>NW_022589708.1:26994365-27479564 GCF_004348235.1 Phoca vitulina | reverse complement strand
TTTTTTTTTTTTTTTTTTTTTTTTACTACAGGAAATCAAGCATGTCAAAATTTGGCAAAGCAATTTGGATGATTTAACAGCTAAACACTTCTCTTTTTAATGTTATGCTTTCATCAGTCTTTTTTATTTAGGCTTTTCAGTTTTGCATTCCGTTTGCTTCCATGAGTGTCCCTTATCTGTTCTCACCTCACTTTTGAAAGGAAAACGAGTTTACTATCCTGTCAGAAGAGTTTCGGTGTAATTTCTAATGTTACTGGTCAAGTCGCTCAACTTGTACGGCTAAAATTTGTTTTCTTTCACAGAGAGAGTTTGGATTTAGATCTATAGCTTCACATATTTGTTTCTTGTGAGATCCATATATTTTGGAGTTCTGATGACAAGGCAGTTTTTCTTCAGTCTGTTGATTTAGAAACCCCAAGCTAGTACATATGTCGTAACTGAAGTAGTCTGGTATTTTAAGAAAGTACATTTTGGACTTTTTCCGTCTCTTTGTGTCTCTGTGTGTGTCTCCCTCATTGACTATGTTTGCCCTCTAGATTCTGGAAAAATCTGCCAACTTCTTGACCTTAAGAATAATTAGAAATTTGAATATAAATAGGTAACGTAAAACAATTCCCGTCTGTGATGATTACTATTATCTTTATTTATATTTATTTTATTTTACAGATGACTGATATTTTGAACAGATCCATTCTATATGGAAATATTTTATGATCAGTCAGAGTGTTCATGTTAGAGATTAGCTTTTCACAACTTGTGGACAATTTAGAATTAAGAAAGAAGGGTATTTGAGGATCTGTAAGATCGTGATACACTACATCTCTTTCAATTAAATATAATTAAACAGTCAAGATTAGATATAAAGATTATGTAAAACATCCCTTTCATACAATATTTTGACTGCTACTTAAAAATTTAAAAAAGAATTCGTGGTCACAATTTAGCATTAGGTGAGAAATTATAAATTATATTTTGGGATGCTGTCCTTCAATAAGTTTATTTTTCTCCTTCATTTTGTTAAAGAGATTATTCATTGGTCATAAAACACTTGTAATCAAAGGTATGTTTACAGGAAGATAATAATGAAATTCAATTTACAGTAGAATTAAGTCACCATAGGCTTCTTTTCTATTTCTATTCTTCATCTACTTCTTTTCCTTTGTATTTCGAGTAAATGACAGTGCTGTAACAGCACAAATAAACCCGTCTGTGCTATAAGCTAGACCAACACACTTTACACCATGTCTTAGCTGAAACAACTGTGAATGCAGCAGTGGGTGTGAAATGTTTCTTCCATATATGGTTGATATTCATACTGAACCTGTTTTGATGGAACATTTCTCTACTTTCAGCATTTTAAGCTTCAAACATGTGATACGTGACTGGATAGACTTCCTTGAGGACTGTATTACTATGTTTCAAAGAGTTGAATTCTAAGGTTAGTACCATGTAGGAAAACAATGTTCCTCGAATATCTGCCCAATAATTATATATACATGATCGTATAAATGATTATAGAGTACAATTTATAATTCATATGTGAATTATGATATACATAACATTTAAAATGATACGAAATACCCAGTTCTGTAGATGACTCGTTTCCTCCATGTTAAGTCACAGCCTTTCACTTTGCTAAGAGATGCTCAGGAGTTGATGAGTTAGGTGGACTTTGAACCTGCCGGCGTTCCCCCCCCCCACCAACCCCCAGCCTCACAACTCCTCCCCATGGCCCTGGTGGACTCTGGCCACAGTAGGGGCGAGATAGCGAGTGTAGACTGAAAGTGCTCTGTACAGACTTGCTTTCTAGCTCCCCGATCAGCTGCCAGTCTCACAGCTTGCCCTGAGAATGGACTTCCTGTGCTGTCATTTACACTCAGTATCACACTAAGCACTCTTTGTCACTCAGCCTTTGAGAAAGAAGGGGGCGAGATAACAAATCTAGACTGCTTGTGTTGACTTTGTGGATAAAGTAAAGGGCTGGAGTCAAGAACCCAGGGTCTTATCCTAACTTGGTAACTGCCTTTCCTGTGACCTTGAGCCAGGCTTTTGACCTCTCCATTCCTCAGTTCTCCTCCTCTATCAAATGAGGAGCAGTACGCTGTGTTCTCTTATTTTCTCACAAAGGTGTGGCTATTGAAAATTTTTTGATATCCCTAAATCCCTTAGCAAAAGGGGGAAAAATAGATCAGATAAAATGATCTTTTTCTGCTTTGGGGAGATGGAAAGGAAGCCACAGCTGATTAATTACTCCCCACTCCCAGAAGGAATTCTCTCTAATATCCTCCATGTAGGGAATTTCCCCTCCTATCCTTGTCAGCTTGCCCTCAGCCTTTTCTTTTGCTCTTTTTTTTTTTTTTTTAAGATTTTTATTTATTTATTTGAGAGAGAGAAAGAGAGAGAGCATACAAGTGGGGTGAGGACAGAGGGAGAGGGAGAAGCAGACTCCTTGCTGAGTAGGGAGCCCCATGCGGGGCTCGATCCCAGGACCCTGAGATCATGACCTGAGTCAAACGCAGACACTTAACCGACTGAGCCACCCAGGCACCCCTCTTTTGCTCTTTTTATCCTTCTCTTCCCCTCTCTCTTTTTATTGCTCTCTTTCCCTTTCCCTCCACCCCTGCAATGCTTCCTTGATAGCAACCTGCTATGAGATCAGGGTGCCTAGGAATTGGCAGAGGTGACACCTCTAGTAGGTTATGTCCAACGTGGGTATTCAGAGACACAGAGGAAAACAAGGAAGACACTTTGAGGAAACTGGATGGGGAGTGACAGCCAGGGCTATGGAAGCTTCTGCAAATTTCCTGGGCTTACAAAGATAAACCTTCAGAAACAGTTACCAGGTGGCTAGATGGGTCTCTGGGATCTGGAACCACTTATTCAGAAGGTTCTCTTTGCAAAGAGATGAGGTTGGATCAGGATAGGAACCCATGTAAAATCCAGGGATTCTCTCAATGGGATGGGATGGAGGGCCTCTTCTGGCCACATCTATGGCTACAACCTCTTTCGTTTTCAGTTAAATTATGCAACTGAATAGAATATCGCTTTGAATGGAAAAGGATTTGGTCCCCTAATTCAATTGGAATATGTGAAATCTTGTGAATTTGAAAAAAAAAAATGCATTTTAATACATTCTCCTTTTTTTTTTTTTTAAGTATTGCTGTTATTTTATTTTCCTTTTGTTTTATGAAGAGGTTGATAATATAAATTGTATACCAGAAATTAATTCACCTAGTATTCCTCATGGCAAAGCAGGGCATTGCACATTCTGGCTTGTGTTTATTTGTTTTTCCAGATCCACACGTTCATTCAGACATGTTTAGGTTTTTTTCATTTGGAAGGCAGTGATATCATTTCAGTATTGTATGCTTTGACCCTCTGTACACACATGGTTTCTATATGGCTTGACATTGTGTTTATTTGATATTTCCTCTTGAATCCACTGCATATTCATGGATGTTTCATGCTATTTTGCTACCTACAGAAAGGGTTTTTTTAGTGGGACCCCATAAAACAAAACAAAACAAAAAACCCAAGCAAGTGAAGAACTCCTACATATTTTTTTTTTCTACTTGTTTTAATTAGAAGGATATGAAAAGACACATACCAGTCTGTTTATAAACAGGATCTGAAGGGGAGGTAGGAGGTTATTCACTTTTTAAGCTTTTTTTAAGTTTGTTTCACTTTGTATAAAATGTATTACTTTCTTAAATAAAACATTAATAAAGAAAATGTTTCAATGCTGATTTAATAAAAACAGAGAGAAAATTTAGCAGTCACAAATCATATTTGTATTTTACAAGGGTTTTGCCAATCTTGATAAAGTGTCTAAAAATCTATGGAAAAAAGACAGTCCCTTTGTTTTTAGAGCACACATACAAAAAAAAAACAATGGTTGGTGCTCCCTCTGCTGGTTTCCTGCAACACTTAGCTCACCAACTTGAGAGTGAAAAGACAGCAAAGGAAATTAAGATTCTTTGATCTTTAAACACCCTTTCTACCTACAAGTTTTATCCTCGATTGGAAGCAAGTGTCAATATAGTTTGTGAAAATAGATTCTTTCCTAACGTTTAATAGTGATACTGTAGTTGGGCTAGATAATTATAATCCTTGTTAAATTTATTTTTATTATTTATTTATTTATTTATTTATTAATATTTATACCCAACGTGGGACTCAAACTTACAACCCTGAGATCAAGAGTCTCCTGCTCTTCCCTACTGAGCCAGCCAGGCGCCCCTATAATCCTTTTTTAAAATGAACTTTTCCTTTCTCATATCATACAGTAGGACATAAAACAAACTATTCTTAATTTACTGGGGAGGGTAACTGGATCTAGTAGTCAGTAGGCTATTTGAGCATCTTTACACTAGTAATAATACTGATTGGGGAGTGACATTATCACTGGACAATTACTTTTTTTTTTTTTATTAAACACCTTGTTATATCAGTACTGTAATCTATATCTACCTATGTAAAAGCCATTTGGAAATCCATTAATTTAATTAATATTGATATCTGAACTATAACTAAAGATTCTTAGAACTCATGGAATTCATCACTTGGTTTTCTGGGGATCCTCACTTTCATAGATTAGAGTATGTTAAGGCATATATATTATTCATTTATCAAATACCTGTATTAAATCATTTCTAAATCTTTACTATATTCTTTATTATAATACTATATTCTGTGTCTTAAAGGTGTTGAATGTGAAGATTCTGTGTACATATTCAACTTTTTCTCTTAGCTGATAGACTATATGAAACTGATACGCCTAGGCATATATGGATTTAATAGGGAGCTCTGAGAATGTATAAACTTTCCAAGGAAGTGTTTGTAATGGTCAGTTTCAGAGAGAGTGCTGCTAGTAAGACCAGGGAAGGGTTGCCTCTAGAAAATGGACAGGCCCGTGGGAATGGAGCAGAGAATTAAGCAAGCTCCAAGCAATAGATAATAAAGAATGGAGGACGTGCTGTTCATCATGGAAGATCAGGAGCTGTATTTCCTTGATAGAACTACAATGCTTTCCTCTCAACAAGTCATCTTTGTGAGGGGCGCTCCAGGAATGGTGAAGGAGAAATAACAGGGTAGAAAGCCAGGGCTCATAAATCAACTTTACCCATCCTTGATAAGCCGGATAGTCAGATCATCCTCACACCTGGACAACACCAGTAGAGATTTAGATGAGTGACAGAGTTAGGGAGAGGCAGAGATCCAGCCACAGCTACAGGAGTTTAGGTATGGGATTTCTAGACTCTGGAAAGAATGGGGAGAGTGATGAGTGTTGGAGGTGTGGGTATATCCAGGGTGCACAAATTCTGTGACTCTAGTGATGGAAGACCTGGAGTACAAGGCAATGGATCCAAGTCAGGACAAGACCCAGTTCCTGCAGCTGGGCTCTGGGGTCAGGAGGATTCATGGCAGGATCCCTGTTCTGGATCAAGGGATATGAGCAGTCAGGGTTAAGACTGATTTGACACTGACCCCAGTGTACTGCTATGTTCCTTCCTCTTGAGTTTGGAGAGGATTTGCACACAGGAGTGCATATTCAGTTAGGGCCGACAAGCCACATAGACAACTGCCCCAAAGTGGGAATTTTAGGACATATTATTGGAAGGGGGGTCATGCCCTTTGCCTCTCAGACCATGATATGTGGGCTTATGCTTACTTAGCTTAATTATAAAGTCCCTTTGCATTAGAACTTAGGGATTAAAGAGACCAGAACACCCCTTCTTCAACTTTTACATTTACCATCGGTCTCATATCATTGTTCTCTCATTTTTTTATGTATTCATTTTTAGCTCTGTCTTTTCAGATGATGTCTTTTAAGTTTCTTAAATGCAGTACTGCTTTTCACATCTTTTGCATTTCCCTAAGTACTTAACTTAATTTTCTACCCAGGTTATTCTAAATGACAGAGCTCTTAGGGGTGGTTTTTGTTTTTGTTTTTGTTTTTTTTAGGGTTTTGTTTTGTTTTGTTTTGTTTCCAGTGATGATCTACAGAGCTGCAACAATCCACATAATGGTGGGGGAGGGAGGGGAGCTTTGATTTTACCTATTTGGCTTTTGTATAGTATTTCTCATGAACAAAGAATTGCGTTAAAAATTTTCAGAAAACTGTGAGGGTGTTCTGCTGATGATCAAATTGATACTTAGAAGCAACTGAATGTAGGGAACTTTTCATTGAAAGCTTACATTTTGGGGCACCTGGGTGGCTCAGTCCTTAAGCATCTGCCTTTGGCTCAGGTCATGATCCCCGGGTCTGGGGATCGAGCCCCGCATCCGGCTCCCTACTCAGCAGGAAGCCTGCTTCTCCCTCTCTCACTTCCCTGCTTGTGTTCCCTCTTTAGCTGTCTCTCTCTCTGTCAAAGAAATAAAATCTTTAAAAAAAAAAGAAGCTTACATTTCTAAGATGGGTTCTTTATGAATTGATATCTTTATGAATAAATTCTTTATGAATTTTTGGTCCTATATAAATCAACTTCAATGTGTTTCTTTTTCTTGTTTTGTTCACAAAAGCTATTTTTTAAAGTTTATTTAAGTAATCTCTACCCCCAGTGCAGGGCTCGAACTCATGACCCTGAGATCCAGAGTTGCATGCTCTTCTGACTGAGCCAGCCAGGTACCCCCACAAAAGCTATTTTTAAGATTATGTTTCTTATTGTTAGAAAAATTATTAGTCAAAAAGTTTGCTCATAAGCCTCACAGTTTAAGAGATGCAGTTAGCAAAGAGAAGACTTCCTCTGTATTCCCCAGGAGTTCCACACGGAATAGATTCTATATTTAGATGGATGCACGTTTTCCCCACCTTTGGACCACAACAAATCTGACACTAAGCAAGGCATTAATCTAAATCAGGTTAGAAAAGCATGTAAGGGCTGGTGGATTTGTTTCAGGTCCGCCTTAATCAAAGCTACCTTTTATTTTTTTTTTATTTTTTTATTTTTTTAAAGATTTTTTATTTATTTATCTGAGAGAGAGAATGGGAGACAGAGAGCATGAGAGGGGGAGGATCAGAGGGAGAAGCAGACTCCCCGCTGAGCAGGGAGTCCGATGCGGGACTCGATCCCGGAACTCCAGGATCATGACCTGAGCCGAAGGCAGTTGCTTAACCAACTGAGCCACCCAGGCGCCCCCAAAGCTACCTTTTAGCTTTATTTACATTATCTGAGAAAAAAAGTGGATCAGGAATCTTCTTCTCTGTTTCCATCTTCTGGTCAAAAGGACAGGAATCCTTTAGGGATACACTGTCAACAGCAGTCCTTAGGCATACGTGGCTACTGAGCACTTGAAATGTGCTAATGTACAACCAGATTTCAAAGACGTAGTACAAAACAGGTGAAATATCTCATTTATATTTTTTATATTGACTGTGTTTAAATGACGATAGTGGGTTAAATAAAACATTGTTAAAATTAATTTAACCTGTTTCTTTTTACTTTTTTATTACTCAAAAATGTTTTACATAAAATGGCTCACATTTCTTTTGGAGAGAACTCCCCTGGACCAAAAGTTCTTCAACTTTTTTTGATTACAAGTGGATTCCTTTGAAAATCTGATAAAAGCTCAATCGATTGTAGAGATGATAGATACTATCAATTCTGCCGTACCTAATATATGGGCTCCTAAGACTCACCATGCTATGCAAAATCATGCAATAGAAGCTACAGGGCTGGGATTGGGGTAAACACCCCAAAATGTCATCAGGATACATAAAAAAGATAGGAACATAATAAAAAGGGAGCACAGTTTTATCCATGGTAAGTGGTGAAGAACTACGTCAACAGCAATCAATCTGTCACTTTACCTTGAAAAAATGTCTCATGTGACTGTGAGAGTGTGCATTCCTACCGTTGCTCATGATGCACGCCAACCTGGTTCCCATGGCTACTACCCTCTGAGCCAGAGGAAAACAATAGGGAGGTAGAAAAAGAGTGAGAGAAAGAGAGATAAAGAGAGAAAAAGAGCAGAGAACAAAGGAAAAGTACAAAATAGGCTGAGAGGGAAGAGGGGAGAAGTAAAAGGAGGGAGTAGGGCCACGTGGCCAGCAGGCTGGAGTGGCAGCTTGTGAGCTATTGCAAGGAGCTTACCTGCAATCAGATGGGAAGCCGGAAGAGCAGGTGTAGAAAGCGGCAGCAGTCAACGAAACAGCCGATGGAGCGCTCACGGTGAGCGAGAGGTGTGTGCGTGCTTGCGTTTTGTTGGTTCGTGCCCGGCTCGGTTCAGCCGGGTGCACTTTCTGTGTGGGCCTGGTGATGAAACTGGCAGAAGCCAATGCAAAATTAGCATTATGCTAAAATTTCTCCTAATTTATTGGTCACATTGGAATAAACAAGCGTTATAGCAGAATGGACTGTAGATACACACACCACGGTAGATTGTCACGCACAGCCCGTGTTGGCGACCTCCAGACTGGAGGACTGTCAGAGCATGCCAGGCGTTAGGAATCAAAGCTGAAATGCCAGCATTAGGTTCTTTCAAGGTGTTACAGCCGCAAGGGATTGTGAAATGGAGAGCCTGGTGAGCAATTTGTGGAGCCCCGAGTGGACCATAGAGAATGAATGTGTTTTGGGCTGGATCCATGAAGGTAGAGAAGGTATGTAAATATAATGATGATGCTGATGAGACTGACGGTGAGCTGTTATTTATGGGGCTCTTAGTATATGCTGGGAACTGTACTATGTGTTTTATGTGGATTGTTTTATTGATTATTCACAACATTTTGAGGTAGGTTTGTTATTATCTCTTTTTATGGATGGGAATAACTCAGCCAACATCCCACTGGTAACAAGTAGCTAAGTTGGGACTTGAATGCAGGCAGTCTAAAACCAAGGTTTGCATGGACAACACCAGACTCTTTGGCCTTATGAGGGGTATTGCTGGGTCCTTTCATTGTCTACTGTTGTATATTCTGCTATATTGAACTTTGTGTAGTTAAATTCTATTAATTTATTTTGTACAAAACATGGAGCCCAACACTGGGCTTGAACTCATGATGCTGAGATCAAGACCTGAGCTGAGTTCAAGACTGGGGCACCCAACCAACTGAGCCACCCAGGCGCCCCTACTTATATTATTTTTAAAGCAGGAGAAAAATACACACACAAAAGATTTAAAAGAGGAAGCCTACAAAAAAAAAATAAATACAGTAAAAATGATTTTAAGAAGTGAAAATCAACTTCTAAATCCTATATTCAATGCTTTATATTACATGTATTTGGGTAGCATGACTTGAAAATGTTTTGATTTTATACACGTGTGAAGGAGGCTGTCAATCCATGTGTAGGCTCATCGGGGAGTTCCTTTTGCCATCAAATGCATAAGGGATTGCCAATCATAAATTATGGCAACAGTAGGAATATAATCGATTTTAAATTGCTGTTCAGCTTTACAGAAGAAATATTTGATATAAGGCTATTAAATGTTAACAAATGCCTTTCATTATTTTTCAGAAATGGGAAAATAAATCATTTTTCATACGTCTAGTTAAATTTTCTTGTATGTCTGATAAAAGGGTGTTATGCAGCACCGAAGGTAATACGTTACTCTAAATTCTAAATTCCATATTTGTTAAAATTATTTTCTGTTTATTATCTTTGCTCTAGATTCTAACTTATAAGAAGTGTATGATGAGATGTATCATATTTAAGCTAAATCTTTTTTTTTTTTAAAGATATTATTTTTAAGAAATCTCTACACCCAGCGTGGGGCTCGAACTCCCAATGTCCCACCCACTGAGCCAACCAGTCACCCTTAAGCTAAATCTATTTTTAAATGAATTTTTTTCCTGCAAGTAGCAATGGGTAATGCCTCATTTTATTCCATTTCACTGATAATATTGACTAATATTAATAAATAAATAAATAAATTAATATATTATTAATTAATACTAGTTTTATGACTCTTTTATTTTTCCAGATAATTGGTTCTTGTTAGTGGATTAGCAATAGGAGCTTTTAGAAATGAGAGTAGGAAACCGTCCCTCTTCTCTTCCTTTGTTAATCCCTAGTTTGAGATGTTGTTGCGCTACTGGGGCATATCATTTCACAACCTTCTTCTCTGTTCTCTGCTGTGTGAGAGGAAATAGGAATGTTCATTGGCAAATGAGATTTCTTTTTTTTTTTAGACTAAATGTGCGTGTGTGTGTTTTTTTAAGATTTATTTATTTATTTATTTATTTGACAGACAGACACAGGGAGAGAGGGAACACAAGCAGGGGGAGTGGGAGAGGGAGAAGCAGGCTTCCCATGGAGCAGGGAGCCTGATGTGGGGCTCGATCCCAGGACCCTGGGATCATGACCTGAGCCGAAGGCAGACGCCCAACGACTGAGCCACCCAGGCGCCCCAAGATTTTATTTATTTATTTGACAGAGAGAGAGAGCACAAGTAGGCAGAGTGGCAGGCAGAGGGAGAGAGAGAAGCAGACTCCCCGCTGATCAGGGAGCCAGACGTGGGGCTTAATCCCAGGACCCCAGGATCATGACCTGAGCTGAAGGCAGCCGCTTAACCGACTGAGCCACCCAGGCGCCCCTCTCTCCAAATGAGATTTCTTAAGGAACTCTCTTATTGCTGCTGGTGTTGTTGAAGAATTCCCGTAGAAGCACATTTCCTCCTATTATTGGAGGATAAGTAACCAGAGAAGTGCCCCCTCTCTCTCCCTGGGATCCCTCCTCAGATTTCCTCAGAGAAGAGCCGCGGACCTGGTGTGCGCTCCACATTGCCTCATTGCCTTACCTGGCTCCCCCCATGTTCTTGGCTGCTCTTCCCAGAAAGGTGGTATGTCTGAGACTGCTCAGGAGAAGCTGTTTGGTGCAGCTGCTCCCCCCTTCTGGTCCTGGCCCCCTTTCAGCTCCCCTGAAGGGCATACTCATACATGGCTTCTCAAGTAGTGTAACGTGCACACTTCTGCCAGCAGCCTGGGCTGGGGGCTGACGGAGAGAAAGGGGGGGGCCATCTCCTGCACCACCCCAGAGATACCTACCTGCCCCGAGGGCCTAAAGGGAACTTAGTTCATCTTAGAGCATTATGGATGAAAAATAAAGAGTGGCAGGCAGGAGCTAATCTTTAATAAAGGAGTATGCTTTTCTGAAAAAATATGATACTAGTAATTTGTGATAAAGGATTGAGTTCTGGTGAAATAAAGTTGATGCCCATGTATTGGTGATGTCAGACAAGTGGATGTTAGGCTGGCAGTTTCCCTGTGAGTCTGGGAAAGTGCTAGCATTACCTTCAGAGGCTGTCATTTTTCCAGTCTTGATTCAGAATTGAGGCATTTCTTGGCTGCCTTGGCATTAACATTTAGCTTGTCCAGGGGACCAGGAAAATGGTGCATTATTAAACTCTTTCCTTGACAAGAGAAAACAAGCTGATAACTGTACTGGAGGACTGATTTTCATCTATGACCTCCGTCCTTATCCCCCTTCCATTCTTTTTGCTTGCCTACAGTCTCCAGTCTTTGGTCACACTTAAGGTGAGTGCCCTGGGGCCACGGGCAGACAGGGAGCAACACACTGAGTGTGGCAGAGTGAAGCCCCATGACTCCTAGCATGCGTCCTTGCAAGGCAACTTGCCCCCGTAACAACCAGCTAGGGAGGGGACTGGGGCTTCTGTTGGGGAAGGTCATCAAAAAGACATGACCACTGGTTGATCCCTGAGCGGGACCCAATCTCAGAGGCTTCCCCTCCCCTCCCCTGTCCTTGGAATGTAGGTTCTGCCTGCCTTTCCTGCTCCCAGAGGCAGCTCCAAGGACATGACCTTGAGATAATGATTTGGTGTTGAGAACACCTGCACAGTATATGTGACCTAGTTAAGGTCTCTGTACAAACTTTTGGGATTTGGTGGGCAGGTGCAGGAATCACCTTATCTTGCTGCTGCCCAAGACAAGCTTCGGATGTAAGTTCCCTTTGCTTATTAAAACTGCCACCTACCAGCCCGAGTGGCCTGTCCCTTTCTTTGGTCTCTCCCTGCCCTCTGCATTCAGGAACCAGTTTCAGATTTCACCCAGGAAGCTCCCGAGGAGCTTATAATTTCTTCAATATCTAAAAAATGAGTTGCCCATGTCATCTTTTGGAAACAAATTTTCAAAACACAATAACAATTCTTGGCACTATTCTCTTACCACCCCAGAGGATCGGAATGGATAGATGAAGGGAAAAATAGTTTTCCAGGTCAACCTCTGTGTGCATTAGGGGAAATAAAAAGCTGATGTGCTAATTCAAAGTCACCAGGCATATCAAGGCATATGACACAGAAGAAGGCAATGTGTCTTGTAGTACTGATTAAATATTTCATCCTGCATCTTAACTGTTAAACAAAGTCCGCAGATGAGGCAGAGGACTGTGAGCTTCTGAGGCTCGCATGATGAGGCTCTCCACTGTGGCGAGTGCAGCCCGCAGCAGGACTCCTGGTAATTTCCCCTGTTCCTGGATAGAGCGAGTGTATCCTGGAAGAATGCCAGGAAGCTTGCCCAGCTGTGGGTCATTCCCTTTCTAGTGGGCAGCGGGAGGCCAATGATGTTCTGAGGCCAACCCGAAGTTTAGGAACTTTTTAGAGTACTGTAAAAGGAAACTTTGTTTTTTTCCTCTATTCTCAATACTTCCAATACCAGCTGTGTGAATTTTTCCCACACCAAGCAATTCTCCAACCCTCAGTGGACACCGGCTGGGTGTCCTATAAATTTAACTCAATTCTCAGACTACCTGGAGATGACCTCAGATCCCACAGGTCATGGGCTCAGTCCCACGAGACTGCCCTCACCTCAGATGCCAGTTGCAAGTCTAGATTGCCACCTGTACTTCTGACCCAATGGGATTTGTGACTGCCTTTGATAATTTGTTAGAATGGCTCACAGAACCTGGGGATATACTCACATTTACTGATTTAGTAGCAAACGATATCACTCAGAAACAACCATATGGAAGAGCTGCATAGGGCAAGGTGTGGATGTGGGAAGGGCCATGGGCTTTCCATGCCATCTTAGGGTGGCTACCCTTCCAGTTCCTCCAATATTCACCAAACCTGAAGCTTATCAAATCCTGTCATTCAAGAGTTTTGATAGAGCTAAATCTCCTCACCCTCACCTTGGGGTGTAAAGTTGAGTTCTCCCACAGAATAGGAAGGTGCAAATCACATCAGGTATGTTGTAGACATCTTTGTCACATTCATTCTAGATCTCCATCTCCAGTTCCATACATTGATGTAGTCTTCTGTGCCTAAAGAAAATATTTGGGGCACCTGGGTGGCTCAGTCAGTTAAGCATCTGACTTTGGCTCAGGTCATGATCCCAGGGTCTGAGACTGAGCCCTGCATCAGGCGCCCTGCTCAGTGGAGAGCCTGCTTCTCCCCCTGCCTCTCCCCCCACTCATGCTCTCCCTCTCTCTCTCTCTCTCACTCAAATAAATATATAAAATCCTAAAAAAAAAAAAGAAAGAAAGAAAATATTTGAAGACCTAATAGGAATAGGACTGATTTGGTTCCTCTAGGAAGCTCCATAGAAATTGAGCCTCAAGGCTAGAAAAATAATGAATTGCATCATTCAACAATGGCTTCAAAATAACTCATCCCACTTGAGTGGCTAGGAGACCCAGCACTTCTTACTATGCAGATTGACTTAGTTTGCTGGGGCTGCCATAGCCAATACCACAAACTGGGGGCCTTAAACAACAGACATTTATTTCTCGTAATTCTGGAGGCTGAAAGTCCAAGATCAAGGTGTTGGCAAGGTTGGTTACCCCTGAGGCCTCTCTCCTCGGCTTGCAGATGATTGCCTTCTCGCTCTGTCCTCCTGCGATCTTTCTTCTGTGCGCGTACATGTGCATTTCTGGTGGCTCTCTGTATGTCCTAATCTCCTCTTCTTAAAAAAAAAAAAGGACACCAGTCAGATTGGATTAGGGCCCACCCTGACCGTCTCCCTTTAATTTAATTACCTCTTTAAAAGCTCTCTCTCTAAATATGGTCACATTCTCAAGCACTGGGGTTTAGAGTTTCACTATATGAGTTTCACTATATGAATTCGGGGGGACACAGTTCAGCCCATAGCAGGAATACTTTCCCTTTGTTCCTCCTTTAGAACACCCAAGCAGTAGTTGACTTTGGCTCCATCCTCTTCTTTTGAAAGGCAGGATGGTGTTCTTGGAAGGTGCATGAATTATGAAATTCTACGGCCAACAGGGTGAATCTTGATTTGATCACCTACTCCTTTTTTCACTTTGGGCTCTTTGGGCCTCAGTTTCCCCATTTGTAAAACCTGTGTACTATTTACTTGGGGATTAGATGAGATAACTTACGTAAAGTGCCTGGGGCAACAATGTAGGCAGTAAGTTTAGTTTCACTTCCGTCTCTTAAAGGATAGGTAAAGGTTTCTGTGATGTTGAAGGGGAGATATTCTCCCTTGGCTTTACTAGTGAGAATTCAATACATTTCCCCAAAGGAAAGAACATGGCAAAGGAAATAGTTGGAAGTACTGAAATACAATTTTTAAGTATACCATGGATTACATAGGCTTTTGTGGGTTGAACTTGGGGTTAATAATTATTTTGAGAACCCAGTATTTTAGGTAAATGGCATTCAGTTTGGAAATAAAAAATACAGTATCAAGAGCTAGTGTTTTGGGCAGGAGATATAAAAGTTGGGTAGGGAATTAAGGACCTAACTAAATGTTTACTGAATAAACCAATACAGAAAACCTGTCGCTAGGATGGACCAAGCAGAGCATGGGTTTGAGGAATAACTACAGCTTAGTGGATTTCAAAGAAAACCACATTTGAGGCCATAAAACAACTCTCAACTTGAACCTATTGGTGGATTTGGCGCTTATGACACATTGCTAAGCAGGGTCTTTGCTGCAATCCCAGGTCTTTAGAATTTGTTACCAGAGAAGGCTGGGAAAGGTAGGATCTGGACAGTGGTCTGCAATTAGAGGACAATTAGGAAGCATTTTCTGAACTTACTATTGCTATGACACTTTGCCTGTTTATCTCATCATAGAAATGACACACTGGATAATGTATAATTTATAGTTTATCACCATGTTACTTTGACTCTCAGATCACTTCTAGAAAACATATCTGATGATCCTTTTAAATTTAAATTTTTTTTTTTTTTTGCTATCATAATGATTTACAGCGGAGCTGCATGAAGAAAGAGTAAAGGAATAAAGTAGAGAACTCCACCACACTAACAACTGGTAATTTTCCACTACTTAAGAGAAAATGTCACTTTTCTCCCAAACAACCCAACCCTTACTCTTATCACCAATGTACATAACATGGTTGATATTACATATCTGCTACATAAACATTGCTTTAATATTTTTCCTTACTTTTGCCCAAATGACCCTGAGTAAATGTAGTATCTGGCACAAGGTGCTAGGGTCATGGCACTGATTCAAAGCCAGTGGCTTTGTTGCACAACATGGAACTCTGAGAACTTTGGCATAGCTAGATTTTTTTTCCTTAAAAAAAAAAATTATTGGCGATTTCACCTTTATTATCCATGAAGCTCTGTTGCCTAGTAATCAGACAGGAAAGGCTAAAGGGGACCAAACAAACAAGACCTTTTTAATTCCCTAATAGGGTGATGATAAAAAAAAAAAATACTTTGCATGTGAATAGTGCCCTGTGGTTGGTAAATTATTTTTTTCACACAGACACACACACACACACACACACAGACACACACACACACGCAGACACACACAACCTTACTTTTTTGGTAGTAATAGGAATTGATTTTAGCAATAATAAAGCTTACCTTTTTGCAAAAGAGGGACATGTGATTCTCTCATCTTTCTACAAAGGTCCTCATATTCACTGATATCAGTGTTTGGAGACACGTTTTTAAACCTTCTGAATCACAGTTGTATTCTTATTCAATGAAGGCCAGCTATCTTTGGACTGAGTCAAGAAAATTTTAAGGACATTTAGATTTCCATGTGATACCACTTGGGGCCGAAGTACACAATTTTTTTGTTACAGTAAAAAATCAAGTGGAGGAAAGAAACTGTTTTGAGGCAATCTTTAACAGTTCTATTTTTAAATAACTGTAATTTCACCTTCTCCATGTCAAAAAGACCTAAGTGTATACATCAAATGATCCTAGCTCACATGAACCAGTTGCTGGAATTTTTCTGTGCCTACAGATTTTTTTGTTACAATTTTTTTAAGAATTAATTTTTTAAATAAAAACAGATTATTTAAAGACACTTCTCAAGTGTTGATCCATATTGCTCACAATGCAATCAAAAAAAATTTTAAGCCCACACTAACCGTATTTTTATGCATTTTATTTATTTTTTAATTAAAAAAAAATTTTTTTTTTTTAGTAAACTCTAGGCCCAACGAGAGGCTTGAGCTAAAACCCCCAGGATCAAGAGTTCCATGCCCTACGGACTGAGCCGGCCAAGCACTCCACACTACTGGTATTTTAAACAGACTGAGCACAAATCTTCATGATTGGACATGACAATTCTACAGACACCCTGGTAAATAATCGCTGGGTTATTTTATCTTCCTCCTCCTCATCGTCATCGTCTTCATTTATCATTCTAGGTCCTGTTGAGCAGAACTCTTCAACAGAAGCTTTCACCCTATAAAAATATCCCCCCATCCTCTTAAAATCCAAGCAATCAGTTTTCTTCATGTATGGAGGCAAAACTGCGGATGACAAATTTAATTAGATAAACTGAGAAAGCTGTCGAATGAGAAGCAAAGTACAGCGGATAGAGTGGAACTGAAATAGTGTGAGTGAGGAGTCCCAAAGCCTGGCTTCTCCCTCTGACTTTGCCACTTGAAAGTTGTTTGATCTTAGATAAATCATTTAACCCCACCTCCACCCTGTCTACCCCCCCCCCCCCCCCCCCCCCGCCTTGGTTTTTACATCTATAAAATGGAGGTGCAATACTTTGTTTTGCTTACTTTATATATAGCGTACGTACTTCTAGGATCAGATAGAGATGGTGCATGTGAAATGCTTTTGATATTCCCAAATGCTATAAATATATGAGTGGTTGTTATTATGTTTTGAACAGAGGTTAAAGCTTGTGGACTTGATAAGGAAACCTAAGTCCAAGTTCCCATTCTTACTAGAGAGGAGGGCTTGAGCGTATTAGTGGGTCTTTTCCTATGCCTCTAAGAAAGGGGTAAAAATACCTACTTCACATCTATAGTGTTTAATAAAGTCTGTGTAAAATCCAAAGTAATCCAGTTTTCTTCCTGTTTAGAAGATTGTCACAAACATCATCACAAATGTGATTAGATAAAACAAGAAAGAATTTGTGTAAGAGGTGATGTACAAGTTGTTAGAATTTTTTAAACAGTAAAAACAGTAAAAAGAAAGTATTTTTAAACTGTAAAGCTCCCTGCAGATCTTAAATCCATTTGCTGACACACCTACATTTTTCTATAGGATGAACTAGCGGTGAGATTGGGCTCGAAACAGCACTGGTGTGGGACTGGACCTGAGAGTGAGCAGATGTCCATAGTCCTTAACAAGGGACAGGACACAAAGCCCTCCTAACTGGGAGCTCACCAACTCCCTTTGGTGCTGCTACTGGGACCCTCTGTTGAAAGCCTGGTGGAAAGACCTAAGATTAGAGTCAAATCCAGCTCATTAAGAGATGATTAAGAGGGACGCCTGGGTGGCTCAGTCGTTGGGCGTCTGCCTTCGGCTCAGGTCATGATCCCAGGGTCCTGGGATCGAGTCCCACATCGGGCTCCCTGCTCAGCGGGGAGTCTGCTTCTCCATCTCCCTCTGCTGCTCCCCCTGCTTGTGCTCGCTCTCTCTCTCTCTCTCTGACAAATAAGTAAATAAAAATCTTAAAAAAAAAAAAAAGAGATGATTAAGAAAACAAAACACGTACGAATGGAAATTTCTTTCTTTTCTTTCTTTCTTTCTTTCTTTCTTTCTTTCTTTCTTTCTTTCTTTCTTTCTTTCTTTCTTTTTTTCCTCCTTCCTTCCTTCATCTTTTTTTTTTTACTAAAACAAACTTGAAGAACTCAAATAACAGTAACTTACAGGAAATAGAATATGCAGTTTTTGATAATAAAAAATCAACATAGTTTCTAAATCTAATTATTAGGATGTCATTGCTAATATCTCATATTGATTTTTGATACTAGTACATCATTGATAATATTGCTTTTGATAGGGCCACATTCAAAGGGAGTGTGCGTCAGATACATTGGAGCAGCTCCCCACATTTGCACCAATTTCAGTTACAAAAGCTCCAGTGCTTTCCTGGCTGTTTAGTTTTCTTCAGAAAGTAGTTCTCATAGCTCTCCAGTTCTGTAATCTTCCTACTTCAGTTCTTTAAATGAACTTCGCTGCCAGCAACCAGCCTATTTGGCTTTTGGTATGTTTTAATAAATGTGCTGTTTGGCAATAGAAAGCAGGCAAAGAGTCAGAAGACCTTCAACCAGATAGCCTTTTATGGTTATGAAAATACTACTGCTATTGCCTTTTTTCCTTTTTCTCTCTCTGTGCTTCTTCTGAGAAAAATTACTAAAGCAAGAGCAGAATCACCAAGAACCCAAAAGATCCAAAGAAGTCCTGTCCCTGAAGCTCAGTGTAGGAGAGGACATGAGGTATCTGAGGAGCTAGTCATAGTAAATTTCCATACTTGCTGCCATAGTCCAGCCAGTGCAGTGTGCTAGGTGCACATGCAAGGTGCCCAGCAGAGGGGGACCCCAAGTGAGGTTACCTCTTCTGTGTTACCTCTTCTGGCAGATTAACATGGTGCCAGATCAGCAGTTACAATGACTGGAGAAGAACAAATATTTCATTTTCCCGTGTATTGAGCTCCTTCAAGAAGAGTGACATGAATGAATGAATAAGGATCAATGCCAGACAACATTGATACTTCTAGCAGGAGAATATACTTGCAAATCAGTTACTAGTTAAGGACACTTTTTTTTTTTAGCCATTAAAGTTCTTCAATAACCATTGCTCCATCTTTTGGTGATAGCACTTTAACTTTTATAATATGTGATTTATTTGGAGTAAATTTTTATGTAAGGTGTGAAATTTAGGTCCAATTTCATTTTTTAACAATTGGTGTCCAATTGTTCCAGTGCCATTTGTTGAAAAGGCTACATATCCTTCATTGAGTTTCTTAATGGGTAGAAGTACAATTCAGTGTTCCACTTTAATGTGCATATTTTCTTTTTTTCCTTCAACGCAGGAAATTTTTTCCTATTATGACTTTGAATGTTTTTCTTATTCTATTTGTTGATTTTAGGGAGATATAGCCTACAGTGTGGAGGTTGCTTGATTAGTGTATTTTCACTCCTTTACTAAATGTGTCCCAGAGAGCAATCAATGATGCATCTGAGCTCTGTATTTTCGATGAATAACTTAAACCTGCTTGGCTTAGTTTCTACTCTTGTTCTTGTGGAGAATAAAAGCCCGAGGGAAGCAAGAACCAAGAAGCAGCATAACTTAACTTTCCAAGCAGTAATTCTTACTGGATCAGACCACCCACCTCCCATCAGGAAGACTAGAACTCTCATCAGTACTGCCTATGCCTGAATAAGTAAGTCTGCCTAATTTTAGGTTTCAGTTAGCAGGTACATTTGGCTATCACTCTAAATTGTGTCTTCTAACTTGGCCTTTATCAACCATAATGGTGATATTTTGGTTGTCCAGGAGCTGAAATGTCTTCTTTTTCAATAATCTCAGCAGGAAAGAGGGGTGCTATTTATTAGCCCTTTGAAAGTCTTAGCATGTGGTGTATAGGTCAGAAATATTGCATGGCATGACAAACAATAGTATTTGGAGATGAAAATTACACAGGAAGAAGCTTTAGGTATGGCTTTGAACATCTGCTTTTTTTTTTTTTTAAGATTTATTTATTCATTTTTGAGAGAGAGAGTGCACGCAAGCAGGGGCAGGGGCAGAGGGAGAGAATCTCCAGCAGACTCCCCACTGAGTGGGGGGCCTGATGCAGGCTCAGTCCCATGACCCCTGAGGTCACGACCTGAGCTGAAATCATTAGTCAGATGCTCAACTCACTGAGCCACCCAGATGCTCCAATTTTTTTTAGGATTTTATTTTTAAGTAATCTCTACACCCAACATGGGACTCAAACTCACAACCATGAGATCAAGAGTTGCATGCTTCACCAACTGAGTCAGCCACACACCCCTGGAAATTTGATTTTAATGTGTGTGTAGATTGTTTTGACCTTGACACTTTATATTATACTAGCTTTCTAATGCTACTGTTTTCAGGCATATGATATTTGACTGTGGTCTTTGTCTTAATAAGCTTGAGCTGTTATAACAAAATACCATAGACTTGGGCGCTCAAGCAACAGACATTTATTTTTCATGATTCTGGAGGGTGGGAAGTCCAAGAACAAGGTGTTGGCAGATTTAGTTCTTGGCGAGGGCCCTGTTCTGGCAGATGGCTGCCTTCCCACTGGCAGAGAGAGGAAGCTCTGGTGTCTTCCTTTTCTTATAAGGGCACTAATCCCATCATGAACACTCCACCCTCATGAACTCATCTAAAGCTAATTACCTCCCAAAGACCCTACTTCCTAATATCATCACACTGGGGGCTAGGACTTCAACATATGAATTTTGGGGGGCACACAAACATTCAGTCCATGGCACCCTATGACTGTAGTTTATGGGGGCTTGACGCACAGGTAAGTGACCATTTCTATGGATTCCGGGAACATTTCAGGATTAAAAAAAAAAGAGACCTGCCCACGGACAGGTTGCTTCCTTATCAAGACTGTATAGACGTCTTAGGTGCCAAGTGTAGACAGGACCATGAGACCATTAAAAAGAGCTTGTGGGAGCCAGAGTTTCCTGGCAGGAACACAGAGAGTCAAATAGGGCCAAAGGTGCACAGGTCCTAGTAGGTAGGCTGTGAACTGTCATCATCACATTACAACCATGTAGGTGGCCAGAACCACATCTGTAAGCAGGTTTTAGGAAAGGTTTGTTTTTTGTTTTGTTTTGTTTTGTTTTGTTTATTATTGGGCACCTGGGTGGCTCAGTTGGTTAAGCATCCGACTTGTGATTTCTGCTCAGGTCATGATCTCATGGGTCATGGGATCAAGCCCCACACTGGGCTCTGTGCTCAGCGGAGCACCTGCTTGGGATTCTCTTTCTCCCTCTCCCTCTCCTCTCACGTGCATGCACGTGTGCTCTCTCTCAAATAAATAAATAAAAATCTTTAAAATTTTTATTATTGAAGTATAGTTGACATACTATGTTATATTAGTTTCAGGTGTACAACATAGTGATTTGACAATTCTGTATATTACTTAATGCTCATCACCACAGGTGTAGTCACCATCTGTCACCATACAAGGTTATTATAATATTATTGACTAGATTCCCTAAGCTGTACTTTTCATCTCCATGACTTATTTTACAACTGGAAGTTTGTACTTCTTTTTTTTTTTTTTTTAAGATTTTATTTATTTATTTGACACAGAGAGAGACAGCGAGAGAGGGAACACAAGCAGTGGGAGTGGGAGAGGGAGAAGCAGGCTCCCCACTGAGCAGGGAGCCCGATGCGGGGCTCGATCCCAGGACCCTGGGACCATGACCTGAGCCGAAGGCAGACGCCTAACAACTGAGCCACCCAGGCACCCCTGGAAGTTTGTACTTCTTAATCCCCTTTACCTATTTTGTCCTCTGCCCTTTTAGCAATCACCAGGAGAAAGGTTTTAAAATATAAACTGACATAGCTTGTTATGGAAACTTAACTTTTCCTAAGTACATTATCTGATACATTAGTTGCACTGATGAATACATTAGGATGAATAATTAGTAATAATTAATAATAATCAATTAATGCATGAAGTGCACTAATGGTCCCTATCTCTCATGTCCTCTGTATCCATGCCCTTTGATAGTGCTCTCGCATACTGATTCTGGGCTTGCTCATATGATATTCTTTGGCCAATGGAATAGTAGCAGACATGATACAAGCAGAGGTTTGAAAAAGTACTTGGGTATTCTACTCCTCTCCTGGAATCCTGCCATTGCTATGAAAACAAGCTTGTAGAGTTTGCTAAAGGATAAGAGACCACATGAAACAAAAATGAGTCATGAGTCTCTGACCTACTCCTTTAGATGACCACAAACATATGGAAAAACCCAAATGAGAGCAGCTAAACCTAGCCCAGGTCAACAAAACAGTTGAGCTGATATTTATATCCGTAAGAAATAATAAATAGATGATGTTGTAAGCATCAAAGTTTTTGAAAAAATTAACTTGTTTTTTTAATTCCAGTATAATTAATGTACAGTGTTATATTAGTTTCATGTGTACAATATACTGATTTAAAAATTCTATACATTACTCAGTGCTCACCACGATAGGTGTACTCTTAATCCCCTTCACCTATTTCATTCATCCCTTATACCCCACTCTGCTCTGGTAACCACCAGTTTGCTCTCTATAGTTAAGAGTCTGTTTTTTGGTTTGTCTCTTTTTCTCTTTGTTCATCTGTTTTGTTCTTTAAATTCCACATATGAGTGAAATCATATGGGTATTTGTCTTTCTCTGACGGACTTATTTCACACTTAGCATTATATTGTCTAGGTTCATCCATGTCGTTGTAAATGACAAGATATTATTCATTTTTATGGCTAATATTCCACTGTGTGTATATATATATATATATATACACCACATCTTTATCCATTCATTTAGGATGGACAGTTGGGTTGCTTCCATCTTTTGGCTATTGCAAATAATGCTGCTATATATATATATATGCATTTATATATATTTATACATATATCTTTTTGAATTATTGTTTTTGTTTTCATTGGGTAAATACCCGGTAGTGAAATTACTGGATCATATGGCAATTGTATTTTTAATTATTTGAGGAAACTCTATACTGTTTTCCAAAGTGAATGCACCTGTTTGCATTCCCACCAACGGTGCATGAGAGTTCCTTTTTCTCCACATCCTCACCAACACTTGTTTCTTGTGTTTTTGATTTTAGCCTTCTGATAGGTGTGAGGTGATATCTCATTGTGGATTTGATTTGCATTTATTTCTCTGATGATGAGTGATGTTGAGCATCTTTTCATGTGTCTGTTGGCCATCTGGATGTCTTCTTTGGAGACATGTCTGTTCATGTCTTCTGCCCATTTTTTAATTGGATTATTTGGTTTTTTTGGTTTGAGTTGTATCAGTTCTTTACATATTTTGGGTAGGAACCCCTTATTAGGTATATCCTTTGCAAACATCTTCTCCCATTCAGTAGGTCATCTTTTTGTTTTGTTGATTGTTTCCTTTATTGTGCAGAAGCTTTCTATTTTGATGTTGTCCCAGTAGTTGGTTGTTGTTGTTTGCTTTTGTTTCCCTTGCCACAGGAGACATATCTAGAAAAATGTTGCTACAGTGTTGTCAGAGAAATTACTGCCTGTGTTCTCTTTTAGGATTTTTATGGTTTCAAGTCTCACATTTTGAGTTTATTTTTGTGTATGGTGTAAGAAAGTTCAAGCCTTGAAGTTTTAAGATGATTGGTTTTACAGCAATAAATAACTGATTCCGGAATCAAAGTTCCAAAAATAGAGAAAAGAGATTCTTTAGAGGACTTTTAAGCATTTTTGGCCATCTCTCTCTACCCTGCATTTGCTTCATTTGAACTGCAAGGCAGCTGAGATTTTGGTTTTATACTCTTACTCTCAGGCTCAAGTAGTCAATACCAGATAGACTGACACAAATTCAGCTGAATCTTCCTGACAGGAGTGGGGGGGGGGGGGGGGGGTGGAAAACATAATTGAGAAAAAGACATTGAAGAAAGAAATGCCTTGCAGAATCTGGAACATTGCATGGATACTGTCCTTGGCTGGGTTCAGTCTTAAATGTTAACAGCTGCTTTAGATTGGGAATGTGTTAAGGATGATTTTTCCAGTTAAATGTGGAGACAAGAAGAAAACTTAATTAGGAAGCTTTTTAAAAAAAATGCCTCAGCCATTCTATACCAAGAGACAATACCCATTGAGGTATAGCGCTGAAAATGTCCAGTCGTAAGAATTTGTGGATGCTATATTACCAGGTAGAATCCATACTAAGTTCAACAGTGGAGTGAATAAAAAAGAGATTTTTAGTGTACTTGAAGGGAAAAAGAGGGGGCCCCTTGAATAAAAACAGGTGACTAGAGCTGCCTCCGCTGCAAAGTTCTAATCTTTGCAAGAAAGCAGCATACACATCAGGATGTACTAGATGATGCTAAAGCAGCAAACAACTCCCAAATCTCAGTGGCTTTGAATACAACACAACATAACCTTCTTTCTAATTTATTTGTTATTTTTTGGATATTTTTAATGACTGAAACAAAACAGATCTAAGACCGTAGTTTCTGGAAGAACCATTGTTTTTGCCGGGTCCTGTACCTCTCCTCGTACTGGACTTTGGCCTCTCATCGGGCCTTGCCTTTAAGAGCAGGATCTCTGCAAACCATAAGAGACTGTTAATCTCAGGAAACAAACTGAGGGTTGCTGGAGTGGTGGGGGGTGGGGGGATGGGGTGGCTGGGTGATAGACATTGGGGAGGGTATGTGCTATGGTGAGCGCTGTGAATTGTGTAAGACTGATGAATCACAGACCTGTCCTCTGAAACAAATAATACATTATATGTTAAAAAAAAGAAGATAGGAAGGGAAAAATGAAGGGGGGGAATTAGAGGGGAGGATGAACCATGAGAGACTATGGACTCTGAGAAACAAACTGAGGGTTTTAGAGGGGGGAGCTGGGGATGGGTTAGCGTGGTGATGGGTATTAAGGAGGGCACCTATTGCATGGAGCACTGGGTGTTATATGCAAACAATGAATCATGGAACACTACATCAAAAACTAATGATGTAATGTATGGTGACTAACATAACATAATAAAATAAAATTCAAAAAAAAAAAAAGAGCAGGGTCTCTGGAGATATCCTTGTTGACGACAGTTTTGTCCACAGGGATATCCACAGAATACCTTGTGGGTATGAGGTGATTGTAGTTATAAACTTACACAAAAGACTTGATCTTTGACCTCTTGGCAATTTTTTTCTTGCCCATGGCAGCTATCACTTTGCGGGAATTGCGGTCAATTCCAGCCACCAGAGAGTGGCTGTAGGGAGGGACTTAGGTGCCATCATCAATGTTCTTCATGATGACCGCTTTGTGTCTGGAGTAGCGTCCAGCCAGGACCAGCACCACCCTCCCAGGTTTCATGAACTTGCCCATCTTGGCACCAGCCACTCGAGCCTACAGCAGAAAGCCACAACATAACTTTATAATTTTCACTTGCCACATGTCCTACATTGGTTGGAGGGCCTCTGTTCATTGCAATCTTTCAGGGACACAGGCTGATAGATGCTCCATCTCAACACATGCTTCCATAATCACCAAGGCAAAAAAATGAAAGGAGGAATGTGGTGACTTGCATCCTGGCTCTTAACACTACTGCATGGAAGAAACATATGGCATTTCCATTTGCATTTTACTGGTCTAAGCAAGTCGCACAGGAGAGGGAAATGCAATCCATCTGTTTGCCTGGAAGGGGAGAGAAGCAGAACATACCCTAATATCTTCTACAGTCTTTCTGTGCAACAAAATATTTAATTTCAGACTCCTTTTTATGTGCAAAATATACTTGTTCCCACCCCAAGAGAAAAAAAAACCAATAAAAAGTCCCACAGAGTAATGACACCAAAAACAGTGTTGAGGGTATCAAGTGATGTGCTGTAGTCTCTATAGCAGGTCTAGACATGGTGCTTTTTGGTCCAGAGACTTTAGGGCTAATGTGGTAAGTTTTCTCTCCTTTACAATGATGGTATTGGGTAGAGTAACCGCATCAAACTTTCCCGCTGAGAAAGATGACAATTGGGAGACACAGAGTGGAGCAATTCTAAAATCCCATTATCCAGACATTTTGAGAGCCCTTTCACTGAGAGCAAACACTGGCCCTCTTATAATGTGTGTTCCATTAGTGTAAGCCTCTGTCCACTTCTTTACGTGTTCTATCCCCAGATAGAATGACTGATCGTTGATAATTTTGGAAAATAAATTGGGGATGCTTACGTCAGTTCTGCCTCTCTTCCTCCTAAGAGTGGGCACCCGTTTGGGGAGCAGTCATTCACCTATGCTTGGCCATGCTCCACCTGATTAACTACCCTATCCTCCTACCTCTCAGGAGAAATGGTCTGTTCTGATTCAGCATGCCTAGCAGATAAGGTAAACATGTCAAATACTGTGATTCAGAGAGCAGGTCTATTTGGCTGCCCGGCTAAGCTACATACTTAGCTTTTATAACTGATGGTGGTGATATTTTGATTCTTTGTCACTGACTTACTTTACTTCTCAATTTTTTTCAGTTGGGCACGATTAAGCAGGTTTTTCTCAGAGAATTCAACAGTTGAGTTTTCTATTTCAGAAATTCCAGTTAGCATTATGTTGGAATGTCTTCATCATCTGTATTTATGTTCTTTTCTCTAATTGCTTTGATCTGTTTTATTCTTTTCATTCATGATTATTTTTCTTAGGATTTTCCTTAATTTTGGAAATGATATTTTTAGCACACTTCTCTTTCTGTTTCTAATTTTTTTAGGTCTATAATCTTGTTATTTTAGCACTAAATTAATTTTTTCTGCAGACTCCTCTTTTATGTTGTTTTGCTGATATTTGAGTATAGATATATACTCTCAGTCTATCTGTGTGTGTGTGTGTATATATATATACCTCTCAGATATAGAAGAGAGATTAGTTAATTCTGTAGATCTTGATAAATTAAATAAGGGAGATGAGGGAAATAGAAGAGTAAAGATAATTCCTAGATGTCTGGCTTGAATAATTGGGTGGTGCTGTTCATTGGTATAGAGATTTCAGCAGGAGGAAAATATTGACTCCAGAAATAAATTTCTTTTGCACATTGGGCCTGATTGTTTTCCCTGGTAACACTTCAGACCTGAAGAATTAGGAATTTTCACAGGGCAGACCTAACTGGGTAACCTTAGTGGGAGGGGGACTTAGTGGGAGGGAGACACGTAAGCAGAGTTTCTAAAGAGACGGTATCCAGAATGAGAGGAAGGAGTGTTAAAAAATGATTGGAAAAGTGACAAAGACAAACTTAAAAAGTTTCAGAAACTTACCTCAGTTTTTAGAATCCTGAATTTCAGTGAAAAGGAATCTCTCTCTCTCCTTCTTATGGCTTCTAATTTGTATATAGGATGACTCCAAGCTCCCAGAATCCAGTACTCTCTATAATACTGTAATTTACTCACCTGTTAGACTTGTGGGCAAATATTAGATTCTAGGAGCTATTTATAAAATAGGGAAAATAAGTTGCAATTTCCAAAAAGAAGACAATGGATAAGAAAGTGCTAGTTAAACTAAATGGAAAGATGATAGAGGAATTCAGAAAAAGGTCACACCAAGGTCAGAAGGAAAAATAAGGTGAAGGCAAACAGAGAGGAGAGAAGAGGGTATTCCGAGGGTGGAAAGGACAGAATAAAAATTGACTGTGAATGTGTGTGTGTGTGTGTGTGTGTCTGTCTGTGTGCATGTGTATGTATGAAGAGAATGAGAGAGAGAGAGGGAGACCACCAGGAGCAGAAGTAGAATGCAGTAAGAAGACAAGCCTAACTAGAGAAAAGTTTTCACGGGCAGGCTTGGAAAACAATGATAGGTCTTACGAACGTTGGTCTTCTACGGAAAGACTTGGCAGGGGTTCAGATTAATTTAGCAGGTAAATGGGAGACCTTTTGGAGAGTTCTATCAGGAGAGTCATAATACAGAATTGTTTTTGAACAGTGGGACTGGCGGTAGAGCTCTGTGCAGAGCAGACTGACGTTGGGGAATGATGGAAGATGTGGAGATGGGTGTAGAGGCCACTGGAATTGTTCAGAGGGAAAGAAATAAGGGCCTAGGAAAAGTATAGCCCTGGGAAAAAGGATGAAGACAAGAGGCATTATAAATAAAGAATCATGAACCTGGCATTTAGGGTAGTAACACTTATAGAAATCAATGGCTCGGGGGCAAAGCACAGGAAGGCACTTAAAGAAAAATATCTACACTTTACTGGCCTTCCCCCACCCCCCCAACCCCAAACCCTGGGGAGAGTGGTACTGAGACTGTCCTTGGGAAGAGTTTGAACAAGGGACAATTCTCTGTCTCTCACTTCCACGTCCTGGACTGAGTCCATCTCCATAAGCTAGAGAACCTGGCCACCACCATCTAGGGGGATGGTTTTTCACTCCGTATTATAAAGAATCATGTAACAATATTATTGAAAAAGTAAAGGGAAAAGAAAACAATCAGCAATAATCCTGTAACCTTAGTGCAGTTATTGGAATTTTTTACTCCTTTCCTTATCATTGTTTGTAGATTTATATATATATATATTTTTTAAAAGATTATTTATTTATTTATTTGACAGAGAGAGAGAGCGCGAGAGCAGGAACACAAGCAGGGGGAGTGGGAAAGGGAGAAGTGGCTTCCTGCCGAGCAGTGAGCCCCATGTGGGGCTCGATCCCAGGACCCCGGGATCATGACCTGAGCCAAAGGCAGATGCTTAAAGACTGAGCCACCCAGACGCCCCTGTAGATTTATATTTTTATGTGGCTACAATTTTAAATTGGTTGTTTTCCACTTCATCAGCAACACAAGCATTTTTTTTTATATTGCGACATAGTTCCCATACTTATCTTTCTTTTTTTTTAAAGATTTTATTCATTTATCTGTCAGAGAGAGAGAGAGCAAGCACAAGCAGGGGGAGTGGCAGAGGCAGAGGGAGAAGCAGGCTCCCCACTGAGCAAGGAGACCGATGTGGGACTCCATCCGAGGACCCCGGATCCTGACCCGAGCCAGAGGCAGAAGCCTACCTGACTGAGCCACCCAGGCGTCCTCCATACTTATCTTTATAAAATGGCTTTTAGATATTCTTTTGAAAGGATAAATGGTTGGGCACTAAGTGGTTTTTAATATTTAGCCACTTAAAAATACTGTTATGAGTATATAAATATAGATAGGTCCTTTTTCTCTTGGATTTTTACATAGAATAAAATTCCCACAAGGAGAGGCTACTTGGTAGAATAATGAATCTAATTTTTATTTATTTTTTTTGCTGTGTATTGGCAAATTGCTCTCCAAAGGATTGTATAATGTATGTTGCCAGCAACACTGTGTGTATTTTGTCAGCTTAGCATTGCCTAATTTTAAAGGCAATAACTAATAATTATTACTAGTCAAAAACTATTATATAATTTTAAAAGCAATAATTGTTATCAGGCATAAAATTATACCTCATTGTTTTAAAATATTGCATATTTTTTGTTACTGGTGAGGACTTAAATATTTTATTTATGTACTCATTGTATTAACTTTTATGTTAATTGCTCATCCATAGTTTTGGTCAATTAACTGTCTGCCTTATCACTTAGTTTTTGTGTAGTTTAATCTATTAATTTTTTCTTTTGTTGTTTCTATTATATTTTAACCATAAAAGGTCAACACCTTTCTGAAGAACTGATAAATATGAGTTTCTCTTTTAGTTTTCTATGATTTTAGTGGATTTATAAAAAGCAATGTACTCATTGATCCCACAGAAAATATTTTCCTGCATAATGTGAAGGATATCTCCACATTTTATTTTTTTGCCAAATTTTTAACCATTAAAGCTATGAAAGGTTTTTATAATAATCAGAACTGTCTAGAAGTGGGGTGCTTTGCTATTTCTAGAGCAGGGACCATATATTGAATACTGGCCCTATTGTAGATGTCAAGTTTCAAATGGGTTGAATTTGGAAGGTGTTTTAAGAACTCTTTTGGGGTACCTAGCCAGCTCAGGTGGTAAAGCATGCGACTCTTGATCTCAAGGTCGTGAGTTTGAGCCCCACGTTCGACAGAGAGATTACTTAAAAAAAAAAAAAAGAAATAAAACAATTAAAAAAAGATCTTAAAAGGACTCTTTCTAACTTCAAGTTCAGGAAAAAGATGAGTTTAGAAGGGAAATTAAATGTGTCTACTTTTTATTTATGGGAGATTTCCTAAGAAGAATAAACTCTTCATTGCTGTTCAAATGAGTAATAGCAAAGAATTGTGATGGTAGGTAATTTGAAAAAAAAATACTAAGCTAATAGTTTTTTTATTAGAAAGCAATTTTCTTTCAAAGAGAAACAATCTACCTACAGTCACAAATCAAACTTTTTACACTTGATTTGATGTTAGTCTTTATAAGAGATTCTCTTCGAAATGCTCATCATTATCCCCTAGTGCTTGATTTGCCAGAGAGAAGAGGTTAATAATGTTATCTTCTGGGCATTTAGAGAGAAAGTTTCTTTGGTCCTCTAATGAATGCTTTCTCTCAGTCAGATATAAACCTCTCTTCAGTGGCAAATGGTATTCAACTGTCCACAATCTGAAGCAGTTCCTGATAGAATTTTGTTGCAACCACTTTAAATTCCGTGTTTCCAGCTAGAAAGGACCAGAGAATCCCCATGCTTTCTACTACAGGCAACTGAAGGACCATACCAACTCTATTCTCATCAGCGCACTTGTTCACAAATGATATGAGGGCAAGGTTAACCCCTGGAGAAGCAAGAGAGTTTAAGAAGAGTTCTTAACAGCACAGGATTTAATAGACTCTGTGAGAGGGTTCAGGTAATCAGCACAATGATTTTTGCCACTTCTACTTTAATCTGGATTCAGTTTTGCAACTACAAATTGTCAACTAGCTTTGCTATGACTGTCTCTAAGGGAGTAGCTTTGCTACAGCTATCTCTCATGAGCTTATGAATATTATCTTTGATTTCTATTCCTTTGGATTCCTCACTTCCTTCTTAACTGGAGTGCAACTCTTAAAGCATTATGCCAGAATGTATCATCAGTTCAGGTTTTTTTGAAATGTCTAATTCTTATTTTTTTCTGATATAAAAAATAGAAGAAAACAGAATATGACTTAACATGTCAGTGTGTATACTGTTCGGAGGTATCAGCGTTGTTATCCGTACCCCCTCTTCTCACAGTAAAAAGACTTGCTTTTCTGCGTAATGAACTCAAGCTTTGCTTTCACCAGAACTTTGAACTGCTCACTTAGGAGAACAGCAACATATGGTTTTCCTCTTCCAGTTTTTAATATTTGGGTCTCCGGTGAATCCGCATACAAAAGCTTCCTTCCTTTAGCTGGAGTCCGCAAATGAAAGGCTTTTCTTTTTCTGATTGTAGATTAGCCTGCCAAGAAACAAACACGAGCTGGAGAACATCACTTTAATTTATTGATGGGATACAGATGACAAGGAAGTCTGTCCTCTTGTAGGCTTTTGGGAACGCTTCGAGCTGACCCAGCACAGCCGAGTTCATACGGCAAAGACAGACTTTGCCAAAAACCAAAGCCAATAGTCATTGCAAACCTCTGAACCCAAACATTCCTTTAGCGCTTGAATTTCCCTATAATTTGTGTAGATTCCCTTTTTGTCAATGAAGCTAGCAGTGGGTAACTAGCTTAGTGCAATCAGACAAAACAACTGTGCCATTCATTCAGTAATTAGATGAGAGCCCGGCTGCATGCTTTATGGTTTCCGCTCTTCATTCTTTCCTTTCTTTTCAAGTCCTTGGAGACAAACTCTGGGATGTTTGGCAGAGCGAGACCCTTGTGGAAAATATCCTGTCTTTTTTACTTCGGGGTTGCTAATAAGTTCTATTCTCAGAGGCAAAACATGAGATGCACAAGCAGGGAGTTTCAGCCAAGCTAAAAAAAAAAAATCTTGGTTCTTACGTGTGTTACCTTTTGCCTCACTTTACAGTTTTGCCTTCCTCAAGACTGAAGAAGACTTGATTCTTTCTTATATCTAAGGGCACATGAAGGAATTTGATACTCCAGCTAAATGCTTATAGCAGATCTTACATATATTACTTATTAAGCTTTCAGACCTAAAACTGTAGGAGAAGTGAAGCAGAGATAGAGTTAGGAAAAATAAAAGGACCGCAGGGCTGTGCGTTTAGTTTATGTATTTTGAGGAGAGCATAGCAAATCCAATTTTTGCGAGGCACCTAGGGCTAATTGCTATGCTAATACCTTTCCTTCTTTTAAAAAAAAATTTTTTTTTAAATTTCCTAAACCACTAAAAGGGAAGGGAGGGAAAGCTTGTACAAGAAAATAGGAAAGGCACTTCAGGTGTTGTGGCCAGTGCTACCTTGAAGGAGTAGGGCTGTCGACATCCACACAGTAAGTGCCCACAACTGTCTTGTGCTGAAGGTCCTCTGGTCTTGGCAGTCAAGAGGCTTGGTTGCAGGAAATACTGCTTGAGCTGCTTAAAAAGAGGGATATTTTTTGGCTGTTGTGTATAAACTATAGGCAGGACAGGAGTGGGTGTCTTTATGGTGACTGGAATCAGGGACCCAGGGCCTATCTTTTTTGTGCCCCCCTCTTCTCTGCTGCACCTTTGACTTGATCTTTTTTTTTCTCCCTTTTTTTCTGGGCCACCTGGAGCCACAGCGAGGGGTTACAAATAAACTGAGGCATCTTAAAAATGTTGAGTTTATTTGAGCAAAAGTTGATTCGCATTGGACAGTGCCCAACTAGAAGTGGTTAGAAGTGTTCCTCCAACAGGACTTGGTAGAGAGACTTTTATAGGGGGAAGGTGGAAGCAAGGTAGGGAAATCAATGATCGGCGATAGCTTAAAGCCTAATTGGCTATTTGTGATTGGTTTTTGTCAGGCTTTGGGTGGTACCTTGAAGCATTTAGATATTTAGATGACTGTTTGCTTGTATAGGCTTCTGTAACTTTAGTATCACCTCAGTCTCATGGCCTTGAAGGGAGCAGAATATGACACCCAAAATATGCCACTTTGGCTTAAGAATTATCTGATTCCTTGGGAATGTCATGGGTTGAGATTCTCCCCTGAAAATATAGTAGAAGTGAATTTACCAAGTAGAAACATACCAAGTATATCTTTTTTTTAAAATTCAATTTAGTTAAAGTGTAGTGTAGTATTGGTTTCAGAGGCAGAATTCAGTGATTCATCACTTATATATAACACCCAGTGTTCATCACCCATGCCCTCCTTAATGCCCATACCCCCACCTTCTTCCATCAACCCTCAGTTTGTTCTCTATTGTTACTCAGCCGTCAAAAAGAATGAAATCTTGCCATTTGCAATGACATGGATGGAACTAGAGTGTATTATGCTAAGCGAGATATACCAAGTATACCTGAGTTGTAACATTAGGGAATGGGAAGAGGACAATCAACTGGATTGCAAAGGAAATGGTGTTTGTAGTCCTTGGTCTGACGTAGAAGCACAGGGAATTTTATGATCACATTGAGTTTAAACTCCCCTTCTACTCTAAGAAACATTTGAGGATTTTTTTCTAAGTATTACAAAATAGTACATTACTATTAAACAAAAATCTAAGTTTTCTCATTATGAAAGTGGAAAACAAGTTGGCCTAAAGGCGGGCTGTAGGGTGTACGGTGCAAAGGGGGGAATGAAACTGTCACCTTGCTCTAGAGTGGGGCTCAGCAAACTTTTTCTGTAAACAGCTATATAATAAATATTTTTGGCTTTGCAGGGCATAGTTTCTACTTTAACTGGGCAACTCTGTTAACACTGAGGTGGAAAAGCGCTAAAGGAGATATGTAAATGAATGAGCATGGCCATGTTCTAATAAATTTTTTTCAGATTTATTTATTTATTTTAGAGGGTGAGAACTTGGGGGGAGGGGCAGAAGGAGAGAGAGAATCTCCAGCAGACTGCCCACTGAGTGAGGAGCCTCATGCTGGGCTGGATCCTACCACCCTGAGATCATGACCTGAGCTGAAATCAACAGTCAGATGCCTAACCAACTGAGCCACCCAGGCGCCCTGGGCATACCTAATTTTTTATCTGTTCTACTTCTGGGACAAAATGGTTACTGGCAATATATGTTGTGAGCAAATTTATTCCTTTATTTGTAATGCTTGCACTCATATGGGCATGCCATTATTACTTGGCATTTGAATTATGTTTCAATTGAAACATGAAGCCTTTTATGGACTGAAAAACTTGGAAATCCTTCAGGCGGAGGATTATATTTATGATATAATTTTCATTATATCCCTTTATTTTTAAGCATTTATTAGGTAGCTATAAAAAATCACTTTGGGACCAATCTTGATGTGTTTCCTAAATGTGATGTATTTTCCATATTTCATCAATTCCAAGACAACAATTTTTTTTAAAAACATTTTAACATCTCTGAAGTCAGTGTCCTTCTAATGATGGAAAACATCTTAGAAATTGCTATACTCATGAAACAGTTGTAATTACCTGCATGAAATTGATCCCAAACTCCTTTCTTGGAATCTTATGGTAAGATACAGAAAGCGTGAAAATTTACAGTATGAAGGTCAGTGTCATGGGAGAAAATTTTTGAGGCAATGGTGGAGTGCTCTTTTAAGGAATGTGCATGACGCCCATTTTCCCATCACAAAGGAGCCTTCTGTGGAAAGATTCCTATTATCAACGAAGCTCAATCGAAATGATTTAGAAGAGCATCTAAAGTAGTTTGAAATAACTTTACTGATGTATTTTGGTGATACATTCCTTTTTATATATGCACAAGAGTAATGTACAATAAAAATCTGTATCTGAGTCTAAAAGAGCTCTTCCAGTAAGGATATAAGTTCTATAGGACAAAAAAGCATTGTGTCATAGATTAATTGGAAGTACTTTTTTTCCTTAGTGGTATATAATATAATGGTGCTCCTTACAATCAGTTATGTGTTAGATGCAATGATATAAAGTAATATGTATATTTAAATTAACAAATGACATATTTATTTCTTATATTTGAAGTGATATTTAAAAAAGCCCTTTACTGTTCCTATTAAAGAAAATCCAGCTGTTCACTGAAAAAGCACAGTGACCTCATCATCCATTTACTCACTGAACTCTCATGAAGTCTTCCAAAACACAACTTGAAAAGATCCAGCATGAATCCTTAATTTTAGCACATTGAATTCAAAACCAAATACACATTTTACAAGGATCACGTCTAGGTCATGATTATCATCCGCATTGTCAGTCTCAATGTCATCTTCAAGTTTTCAATATTTTTTTAGAAGTATTTTGTAATAAATACCACTTCAGTGGCAGTAAGGATAATTCAAGGCCCAATTAATGATGGATTACTGGGAAGAGTTTGAGCGGCAGGTGTGACAACATTGGTGATTTTATAGTTGAAAGCTACTGTCTTACTTGTGTTCAGAAGGATATATTTTAGAAATTACTTATTGTCAGTATTTACTACTTTAGCTGAAACAGACGTGCCTTATGGAATTGGTGTACTTGGGCTGGAAGTATTAGGTTGGCTAGAAACCAAACTTATAGTTAATAAAGGAATATTCTTCAGAAGTAGCTGAGTTTTGAGAAGGACTTAAATCTACAATTCAGTGCAGCTGAACACCATCTGTCACATGGCAATCTAGGTCATGAATATGGCTTAATTAATGCCAAATGAGTTTGATATTTTTGCCCTGAAATATATAATAAATAATAATTTGAGAGGAGAGATTAAAGTTTGGTCTAAGTAACAACTTTGATTTGCCAGTTTGATTTGATTGCCAATCACACATTATCAACATAAGCAGTAGTTTCCTTAGTGATGCTTGGCTACCATATGAGATGTGGTCATGTATTGAAAGAAACATTCCAACATCTAATTTATAATTGTTGGCTTCTATTCTCTGATTACCATATGCTTCAGGATTTATGCTATCATCTGCAAGTTTTGGCAAGCTTTTGGGAGATGCCATTTTACCAGAATCCATGATAGCAAGTGATCATACTTCTTTCACTAACATTAATGTGTTTTGTTACTATTTCAGTGTGACTTCTCCTACCTATAGTGTATTGATGAGCAAGATGTTGGCCAGCAACATGGTTCTCACAGTGATTAGTAATATATTTTTTTGTCCAAAATATAAGCAGCTATTCTCTTGTTGTGATTGAATTCTCATTTTACTTTTAGGATATAACATCCAACCTCTCTTGGCGTCACACTACTTTAATAAATTAAGGAATTTGCTTCTGCTTTGACAACTCTGAAAACTAGCTTTAACTTTCTACATTGTAAATGAATTATACATTTCCACTTTTTGTATGTAGATAAGTAGATTTGATGTAATTGGCACCTAGAAATGGAGTTTTACTGTCCAAGTAACTGAAATGGACCAGAAAGTGGGTGGAGGCTGCCAGAATTTTGAGGAGCATGGTAGAGAAAGACTAAATTTCTTTCAATTGACCATTAGTTAACAATCTGGATTTGATGACACTGCTCAGGAAGGCTCAGAAAGAAGTGAGGAACATGTTACTGGAAACTGGAAGAAGGGGATCTTTGCTATTTAGTGCTAGAGAGCTTTGCAAAGTTGTTTCTTCAATTATGTGTAAAATAGAACTTGTAAGTGAGGACATTTCTAAGTAAAGTAGTGAAGGAGCCACCTGTTCTCTTCTTCCTGTTTACAGTAAAAGGTGAGAGGAGAGAGAGATAAATTGAGGGAAGGGCTGTGAAACAAAGGAAACAGGACTTGATAATCTTGAAAATTCTTAGCCTCCCCCATGGCAAATTACTAAATTAAGGTATGGTGCCCGAGCCCATGTCAAGAAAGCATGCTTTAGAGAAAAGGCTGAAGGTGTGATATTACAACCTTTTGCTAAAACTTAGAAAGATCAAAAGCACAGGGTATTCAGTCACACAAAGGGCCCTTTCAAGAGATTAAGGCTGTGCTTCACAGATTCTCTCATTCAAACCAAGGAGCCTGTAGGAGGTTTTAGGGTGTTGTCCCTCAACCATTATCAGCAGGAGACTAAGGGAGAGAAGGGTTTATCTCATAAAGATCTGTGGGTGTAGCTTTTTTCTAAAAGAGTGAACCCCATTAAAATCCACAGGAGACCTACAAAGTTCTTGAGAAAATTATTGCAACAGAACACTGCCAACTTGGATTACACTGGACCCAGAGAATGCAAAATGAAAACAGACTGTCAGATCCTCAAAATGCCACAGCAGGAGGCAGGCTGATAGATGATTACTCAGATGTAGATACATGTTACTTTTCTTAAAAAGGAAGAGGAACCAAAAGCGAGAGGGTGGAGTCATATTATACTATACACTAAATAGTAACCGTGGGAAAGAGAGAGAGAGAGAGAGAGAGAGAGAGAGGTACTGCATACTGAAGTTATGTCTAGGCTTTGAAACATAATAAATGAACTGCCAACATTTGCCCAGGTGGATTTCAGAACTGCTATGGATCAGTGACCCCTTTTTTCTTCCATTTTCCCCCTTTTGAATATGAATATCTAGCTGTTATCCTATGTATATCACACCATTGCATTTTGGGTATGTTGGGGGCAGTTGACTTGCCTCTTGAGTTTCACAGGTTCAAAAATGGAAAGAAATTTTGCTCCAAAAGGATTATACTTGTACCCAAAGGATTATACCCAGGAGCCTTACCTGTACCTTGATCTAATTTAAATGATAAGATTTTGGACACATAACTGAGTTTATAATGTGATGAGATTCCTATAAACCCTGGAAGGGAGTGGATATGTTTTTTTATATGGGACAGATTTGAAACATTAGGGGTCACAGGGCAGACTGTGGTGACAGGATTTAAGGTACCCCTCCCCCCCCACACAAACGCACACACACACACACACACACACACACACACATACACACACACACACACACAATTTCCACCACCTGGTATTTATATTTTTGACTAAGCCCCCCTCTGCTTGAGTGTGGACAAGACTTGAGATTTGCTTCTAACCAGGGGAAAGCAGCAAAAGTGATGGGGTGGACAGGGTTATTTGAACATAATGACATAGAGTGTATCACCTGTTTTACTGGAGTTTCTCTCTCTCCCTTTATTGGCTCTGAGGAAGAAAGCTTCCATGAGTCTTATAGCCACAACCTGCCAACAACCTGAGGGAGATTGGAAGTAAATCCTTTCTCAGTTGAGCCTTTATTGGAACTTAGCCTTGGCCACGAAAATTTCAAGGTCATTAGTTTGCTACAGTTGAAATAGTTTATGTATGTATGTATGAATGAATGAATTGGTCTGCTTGTCTATCCATCCAACCAACCGTCCATCCATCCATCCATCTATCCATCCACCCATCTATCTTTCTAGCTATTTCCAGAGCTGAAAAGAAAGCGATTTGTTTGTTCTTGCTGAATTTTTGTGACAGTCAATTTATAATTGGGCATCATTCAATCTTCATAGGAGTTACTGACATTTTGGCTATGCTGATGGCTAGGAAAAGAATATGTGTGTGTGTTTGTGTGAGTGTGTGTGACTTTCAGCTGTTTGAGTTAATTCACTGTGTACAAAGAAGGAAGCACTTCTCTACGGGGACCTATGAAGACATTGCTTCCTGGGTTTGTGGAAGTTTACTCATTACCTTTCAAGTGGATGGTTAGGCTTACTGATAGTATGTTAGGAATCCATTTATTTTCTTCAGTCCTATAAGTGAGCACTAGTATTGTCTATTTCAGAAGAGGTATGCCCTCTGTCTGCTTGGATTCTTCATGTCCTGGGATTCTGTATATACTATAGCTCTGAATGTTTAGCTACCAGGAAAATGGAAGGAGATCAACACACTTTAAAGTTACATCAATTTATACAGAGGAAACAGATAATTGAGTTTATTATAGATTTTTTGTGTGGATGTTCCCCTGGAAAGACACTAAGAATTGGGGAACTGTCATCATGTTTTGTCCCTGGCCTGTTTCTGCTCTTCCCTAGTCCAAGTCCTCCTGGGATCACCCATGTCCAACCTAATGTACATGTTGCTGACATGGTCTCATTTAAACCTGCATCTCCACAGACTAGACTTATGATTTTTTCCCCTCATTAGCCTTCAACCACCTTTTTTTTTTTTTTTTTGAAAAGGTGCTTACACTTTTCTTTAATTTCACTCCTTCTTACCCTCTGAGGTTTGCTGACAAGATCTATTACCAAACAGAACCTGAGGTGATATGAACACAGCCTGGATTTGAGCAATGTCTGCATGTGGATTGCTTAATGCTTTCCCTTCTACTGTCCCTTTCTTCACCCATCTCATTTCAGAGTTCAAGAAGCCCTCAAGCAGAAAGAGGTCAGATATATTGCACAAGTCCATCTAATAAATCAGTAGGTAAAGATGTCATTTGAAGCCTCCTCCTTGGGTCTCTGACAAATTCTTTACTGTCTCTATAGCAAATCTATTAGATTAAGAAAAATAAGCAGCTCTATGCCAGAAATCTTGCATTCTCCAAAAGTGTGAGGAAAGTTACCTCAGATCAAGCGTCAGAATTGAGCCTGTGCTTGCCTCCAGCACTAAGTAGCTAGTCTCTGCCAAGGACCTGATTCCAAAATTTTCTCAGCTATTTCTCTACATACTCAAAACAGTAGCACAGTCACTAGGAATAGTGTGACAACTCCTATGATACAAGAGGAATGAGGCCAGAGCTGCTAAAACCAGGGACACACAGTCACAGCTCTCCTTGAGACATGGCTGTGTAGAGCTGGTTACCTCGGGTCTCACCCTTTTTAAAATATTCATTTAATTAAAAGAAGTTAGCCAGCTGTAATTATTCTCTGGTTATGAAAGTTCTATGTGCCTGTTGAAAGAAGGTTGGGGGAAAAGTAATGAAAACAAAACATCCATAGTTTTACTACTTGCTATTTCACATGTAATACATTTCTTTCCGATTTTCTCTAGCCTTTTTAAAGATACTTGAAACCAGAGTACTTTTACAATGTTACATGAAGCTCTGTTCACCTTAACATCCTATCACAAGGTTTTCCAATGTCCTTAAGAAATATTTATACACATATTTTTAATATCTATATTATAGCCCAGCATCCAGAAGGAATATTAACTCTTCCTTAATATACTGTTCAATTCACTTGAAGAGTTTCTTATAACCAAATTTGTAATTATGATTCCAAGTCCTAATGATGGCTCACGAGGCAAGCCGAAGGCAGATGCTTAACCGACTGGGGCACCCAGGCACCCCCTTACTTCTTTTTTCAATTAACACTGAAACTTCAGTCAACTCAGAGAATCTCCCTACACCCTCCCAGCTTTATTTATTTATTTCCTTCTATTCTTCTCCATAGTATTTGTCACCATCTAACACACTTTTAAATTTTTTTTGTTTCTTTATATCTATGTCTCCCACTCTCAACTAGAATGGAATTCCACGAGGAGAAAGTTTTTGTTTACTACTATATCCCTGATGGGTAGAACAACAGTCCCAGGTGTTTAGTCTTTGGTTAATATGTGTTTAAATGAATAAATGAAAAAAATAAACACTGTTTTAAATGTGTTTATAAATTGATCTACCAGCATTATAGGATACTTCCTTAAGATAGACTCTTAGGAGTGGAAGTATTAGATTTATGAATTATTGTTCATGATTATTAAACTATTGAGGGTATTTTTGAAAAATACTCAAAATTGAGATATTCCCATTTAATGATTTTCTTTTTCTTCCTTTTTAAAAATATTTTAATATTATATATATATAATATACAATAATAATACTTTTATTTAAGTAATCTCTACACTCAGCATGGGGCCTTAACCCACAACCCCGAGATCATGAGTTGCATGTTCCACTGACTGAGCCAGCCAGGTGCCCCAATGCTTTTATTTTTCAACTGGCTCAAGGAAAATTAATTGAGCCTTTATGTATTTATTTATTTTGCTTTTGAAGGACCTAGATAATTCAGGTAACAAAATCAATCCCTCCCTTTACCTGATAGAGCAGGTTTACAAAACCATCTATATATTTTCTTCTCCAATTCTCTTACTATGAGTAATAATTCTCTAGAATATTCATGTGAAACTTTATTGTTAGCATGTCCTGATTCACTATTATATACATGTTTTTATTAAAAAGCGTGGGGGCACCTGGGTGCCTCAGTCAGTTAAGCATCTGCCTTTGGCTCCGGTCATGACCCTGGAGTCCTGGGATCGAGCCCCATGTCGGGCTCCCTGCAGTGGGGAACCTGCTTCTCCCTCTTCATCTGCCTCTCCCCCAGCTCCCTTTCTCTCTCTCTCTCACTCACTCTCTCTCTCAAATAAATAAATAAAATATTTTTTAAAAAGGGTGTTAGCATTATGGCGGTACCAGTATTTAAGATCAAATTTAGAGCTTTTGAAATACTGGAACCTAAGAGAAACTGGAACAATTTCTCCTGTAAAAATATATTTTTAGAGTGATGAGAACATTATTAGTGTTCTTTCAAAAGTGGAAGGTAATATCAGAAATCATATATTTTAATACAACACAATTTATTCCTACTTGGGTTAATTTTGTCTTGGTGCTTTGATTCATATAATCTAAATAAAAAATAAATATTTGAAACAAGGACAAGTTTCAAACTATTTGGTAGTATATTATTGGAATGCATGCTAACACATATCTAGCAACTCATACCCATCAGTGTTCTTTTGCATCTATCTGAATATTTCTGGAAAATTTCTTAGAGCCTGACCTTTTTAAAAAACATTTTTTTAAAGGAGTTTACTTAATCAGCAAATATGTGACCAACCCTGCTGTAGGTTGGAGGTAATGTGGTTATTTATGTGAAACCATAATCCATTAATTCTTTTATGTTCTCAGATTAACTTGTATGGACTATCACCCAGTTTCATATTCTTATTTCCTAATACTTCTGGAAGTATTCGACATACAGTTCCAGGTTTTCTTGTCACTGAGCAAGTTAAAAGAGTTGACTCCGTCTTTCTTTCTCCTCCTTCTCCTCTTCCCCCTTTTTCCTCTCTACACACATACACATGCACACACACGCTTGATATATAATAAATATATATTTGTGTATATAATATATTGGATGTACATTTGGGTATATAATAAATATATTATATTTGGGTAGATACCATATCAACACTGGAAACTTCTCAAGTAACTTTGATAGTAAAAACTTTTCATCTTACTTGATATCACTGATACGTTAAAATTATTGTTCCTAAGTAAGCATGTGAATCCTTGAGGTGAATTTTCCTTTCTGACGAGCATATTACACTGTGCTCTTCTTTCCTTGGATCTTCAATATGGTGAAGAGTTCTTATTCACCTCTACTGTAGTTGTGCATATAAGTTGACCCTCTCAAAATCCATTCCAAACTCCTTTTCTACTGACTCCTTCTCCTATAAAATCTAAGGAAAAAAACAAGGCTCACAATCCCACCTCCTATAAGCCAGAGTGATGATGTAACGTGATTGTGGGCAAGGAGATGGTGAGGGAAACTCTGAGGGAGGCCTTCCCTCCTTTTCTTGTCAGAGAAAAAGGCAAAGCCATGTGAGGAAGGAGACTTTACCCTTCCTCTTGCACCCTTCTTTTTCTTTGTCTGCAATGCTGAGAGACTTAGCAGCTGTCTTGTGACCATGAGGATGAAAGTTGTATGCTAAAAAATGACAGAAGACAACAAGAGCGACATCCTGATTCCAAGGGCAGCGGGATTCTTATTATCTGAGAGACACTCACCCCTCCCTTTAGGCATTGTTTGTTGGGTTGTCTGTTATTTGTAGCCAAGCCCAGCGCTAACTTAGCCACGAGCCTTGCTAGCACCCCTCCTCTGTACTGCATTCATTCTCTTCTGCCACGGCAGCGTGTGGCTGTGATCTCCTCACCTCCCACACTGGGAGGGGCTGCCAGCCAGAATGACTGATGCTTTTCTAGTCCTACTTCCCACTTGAGGCACACAGTGTCCAAAAAACAGTGGAGTGGCAGGGATCATGGTGAAGGGAAATTTCAACTTATTTTACTGTCCCCTGATGTCTTTCGTTTGTTTCTTTTGAAGTCTCTTCACCGGAGAGAAATGTCCACTCTCCACTGCCTCTGCCTCAGTTAGCCGATGGGCATATTTTCACCTGTTTCACCTAGAAGTATAATCAAGCAAGTGGTTCATGTTAACTACAGATCTCTCTCTCTCTCTCTCTCTCTAAAAATACCCATGATGTAATAGTGGAGGGGCAAATTTGCTGTTTAGGGCCATGATCATATTTTAGAGGAGCAGGATTATGTAGGATTTGATAAATTTGCATGATGCAAAGGTAGGCCTATAACTGAGTTTGGACAGGAGGCTAAAGAGAGTGAGAAACATCGGGGGTTACACAGAGGGATGGATAAAGAAAAGAAAAGGCCAGCTTAGGAAGGGAAGACCAGAGAGATGGTTTAGGTTGGAGTCCTACATTGAATAAAATGGTCTGTGAGGAAAAAAAAAAAAATCACAGCCATTAGGTTAGCTAAAGGGCTTTAAAATGTGAATGCAGTATTTAGTTTGAATGGATGCTTTGCTTGAATGTAAAACTTTTTATAGGTCTTCCTCTTTTTGTATGTCAGTTAAATCTGTTATTTTCCTAAATGATTTTGGGAGAGAAATTACAGGAAAAGCCTGACTGTCAACTTTGGTTCAACAACATGCCAAATAGATGTTGGAAAAGCAGAGGGACTCCAGGATTCAACTGAAACTGCTTCTTAGAAAGGTTGCTGTTCTATGGCTTCCTGAAAAATCACCAGAATCTCATGGAGTGGGCTTCGAGGCAATGATATATGCTTTATTTTTAAAAATTTGTTTAAGGATTTTATTTATTTAGTTGTCAGAGAGAGTGCGCAAGCAGGCGTAGCGGCAGGCAGAGGGAGAAGCAGGCTCCCAACTGAGCAAGGAGCCCGATGCGGGACTTGATCCCAGGACCCTGAGATCATGACCTGAGCTGAAGGCAGAGATTTAACTGACTGAGCCACCCAGGCATCCCTATATGTGCTTTAAAGAGCCTTGTGAATTCTGGTGGCAGGGAGTTAACCATTCAGAAGAACGGTTAAATAATAGTAACAGAAGGGTCTCTCCTAATAGGTATAAAATTTTGCTCAGATATTCTTTCATACTTGAGAAATTTTGGAGAGAAAATTTTTATTTTTCCCTAAAACTTTTTGCTTTTTTTCCTACATGTAAGCCAATTATCAGAAGAACTATGTTGGTTTTGTTTTCCAGTAGATTCCCAGAATCCAGGAGGAGCTATAGAACAGGTCTTAATAGGTCATATCTAGTCATATAATAGGTCTGGATAAATACTTTTGATTGAATAGAATTAATTTAGAAATAGATTTAAAAGATACAAAATTGGGAGAGTATAAAATTAATAAGAAGTTAGGACTTCTTTTGTTTCAAGTACTGTTAAATGATAATATTTTATTTAAAAATTCTACTGAAGCCTAGACTGTCCATTTCTATAGATGCATTCACATCCTTTGATGAAGCAACATAAAACTTTCTGCAGAATCCTATTGCTACATTGGATGAAAAATGTCATTTGTCATTTGTCACATTTTTTTTTAAAAGATTGTTTTGCCAAACCTCATTCGTGGTAGAGTTTTTGTTTCACTCTTTGCATTTATTTTGGCGCTAAAATACAATGGTATTTTTAATGAATTTGGACTACATGAATAAAGAAATTTTAAGCAAGGCAAAGTAATTATAAGTAATTTAATGAAAACTTGGAAATAATCTGTTTTAATCACCTTGATTTAGAGCCAGCCCATTCTGAAATGCTATTATAATTGCTTTTATCACTTTTCTCAGGCTTATTACTAGAAAAGCTATGTGTGTATATATATATATATATATATGTATATATATATATATAATATATTACTAGAAAGGCTTTATATATATATATATATATACTATACACACACTCTCTTTATATATATAAATCTTTAGTGTCTTAATATGGACTACTATGTATGCAAATATTTTCTTGAAAAATACTAATTTTTTTCAGTATGACTCACCACAATCTCCTTCTTCCCCGTTTTTCCCAATATACTTATTATCTAAAGACCATCTTTCCTCAAAAGCAATAAAGGCTGTCAGACAAAAACTTCCTCAAGTGAACTATATGCTCTCCACTTCTGAAGTAGGAATCAGTTACAGTGTCAAATTGGTTTCAAAATCCAAGAGAGGTGGCGGGTTATACTACTATACTCTACTATAGTTTTTATAAAAATGTCACTGTTGGGGAAACAGGGTAAAGTATACACCACATCTCTTTGCGATTTATTTATTTATTTATATTTTATTTATTTATCTTACAACTGCATGTGCATCTACAAGTATCTTGAAAATTTCAGTTGAACTAAAATCCAAGATAAGTGTGTTTCCAGGCAAGACAGGTTGGCTTTGGAAATGCAGGCAGTAGGGATGCTTCATGTAAAATACAATCAAGATTATTAATTAACTAACATGTTGCAGTATGAGGTGCCTTTCTCCTACCTAAAGATAATCCTTCCCACTTAACTTTTGATTTATGTCTTCTTTCAATGACAGGATCTTCCTCCTTTGAGTAAATCCTATTTTACTATGTGTTCAGTTTTTCCTTTTTGAAAAAAAGGCATTACTTAATAGTTCCCCAAATTTGTAGTTTTATTACATCTTCCAGCTTCTAATTTCTGATTTTGAGGGTCTATGCAACTTTGAGTGGAAGAACTCAGTTCTGGAGAATGTTGTCAAGGTTTGATTATTCAGCTCATGTTGTCCTCCTGGGCCTAGAGATTAGTTCAGTGGCAGATTCATGACAATCACAGATCTAATTGAATTCCAGAGAATGTTGTGGGAATTCAAGGTCTCTGTGATATGCAGATGTGAAGCCTACATATCTTTCATTACTATAACCAGCCAGCCAGGGATGGACTTCCTGCACAGAGATGAGCAGACTCAAGAGAGAGGCAGAAGAATGGAGACCTGATCAAAAATTACCTGAAGACCCTATTGTCTCTGGGCTTTTTCAAATGCATGAGATAACCATACAAAAACCAACCAACCAACAAGACAAGAAAAAACCCAAACCCTTTATTGTTGCAACATAATGAATCTTACTGAACTTGACTAATCTTGACCTCTGCAATAGAAAATTGGGTGTTGTGAGTAAAAATGTGGAACTGGCTGAACCAAGGAAGGACTAAAGAGAGAACTGCTCTGTCTTGTGCTGGACAGTTGGCTTTCTATCTGTAGTTACAAAGGAGTTTTCCAAATCATGACCTTCTGGGCTTTGGGATGAAGATCTGTAAGAAAGGTCAGAATGCTGAAGTGTGTTGAAGTCTTTTAATGTTCAGTAATGTCCTATGACAACGAGATCTGCTTCTGAAATTAGGCTGCTGAAGGTTGAGAGGAGAGAAAATAGGTTTTGTTAAGGAGGGTCTTCTGCCTGTAGACTGTTATCAACAATGACTTCGAATCTGGTTATCTGGTTTCTCATAGGGTTGGAATGCCTAATTTCTGGCCCCAAGCTGAGGTTAATATAAACAAAAAGAGGGAGAGGACTTAGCAAGAGATAAATTTAAGGTACAGAAGGGGACTGATTTTCCAATCTTCTTCCTAGTTCCTCTGTTGAGGCTTCACTGTCTGTCAAAAGGTAAAAGTCACTCCTGTTTTGGTGAAATACCTGGGATGCAGCCATGGGAGGCAAGGAACACATTATATTTGCCTTGTCAGTCATATGATTTGGGGTGGAAACTATTATACTGAGGACTAGTAGTATGGTAGAAACCAATGCTGGCATAGTAGGAAACAGAAATTTCTAGGCCCAGGTCTGGGTTTAGCAGTTCTTCCTAGAAAACATCTATGGCTTTAACTAGTAGTCCCTGGTATGTGCTAGAAACAAACAGATAAGAATATTTCTTAATTTCCTGTGACAGCCATATTTCCCCATAAAACCTAACCAAACCTGGCTAAAAATAGCCCATTATTTTCTCAACTCTAGACTCCAAATTCACACTATCAGAAAATAGGTCAGACACAGCAGCCATACCATTGTCTGTCTGATGTTGCAGTGGGATGGGGAATGGACAAGGAAATTCCCCCAGAAAGTTGTCCTAGTAACTGTTCCATTTAGGAACGGCTAGAGAGCACTGTTGATTTCAATTCTTCTTTTTCTCAAGTGGGAGGTTTTATTGTATTTATCATGTTTTCCCTTCACTAATAAATGCTAGATATTGTGTGGTGGATAACTTCTCAATTTTAGCCACTAGTGGTGTTCTTGGAGAAGACTATCTGGGCTTGTCCTAGATGCAGTATCTGGAAAGGATTTTGAGTTCACTCCATTTGGGGAGGGAGGGAGTATATTTCACATAGGCACACGCAGTTTTGGAAGTGTGTATCTGGGATGAAAGGTATGTCTGGATGTTGGATATTGTAAGCAAAGGTGTACACTAGAGTGGAATCACCTTTTGGTTTTCTCCCTGCGTCTAATGCCGGCTTCCTCCTCGTCTCACTAACAATCTCTAATTGGGCAAATCATGAGGCTCCAGGGAAGTTCACCCTACTACTGACTCCAGTAACTTGTTCTTACCAGAGAAGCAGAAACTTTTATCAAACCATTTCTGAAGCTAACTCTACTTCTGGATCATTTTGCTTAAAGGGACAGTGAATTCCCTTTGTTGTTTAAGCAATTCAAGATGGATATCGTATTTGTCATGTAACAGAAAACATATTCAAAGTTCAAATCCCTTTCTGGAAAGAAAAGAAAAGAATCAAACCTCCCTTCATGTCTGTCTTTTTCTAGCTATCATTTCATTATTTTTCTTTTTATCACTACAGTAGTTGAAAATGTAGTGTTTGCTTGGTCTCTGCAATTCCTCTTCTCTCTTTTACTTGACAACCGATTTCTGCTTTCCATCCTCATCATTGTACAGAAACAGCTATTCACAAGGACATACGTGGTTTGCAATAGTCAAATCAGTGGTCCTACTTCAGTTCTTAACTTATTTGGTCTCTCTCCATTGGTGTCAGTTGATACAAACTTCCTTTCTTCTCTTTCTTTTCTTTATTGGCCTTCTTAAAGTCCCTCTCTCATTACTTAAGTTTTTTATGTAACTTTCAAAGACCTTCTGCTCAATCCTTTTGCTTCCTCTTCTTCTGCCTATATTTTCCAGAGTTTCATTGATGCTATTTCCCATTCTCTTGACTTTTAAGCAAGTCAAATTTTACTGTATATCCTTATATAAATTATAAACATTTTCTTAGGTTTGTGACAATCCCCAGGATTGTCTTCTCTCCTCCAATCTTCTTGTTTCTAACCTAAACTCTTGCCTCTGTGACTTGAAATTTGATATTAATCTCTGAGTACTCTGAACTCAATATTCTTGCATGTGTATGCTTTATCTGAATCTCAGCACAGTCATATGAATTTCTGCTTGGGTTGTTACATGTTAGGAATTCTCTGTCCTATCTGGGACGTTGTATTGGTCAAGGTTCTCCAGAGAAACAGAACCAAGAGGATATATACAGATATGTAGAAAGAGATTTGTTATGAAGGATTGGCTCGGATGAGCCAGTGAGCCAATTATGGAGGCTAAGAAGTCCTACAATCTGCCATCTGCAAACTGGAGACCCTGGAAAGCCAGTGGTGTATAGTCCCAGCCCAAACCTAAAGGCTTGAGAACCATGGGGGGGCAATGGTGAGAGTCACAGCCTGAGTCCAAAGGCCTGACAACCAGGAGTGAAAATATATATCCCAGATCAAGCAGAAAGCAAATTTGTCCTACCTCTGCTTTTTTGTTCTATTCAGGCCCTTAACAGATTGGATGATGTCCATCTGCACTGGAGAGGGTGATCTTTACTCAGTCCACTGATTCAATTGCTAATCTCTTCTGGAAACACCCTGATAGATACACCCAGAAATAATGTTTTATTTGCTATCTGAGTATCTCTTAGTCCAGTCAATTGGACACATAAAACTAATCATCACAGGTCTGTAGAACACAACCCCTACTTCATCCTCCCTCCACACCAAGACAAGGGAAAGAGGGAGGAACTGAACATAGATTAATATTCTTTCTTACCACCTCCTGTACATCAGTGAAAGCTGGTTGTGTTGCAGCATCAGTTAAATACTAGAAGGCTATTGGAAACCAAAGGAAAGACAGAAAGGAGGCTACATAACTGTAGGTAATTTTTTATGTCATCATTGTCTGCATCTTTAACCAATGATATTGGTTTGATATGAGGTAACAAAGATAAAAAATAAAGTTAAAAACTGAGGGAGGAGGTGGTAGAATCCCTTGTTGGCCAAGAAGAACCTAATTAGATGGATGGAATAGGGCTCTGCTTCTTTAGAACGGGTATTACTTTGGGTGGGCCTGGGGGAAAATGGAGAACCCCTGTATCTATAAGAGATCTATGTGGGAGTGTTAGTGACAGATAGCTGGTCCCTTCATTGTGTTTCTTTTCGAGATTTGCCCTCTGAAAGTATTGTCTAAAATGTAGAGGGTTTTGTTACTCTTCAGACTTTTCAGGTAGAGGTTGCCAGCCAAGAATGTAGGGCTTGGATCTTAGGGTAGAAACTTGAAGCAGGTAATAATTATTTGAAATCATTGCTCATTGAGAAGGAGCTGCCAAAGACAAGAAAATTGTTTTCAAGGGGCTCTATGTGTCCAAGGAAACTAGAAAGAGTAACTTAAGTCATACCATCTCATCAGGAAAGGAACTGTGGTCCAGAATGATGTGATTTATTTTCTAGTCTTTTCTTCCTAAGCTCATCTCTTAAATTATGGCATTCTCCAGATGTCCATCCTCGACCCACTGTTCTTCTGCTGTGAACTCTTCCAGAGTGATCTCATTTCCTCTCATGATTTCAGTTCCTGGTGACTTCAGTCCTCTATCTTTATCCTTGACATTTTCCCACAGATTCATACTTCTAGCCATCTGTCTACTCTATGTCTCCCATAATGTCATCTTAAAGTCTCAAACTCAACTTTTATGAAACGGTAATTACTCCCACCACCACAAATCTGCTCTTCTCCCATCTGCCTAACTCCTTTATTATTATTATTTCTCCATTCTTTGTTGTGTTTGGAAGTACTGACAACACCTCTTTACCCAGACTAAAAACCATCCTCGGTGACACTTTCTTGTCCTTATCCCAATATCCAATAAATTCCTATGAATTTTAACTCCCATTTGTCTACCCTCCCCTTATTTCCATCATCCTTTACCCTTGTTTTAATTCAGGCCACTATCCTCTTTTATCCTAAATTATCACAGTAACTTCTTAACTGGCCTGTGATGGTCAGAATTTTCATTGTAAGCAGTAGAAAATGATGGTGGCTAGTCAAGCAGAGGAGAATATTTCATATAGGTTTGGGAATATTTATAAAATCAACAGAATAGTTGGAGAACCAGATTCAGAAAATGTGTGGCAACCAATGGAGTCTAGTCAGTTGGGGCCACAGCCAATGTGATGTGTTATAACAATCTGCTTAGGATGTTACTGCTAGCACTGGCCTTGCTGAAAAAACTACCATTCTCACCTCCAGCCCCTGAACAGTGCTATTTTTGAATGCCATAGCTAACTGTCCCTTCACATTATTCACTCCATATTCAAAGTCCCGAGTGTAAGTGTCAAATTGGCCAACCATAAACATGCCAATGCTTTAGGTACTGGAAGATGGGGAGAGAAAAAAATCTGTCCTCATTCAGTTGTTATGACAGGAAGTGAGTCCTGCTGTCCTCAAGCTTCACACAATAGGGCAATTCTTTTAAACTGGAAATACTGAAAAATTGGGTGGTGAGAATAATAACAACAAAAAGAAACATCCAATAAGTGGACCTCTCTAATCAATCTTCCTCATGGAAACCAGGGGAAGAGAGGAGACAGGTACTCATAAGAAAGTTGCTGCAGAGACCCAGGCAAGAAATGATGGGCTCCTGAAGTAAAGTTGTGACAAAAAAGTGTGGAGAAATGGACAGATCCGAGGGATATATAGGATTTGTGATTTACGGACATGTGGGATGAGAGAGATAGAGAAATTAAGGTTGGCATTGAGATTTCTTTCTCAAGCAATTAGGAAGAAAGAAATGATTCCTTTAATTTTGGGTGTATTTAATTTCAGAGCTTGTGGGAGAATCAGTGAAGATGTCATTTAAGCAGATGGTTCTGTGAGTCTGGGGTTTAGAGGACAGAGCCACATTGGAGATATGTTTTTTGAGGCATTTGTGAGTCTGGGGTTTAGAGGGCAGAGCCACATTGGAGATATGTTTTTTGAGCCATTTGTGAGTCTGGGGTTTAGAGGACAGAGCCACATTAGGGATATGTTTTTTGAGCCATTTACATAAAATTGATAATTAAGGGGATGGGAGCTATGTGATCGCCCATGTGTGGTATACAGAATAAGAATGCCCAACTTCATGGAAGCTGACACAAATAGGTTCTCCCGCCCAGCATGCCTCTTTGTGGCAGCCATCCAGAGACATTTGGGCCACATCACCTTAATTCTTCCAGATTTAGCACTTGGCTCATTGCTTCTCTTTTGTTAACATTAATCCTGCCAAACTCTTGGTGATTTCAATATGCCTCTACTGAGTGTATTTCCATCACTCTGGTCTCTCAAATCCTTGACCTCATTTTCAAAGATTTTTGTCTTTCATCCTGCATCAGCTACTCACTTTTTATTGTCAGACCCTGGGTTGGTGTTTTTCAATCATGACCTTTTAGCAGATTATGAAATCAATGAAATTGTCCTAGGGAGCATTTTATTTTTAAGATTTTATTTATTTATTTGAGAGAGAGAGGGACCACAAGCAGTTAGAGGGGCAGAGAGAGAGGGAGAAGCCGACTCCCCACTGAGCAGGGAGCCCAATGCGGGGCTTGATCCCAGGACTCCAGGATCATGACCTGAGCCGAGGCAGATGCTTAACGCACTGAGCCACCCAGGCACCCATAGGGAGTATTCTTTTAAATTAAAGTTTCTTTTAAAATTTCTTCTAAATTGAAAATATCAGCACACTTAGTATATGCTTAGTGTCTGAACCTGGTTATACATTGATCTAATCTAATTGTATACAAGATTTACAATTGTTTACATACTGTAAAAAGAGAAAAGGCAGACAAAAGCAAGATGGTAAGTTTGGGTGGGGTTATTTTGAATTATTTAGTGAATTAAAAATTATGTGTTTAGACAAGGACAAGGGTAAGAATGATGTCTTTGAGTAGGCAAGGGAAAATGGAATCCAATACTCAAAATACTATTTTTACTATTCCCTCTTTTTTATTGCATAATTAATTTTCTTTGTTTACAAGATTATTCTGACCTGCAGACAAAGATGCAATAAAATTTGCATAAAAAAAGAAAAATGCCCCCACTTGACCATATATGCTACTCCAACTCCTTCGATTGTTTCGTTTTACAGAAAATTTTCTGTACTCATTATTTCCTTTCTCTCTTTCCTTGAAGCTTATTATGACGACTGCAGTCAGATTCTTATTCTTACTGCTTCACCAAAACTGCTCTTTTAAAGTTACAAAAATCTCTGTTTTCTAAACCCAATGAACATTTGATGTAACTTAATTCATAAACAAAGTTTGACAGGGTTGATCACTGTCTCCTTTTTGAAACCCTTATTTTGCTTCTCCCTGATTCTTTAATAGTCTCTCTCCAGTCTTCTCACACTGCACTAGTATCTCACCTGTAGCATTTTCAAGTGTTCACCACTTCCTCCAGCTGGGCACAGTCGCTTCCTGTGGCTTCAGCGAGGCCACTGAACTCTTCCGGCTTATTTTTCCCCTCTTTGGAGACTACTCAGTTTTCTTTACAAGCTTCTCTTATTATTATTCCCCAAATCCTCAAGTATGAATATTCCTTCAGGGATCCATTCTTTATTTATTCAATAAATAAATAGATAGATGAAATAGAGTAGGGGCTTATAATGGATAGACATTCTCATAGGTGTTAGGATGTAGCAGTGAACCAAATAAGCAGAATTTGTTTACATGAAGTAAGACCTGGTGGAAGACAGCAGAAAATAAACACATAAGCAAAAACATGGAGATAAGTGGGATGAAAGAAAATAGAGCATAATGAGGCTTACAAAGTTACTCAAAGGAGAGGCAATTTTATGTACAGGCCAGGAGTGCTGGCTTTGGCAGCACATATACTAAAAATGTAGGGGTCAGGAAAGGTCCTGAAAGAAGTAAGGGTTATACATGTACAGGTTATAATTTAGAGATGGACACTTCAGGAAGATGAAACAGCAATACACAAAGAATGTCAAGTAGGAGGATGCCCGGTATGTACAAGAAAAAGCAAGAAGGCCAGTGTGTCTGGAGTGGGAAGAAGGAGAGCGGGGAATGGGAGGGTATGGGGTGAGTGAGGAAAGTAAAGACCATAACAAGGAAAGCTTTGCCAACCATGAGAAAAACTTCAGCTTTTATTCTGAGTGAGATGAAAAACCACAAGAGAGTTTTGATTAGCAAGAACCTACATCTTGAGGTTTAACTTTGCTCAGGGAAGACTGAATGATTTTAGTGAAGGTTGGTGGGGGTGCAAATTGAATCATAAAGACCAATTAAGAAGTTATTTAAATGAGTCCTCTGAGAAGTGATGACAGTTTGCACTAGGGTGGTGGTGGGAGAGATGATGAGCACTGGTAAAATTTTGGATCTAGTTCAATGACAGAATTGACAGTATTTCTTGAAGGTTTGGATGTGAAGCTTGAGAATAAGAAAGAAGTCAAGGATAACTAAATTTTTGGTCTGAGCAACCGGCAGAGTGGAGCTGCCATTAAAATGAGGTGGAGAAACAGATTGGGGGAAGGTGTTGGGGTAATCAAGCTTTGGTTTTGTTCATTTTAAGCTTGTCCGACCTGTTAGAATTGAAGTGTATATGTCAAATAAGCAGGTGGGCATAAGATTCTAGAATGGAAGGGTGAAATCCATGCTTGAAATATATATTTGGTGTTGTCAGATCATAGTTGAAGTCATGGAACTAGAGAATCAGAAATCACCTATAATGAGAGGGTTAGATATAGAATTAAAAAGTCAGAGCCCCTATTCTTGTAAACATTTCTTCCAGCAGGGTGGCCCCACTTAGCCAAGAGTCTTTGCTGTCAATTCATTCCTGTAGCTGTCTTGAGCCCCAGCAATGCCAAGGCCATTAACCGTGACATCAGAGTGGAGTCTTCAAATGGCTCTGACACTGAGTAGACATTGGAGCTAAAAACTAATGGAATATCAGGAGCTTTTTGTAGTTCAGAAGAAAATGAAATAAATTTGGCTGCAAAGAATAAGAGGTTGCCTTTTAAAATAGAGAGCTGAACTTTGTCATGGATCTTTGCCAAATCCATTCAGAGGTTGCTCTGCTAAGAAGGGAGAGGAGGATGGGTATTATCAACAACGCAAGGTCATGTTGGAGGAGTCACTGGGACATCGACCCCTTTTGTGGTGATGCTTGCAGGATTATCAGTCTCGGCTAGACTCCTGGTGGAGGAGCATGTCCAGTTGCCTGGTGGATTTTTCATTATACCAAAAGAGAATCACTTGAGGAATGTGTGGGAATTGGAGCCTGGAATTATGTACTTTTGGTCATCTCCATTTTGGCTTGTGGTAACCAACCTTTTCCCCTCATTGCGCTCCTGTGTTGCCTTTGGCTACCACCCCTTCTGAAGTCACGTGCCTTCGGGGTTCTGGCAGGTGGTGCGAGGGGCCAGTTTCTATGTCAGCAGTGTGAGTGCAAGCATGGCTGTTGGCATGAGTGTCAAGGGGATGCCAGCTAAAAGAGTCACATTTATTGCCTTGGAGTTTGAAGTCAAGTCTCTACCCATCATCTTCTGAAATGTCGGTGATGGCACATGTGTATTTGGGGGAAAGGATCTGTTTTTATAAATTTAAAGAAGTGACAAAACACAGCAGACAATAAAAACTGAGACTCTTGAATGAAGACATAGATCACATAAAGAAACGGATCATCTGAAATATATAATGGGCCACTAAATCAACCATCCACATTTGGAGAATGTTCTTCAGGTTGTTAAACAGTCCAGTGAGTGTGTTGTGAAGTATTATTGTATTCCCTAAGGGTTTTAGTTTGAAGGCCAGATACAAATGGAGCAAAGGAATTAATTGAAAGGATATTAAGAGTCTCGGAATCACTGGGAAGGCAGAACAAAGAGGTTTGAGTTCGATGCAGCGAGAGCCACAGCCTAAGACACATTAGGAGAAAACACAATTGTATCTACTGCTAAGAACTATAACTCGATGTGCACCCCACCTATGTTGCTCCTGGGGATCCCCTGTTTCTGCCATCCGCAAGAAGCAGATACGGATGCTGCCACTGCTACCAGCATCAGGGCATACTTTCAGCTGTTCCTTCTTTTCATTGTTCATTCCTGATTTATAACACATGGTGGGCACATCTGATTGGCTCAGCATAGGAAATGTGCCCATCACTAGCTGCAAAAACATCTGGGTTGGTTGTGTATCTGGCATCATCTGCTTCTACGGTAGGATATGCTTCCAATCAAGATTCATAAGATACAAAATGTCCTAAATGTACAGAAGAAGGTCAGATGCTGGGCAGCCAAAAAAGTGACATATGTCTATATTAGTATATACCCTTTGGCTGCTTAAAATCAACACGTACTTCCTTCTAAACTTACACTTCTAAAAGAGAAAATTGCTTGCATGTAACATAATAAATTATTCCATATATAACCGAGGATGTACCTACTGCTTTCCAAAATGGAAACAACCCAAATCTTATCTGTTACTACATCCAGCTCAGGCCACACTCCCTGGGCAGTATTCATTCCTCCCTTTGCTTTTCCATGACCCCAACCAGAGATTGTACCACTTCACATAAAATAGTGGGGGAAAGGGAACAAAAAAGGGTGGGAAACCTAGTAGAAGTATATAAGTATATACGTGATACAGAGAGGAAGTCTTTTTTTAATGTTTTTTTTTTTTAAAGTTTATTTATTCATTTAATTTTAAGTAATTTCTACACGGGGCTTGAACTCATGACCCTGAGATCAAGAGTCATGTGCTCTTCTGACTGAACCAGCCAGGTGCCCCGGAAGTCTCCTTTATAATTCACAGAGGAGGGTTCCCAGACCCCAACTCTCCTCTCTTTTTTCTCTCTCATCCAGCTCTGTATGGCATGAAGACAGTCACTATCTCATTGATAAAAGCTTCACAATTTATCACAACGCTTTCTCCATTTCCTATCTCCACAACCATCATCTCGGATCAAGAAGTTGGCATACAATAGCTTCTAAACATTTTTCTCTTTTCCCTCCTTATCTCCCTACCACATTGTTTCCATGAAAGCTAGTTATCTTCAAAACTGCACATCTGATTGTGTCACTCCCCTGCTTCCAGTAACTTGTCATTATTCTTTGGAAAGAGTCCACAGCCCTCAGCATGGCCTGGCAGGTTTTCTGCATGCGACCTCTGTTCTCCAGCCTCATGCTGTGTGTCTCTATTTCTCCCTTTTCATGTTCTCGTTAACACTCCTCTCTCAGTTTCTCAGAAACCCCATTCCTTCCAGCCACAGGGACTGACAATGATATTCTCTCTGTTCTTGCCAACACCTTCTCATCCTTCAGCTCCTGGGATTTCAGCTCGATCTCAAATCTTCATGTCTCTATCACATATTCCACCCCGCCCAAGCCCAGACAGTCATACCACTGACTGTCACAAATATTATTCCTATTATGATCTGCTAAATACCTTGACCTGGGAAACCTAAGGTCCATGAGGAAATGGGCAGCATCAGCCTGTGCATTGCTATGTCCTCAGTGCCCGGGATACTTACAACCTGGCACGTAGCAGGTGCCCAACAGGTAACTGCTGACCAAGTGGGTAGGTGAAAAGGTCCTGCGCTGGTAATTACTAGGCGAAGTATTATATACGGCTGCTTCCCGGTTTCTATTTTCTCATGATAAAACTCAAGTATTTAATCCTCTGATTTCCCAGGTACTTAGATTTGGCTGGGAAGGCATCAAAAGAAGAATTCTGTTCGCATATCAAGCTCATTTTTTGCCATGGAGAGGTGCGACAACTTTATAACAGACCACGTCTCATTTGTTTCCCACCCTCAACTTTGGCAAGAATATTTCTCTGCTAGTTCAAGTGACCAAGAATTTATGCAATTTCCCCCGAAAAAAATTATCCTTTTAAGAACATGAAGCACTATTTTGTTTCTCTTCACCTAAACTTAATCGTTTTACCAGGCTCCATTTCTTCTTGCACCTAACTTTCTTTTTTCTTACAGAACCAATTCTGTTTCCTTTGTACCTCTCATATTAGAAAATTTGCCTTTCAAATGCACGATGTCCTAGGATGTGTATATTGAACGACCAGAAATAACTCAGTGACATATTCTTCTTGCTTCTTTCATACATATTTCCAACTTATGACTCATTGGTTTAAAGAGGACAAATGTGAGCTCAGAGCAAAACAGAGGCCTTGATGTACTTGTGCCTGAGAGGAAGATGAGTCACTGGGAGGCTACCGAGTGTCCCGGTCAGGGCTGCCTGTCTCGTGGGCTTGAATGACCCCCACTGTTCCCTGTCCTGGCCCCACTCACAAACTCACATGCAACCTCACACAAACACACATCCCCAACACCACACACGTCTTACTTTAGAAGCCCCGTGGGACTATTTTGGGCTGGAAGGCATGCATATGATGAAGAAAGTGACTGTCTTGGAGGCTATAACTTGATATATGAACACGTCAGAGGGACCCAAAGTGTTAGCAGTGGCATTTTCATTCTCGGTTTTCAAAGAATTTTATTTTCCTCTCTCCTTCCACCATCTGTTTTTCTTACTGCAGCAAATGTCATTTCCTATGGAGTTTAATAGGATTTGAAATGGGATTGTTTTACAGTGAATTTTTATGTAGTTTCATGATTTTCCTGAGAGTGGTTTTACTACCTCCCTTCCTCCCCTCCCCTCCCCCTCCCTCTCCTCACCCTCCCTCTTCCTTTCTTCTTACTTTCCCCCTCTTTAACCCTCCCTCCCTCCTTCTTTATTTCTCTTTCCTTCATTTTACTCAGAAAAATTAAGCTAGTTTTGACATTATATCAATCATATCAACTTGAAAATAACTGCTCTAAGTTTGCTTCTAAGTTCTGGACTGAACTCTGTGATAAAGATGACGTTCTTAACTATGTCAATTTTTATTTTATTTTGTTTCTGTGACAAACACAAATTCTCAAAATGGCATTAAACCGTTAAGTAGTAAATTTCCATTGAAGTGATGAGCTAGGGATTTTAACTTCGGTTGGTGTGTGTAGAAGGCGTCAGTGCTGAGTGCAGAGTAGAGAGAGCAGTGACCAGGAGATTGAGGGAGGCCATGGAGAGAGGCTGCCCTGAGAGACCACTTCTATGTGACAAGCAGTGTTGAAACTTGACATAAATGGATTCATTTAATTGTCAGCATAACTACATGCTGGAGGTATTTCTGCTTTCTCCAATTTACATATGAGAAAAACAGAGGCATGGGGATATTAAGGACACACAGCTATTAATGTGCAGAGGGAAAGGGTCCACACACAAAAGGATCCCACTATATGCTGTTTTCTCTCAATGGAGGCCAAAGTATAAATTTGCAGCAGAACGCAGGAGAGACTCTTTTGTGAAACATTAGGGCAGTCGTTTGCTGCTTTCCTTTAGGGGAAAAAAGCCCCAAAGCGTTTTAGAAAGCTCCTCTTACCGTAGCAAGGGAGATTATCCTGAAGGCAGGACTGTGGCCAACCTGAAAAGGTGGTTGTGTGGCACAGGGGAGGGTGGAGGAGAGAGGCAAGGAGAGAAGCGGCTTGTTGGGCAAGCGAGATGCAGGCATGGGGCTGTACTGACCAGGGACACTGCTGTTGAGGAGAAACACCATGAAGTCTGTGCCGGAAAAATTCCACTGCCTCAACTCTTTGCTTTCCTTGACTGATTCAATGAGGAGCCTCTCTCTCTCAGGGAGAATGAAGATTAAGAAGTGCAGACATGACTCCATCTATTGAGACTGGCTCAGGTTTGTGGAGTTGCTAGGAAGAGACGTGCCACAGGAAAGAACTTTCAACTCATGAACCTGTGCTTCTCAGGGAAAGCTGAGATAGAGATAAACTGATTCGTATTTTGGAGACATGTGTTCGGGTCAACTGCTACGCTTTAAAAAAAAAACCCAACAAACTTTTCTCCTTAGAGTAGGCTTTCTTCTCCAACAAGGGCTTCCATACTTAGATGTAGCTGAATGGTGGAGTCAATTTCTTGGGCTTAGGACCCCATTGCTCTCCACTGCTTCTCTTGTATTTATTCAGGGAGTCTGATTTTGCTCCCAGACTCTGTTAGACCACCTTGTTTAAAAAGGAAATAGTCTTAAATTTTGCAGCCACTTCAAGCATAGCAATTTGGGGAATCCTTGTTTACTCTGAGTTTATGGCTTCCATCAGGAAGACTCAGAAAAATGGACAAGTATATTTTCTAGATTGTCTTAAAGGGTAAATTTGTTGGGTTCTATGCAACTTTGGGTAGGACTCTACCCTTGCACGTTTTTTTGGCAGACAAGTATATTGACATGTCGACTGCTATGGGTCCCATACAGGCAAAACCGTGCACCTAGAGTACCTGGAAGAGGAAAAGGACGATAACTTTTCTTCTCTTGGCTTTGAGATCCAAAACGAAAGAAAGAATCAGAAAAAATATTATTTCTTTGTTATGTATTTTAAAGATATTCTAGTTTTATTTGTCTCAACTAGAAGATAATATACACATAAAACTGGGTACTTACTACCCTATAGAAAATAACTAGAGAGGATGGCCATATAAACACACAGTGCTGTGCTTCCGAATGGAATGCAGCAGGTGAAAAAATAGCAGTTTAATAAACAAACAGCCCCCACCCAAAATAATGAACTGAATGTGTCCTATGTGGATGTGATATATTAATAATATCTCTTTGATTTAAACTAGATTAACCAAAATAAGGGAGTTCATTGTATTTTAAGTTTGGAAAGGATGCTGGGGGTAGTTCACATGTGATCAAAAGATGAGTTTCAGGGATTAGGACCTTACTGGTTGGGACTAAAGCTCAGGGCTGGCAAATCTCTCTTCTCCTCTCTGCTCACCTCCCAACCTATACTGTTATTCTCCTTCCCGTTCTTTCTTCCTCTTCTCTGCCTCATGTGAGCACACACATTTGCGTTCAGACACTCTTTCTAAGTGGCAGGAACTACTGGGCTACTGTAAAGCCCAGATTCACATTCTCTCAGATTAGCAAACCTGGTAAAAATAGAACTTCTCAAGTTCATATGTCAATTCCAGGTAAGGTCTTTGATTAGCTTGCTTGAATGACATGTCCACTCATGGATTAAGTAACATGGAATTCAAGTTAGCTGGGGGTTGAAGAAGGTCTGTTACAAAACTAACAGATGGTGCTTACAACTTTATGGTCTATTAAAAGATGCAATAGTACACATGGAAAAAATTAGTTCCCATTACTTGAAAATGCTTACTCTATAAAATTTATATAATTTTCTACTGTATAAAAACTGAGCTATAGTTACAGAAGACCTACTGAAATGCCAAATTCATCTTCCATAAGATAAAAGCTTTCTTTGGTGCCCCAGAGTTCAGATGATTCTATTATAATTATTATTATTATTATTATTATTATTATTATTATTATTATTTTGAAAAGCACTTGTTAGCATTTAATGAACCTCTCTCCACGTGGCTTCAAGCTACTAGGATGCAGGCCTCCCCCCGCCCATACCCTTAATCTTCTCAGCTCTTCTACTGAAGAATTTGGCCTTCATGATGACAGGCTGTTTTGGGAGCTTTCCCTTTCCCAAAACTGTGTAGTAGCCTGATTGCACCACGTCAATGATAGGAACAGCTTCAGTCTTGTTTTTGGCAGCATTTCCCCATGTCTGCTCACTGACTAAGGTCCACAGTTTATCAAGGTTGACAGTTGGGTGGAAGCTCTGGGTCCTATTCAAGTGGTAATGTCTCATATCAGCTTTTCCAAAGTAAGCTGGGTGATATCTGTCCAGGTTGATCCTGTGGTGATGCATGCCACCAGCATCACCCAGGCCTCCTGGGAGCTTCCGGTGCTTGTCATGGGGCTGTGGCCATGGCTCCCGTAGCCCACAAATTTCCGGGTCTTCCTCAGTCTGGACGGCATGTTGGCAGCCCAGGTGAAAGAGCAGAGGATTCAAACTTTTTTTTTTTTTTTTTTTTAAAGATTTTATTTATTTATTTGAGAGAGAGAGAGAGCACAAGAGGGGGGAGTGGGAGAGGGAGAAGCAGACTCCCTGCTGAGCAGGTAGCCCGATGCAGGACTGGATCCCGGGACTCCAGGATCATGACCTGAGCCGAAGGCAGTCGCTTAACCAACTGAGCCACCCAGGCGCCCTGAGGATTCAAACTTTTATCATGAATATGAACTCAATAAAAACACTGAAACTATATATTTAATAATTTTGTATTTGAAACCACATGCAGATTTGATGAGTTTTACTTTCCACCACTTTTGTAGCCAGTGTAATTGAGAGCTGTTCCTGTGCTATGTCAAAGATTGTTCTATTGGATGATTGATCTCTGTCAATACTCCATTTAGGAAACAAAGTAGAAATCATGGACCTCTTAAAACAAAAGAGTGCTTTAAATAAAAGTATATAACTCTATAACATTGGCCCTATAGGAGTTTTTGAAGAGCATAATTTTAGTTTTCCCAGTGATGCAGGGATTTAAAGAGGCAAGAGGTGCCATTTGCTAAAGGGTGTTGGACTCCGGGTAGTGGAACAAATGGAGAGAATCCAGCTCATGGATCATTACAGGTGGGAGGGCAGTGACTGAGCAAAAGCAAATAAATGCTTGATGCCCAGGACAGAGGGACAGTATTCAGACAAAGTTTGGTCATGTTATTTGTCATAGTATTTGGGTTTTATGTAGCTTATAAATATGTTGGACAATTGTTTCAGAAGTTTCAATTGTTAATATTGGGCTTTCTTTCTTTCCTTCTTTCCTTCCTTACTTCCATAGGATAAGGATAATTTTATGGCTTATATGTACACAGTTATCAATCAATCATGCACTACTATGTAACGTTTGAAGAGAACTTAAAGTTTGCCCTGTCCTTAACTTGATTCATTCGGATATGAGATATTTTACTGTATGTAGTTCTCTTTTCTGATCCTTCAAATAAGCCCTTGCCAGAGCCAGTGTTTCCATGACCAAAGAGGACAGTTGTCTAAATGTTTGTTTTTCAAAATGTAGTCTGTACCACTAGCAACAACGTCGCTGCCGTATCCCAGGCTCCGCTTCAGACCTACTGTATTGGAACTGATAAGAGCCACCAGTGATTCAAAATGTTTCTAGGATTTGGATAAGCAAGTACTAATGGTAAAGGGTGTTTTGGAAGGGAGGCTCAGAGGCAGTCAGGCGTGTAGGATTTAAAGATCGCTGATGATCAGCCTGGATGTGGCTGAGATTTTTTAACTGGAGAATAAGGTAAATGAAATGGTGTTTAAGGAAGAGCAATGTGACTCCAATTTGCAGGTGGACATGGGGAGAGAGAGAGCGAGAGAGAGAGAGAGAGAGAGAGGGGAAGCACTGAGAACAATTAGGGCAATACAACCCAACCCTGAAGCAAAGGGATATTGGTCTGATATGGGCTCTTGGACATGGGGATGGCAAGGAAGGGACTCTGTAAAACACTCTGACTTGGTAATTTCAGTGACTGGTTGGGATGAGTTAACATTACCCTGGGAAGATGAAAGAAGTAGGTATTCTTTGAGTTAGGAGGTAGCAAGGTAGAATGCAGAGGATAGAAGTGTAGAGATGAGATATAGAGAAAGAATGTAGCAGCGAAGTCTAGCTCTCTGTGTCTCAGGTTTAGACCCCACTCATGGCCTGGCTCTGCCATGGTAACTAAAAATTCATTAAAAAAATGAGGGTGGGGAGGACATCCATATAGCTTCCGAGAAATTGACTTTACTCATACATGATTATATGATTTGCATAAGACAAGTTTCGGCTTTTACTCCTTTGATACGAGGGACAACTTAGTTATCTATTTTCTAAATATTAGCCAGAAACATTTAATGGCCACTGACTATATTATAGTGCAACTTTTCAGTATTTCAAAAATTAATGTTCTGAAATAATTCAGGGCCATTATCTTCAAATAGAAAAATAGTTTTGAGGAAATTCATGTTTGACAATTACTGGTTTCTTTGTTTGTTTGTTTTAAGATTTTATTTTTTAAGTAATCTCTACAACATGGGGCTCAAGCTTATCGCCCTGAGGTGAAGAAGAGTTGCACGGTCACCGACTGAGCCAGCCAGGCGCCCTGACAATTACTGTTTCTTTATTCATCTTTTTGCTCCATGAAAGCCATAAAAAATATGCGTCAAATTCATTTTATGATTACAGTGAATCCAAGAGATTAAGAGCAATGGATAGTGATAGCACATGTATCTTTTACATTTTCTTAAGACAAAGTATAAAACAAAGTACATATTGCTCTTGTACCATTGCACTCAAGGAATTCAAAGGAAACTAGAGTATTCTTGACAGAATGCTCTGAGAGTCCTATAGTAATGGTGCTTTACTTAGAATGATGTTTCTGACATTCGCTGTTGAATTGTGTTGTTGCACTCTGCAACGGACATGGCAAACTCTAATTACAAGAGCAAAACCAAAACCAAACAACTCCCACCCCCCCCCACCCTTCCACAGCATATCCCACCTCATTGTTCCTTCCCAGATTGTTCCCATTCAATCCAAATAAGCTCGAGTTCCTGCCTCGCAGGGATAACTAAAAACTGCAGTCAGATGTAGGAGCTGCTTAATCAGGTCTGGGAACCAGGCCTTAATTAGAATGCTTGGAAAAGAAGAGCAAATGAAAATTATTAAGCTTCATTCTCGATTCCTGTTTCTAATTTTAAAGAGGAAATCATGCATTAATCAAGCCCCATGCTAGAGCTCAGAGGCACGTTTTTGAAATATCCCAAAATAACAAGGGGAAAATTTTTGCTCTGTTTCAGTAACACCACCCTTGACTACTTGCTATGTATAGTACAATCTATTCCAATATGTGGTGTGCTAGGTTGCAACATACTAAGCTTTGGCTACATTAAAATTTTTTTCTGGACTCAAGGTATATAGCATGATAATCAAGGTTAGGTATGTATTCCGTGAAAATAAAACAAAAATTTGCAGAACCCATTTTCAGAGGTGAATGGAAGTGAATCAAATGGTTTAAGAGAGGAACACAAATCTATAAAGAGCCACATGGCAGATAATTTCTGGTGAGCAGAAAATTGCATTTATAGCAACATTTTTTTTAACTTTTTTTTTTGTGATACAGATTCAGAATCAGTGATGATACTATACTTTGTGTTGTTCAAACTTATACGTAAAAAGGGGATAGTGATTGTTTTATGTGAGGGGGGGAAATTATTCCTGTTTTCTGCAATACAATAAAGTATGAATACCATATTCTTAAAAATTTCTTAGCAATAATTCTGCAACTTTGTATCCTGAGCCACATTATGAAAACAAAGAAACACAGGTGGATCTCTGCCCCATAAGTTTCTTTATGACTCTAAAGTAATAATTTAAGTTTTTGCTCCTGATGTTAGTAACTTCCTTTCAAAGGAGATTCTGCGGTCGGTCGTGAGGATGATGACTCAGGATGATTCCTTGTGAAGCAGTATTTGCTCACCACACAGGAACTGTCTTTCTTCATCTCTGCTATTCTCTCAGTATCCAGAGGCCAGCATTTAGAGACTTGCTTAGCCTCTGCTGTCTGTTTATAACTAATTCTGAAAGTCTTCATGATAAAGATGGTCTAATTTTTAAAATTTTTTTTAAAAATTTATTTTTTAAATGTTTTTTAGAATCAGGTTTTCTGGAACTTAAAAGTTGTGTGAGGACAGAGACTGAGTCCATCAGGTGTATGTGTGTGTGTGTGTTCGCAAATGTGTGTTTCTTCAATCAGTATGAGTTTTAAGTACAGTATGCATGCAGAAAATACTTGTCAAGTGACTGAAGCTACAGGTGGGGGGATCATTGGGATTAGGGGAACATGCCTGGGGATTCAGAGATATGATTTGTTAAGAAGATGGTAAGATAGTAAGAGAATTATGGGTGTATAACTCTTCCAGGAAATTTTAATAGGCAGGGTTTCAAATAGTTTCATTAAGTAGGCAAATTCATATTCTTTCCTTACATTTAAAAAGAAGGAGGAGTCTTCTGTAATTTTTGTTCTTAAGACTAGGCTGCTTTGCTAACAGGTTTGTTTGTTGGTTTGTTTTCCAGGCACTTTATTTCAGGCACTTTCTCATTTCTGACTTTTTTCTGAGTCTCTTGCATTCTGGAATAAAAGATCTCAGCATTTTCCTCCAGCCAATTCTGGCTTTTCATCTTCTCTGCCCACCACAATAATATTGATATTAATATCAATATGAATACCCCACCAAGACCAAACCAAAAACAAACAAACAAACAAAAAACCTACAAGCAAACAAAGCCATCTTCCCCCATAGCCCATTGGGATCCAATGACCAAGACCCTGTTTTACTAAAGATTGTTTCCGGAGCTAGGCCTTGGCACATTTAGTGTCACAGTGTTCTTCCTCCTCCTCCTCCTCCTTGTCCTCTTCCTCCTCCTCCTCTTCCTTCTTCCTCCTCCTCTTCCTTCTTCCTCCTCCTCTTCCTTCCTTCCTCCTCCTCCTCCTCCTCCTCCTTCTTCTTCTTCCTCTGCTTCTGCTTTTTGAGTGCTTTTGTTCCTTGAGCTTACTTGTAATTATGTCTGCTAAAGAAAGGGCAGAACAAGCAGCAACAGGACTTGGATACTATATCATGGCAAAGATAGCTAGCTTTTGGCCTCCTGATAAAGAATTAGCTGTTTAATGAATAACAAATTATAAACAGACCCTGAGGTTAAAGGATAACAGGCACAGTCTTGGTCTCCACCTTATTAAGTAGACATACTCTGCAGACATTGGGCCAATTACCTCAATGGGAAACACTGGGGCTAATTCGAACGTTTCTGTTGTAGTTTCCATCCTGTTTACTTACCTAGACTGCAGGTCTGAACAGGGTCAACTTTCATGTTGATGTTTTCTATTTTAATATTGTTTAAAAAGTAAGAAACCCCTGTCTGGAAAATTTGGTATGTTTTTGTCACAGTGTGGTAAGTGCTAGGGGGGTGTGGGTAGCAAGCTTAGCATGTGTAGGCTGATGGAGAGGAGCATGGTCAGACTGAGGAACAGAGGTGTGAAAAAAGTGTTAGTAAGAATAAGGCTATAAAAACATGTGCCTCTTCTTACCAAGCAAAACACTGTTCACATTTCTAAAAATAACTGAAAGGTCCTGGTAAATGGTGATAAGGTTTACATCCTCATTGATTCAAGTTAATCTTTTTCAGAGAAGTAGGTCTGATACTAGGTGTTAGATAAGTATTTTTGGCTTATGGACTATTTGCATTCAACAAAGTGTTTATTATGCTCCTGTTACGTGCCAGGCATTTTGCTCAAAGCCAGTGATACCCAAATGAATAGAGCATGTTTTTGCCCTTTGGGCAATTGGGAGACTGGGAAAAACAATGGAGTTATAAACAAATACTGTATAACATTCTGGTTTGGGAGGTTTGATTAAAATAATTATAAAGAGTAATGGACATAGACAAAGAACATTAACACTGTCAGTGGTTAGGGGGGTATTGGGAATGGAAAAGAAAAATTAGGAGACTAGGGAGTTTGACTTGAAGCAAGATGTTGCTGGGCATTCACAGGAACAATTCTGAGGTGCCATGCTAGGGGGACAAACAGATGCATTCAGAGGAGTGGTTTGCAAAGCATAGTCCCTGGACTAGCAGCATCTCCGTTACCTGGAACTTCACAGCAGAAGCACCTGGGAGTTAAAAAATATGGCACCTGGGCCCCACCCCCAAGAATATGATTTAATTGTTCTGAGGAAACTGAGACTCTGAGAGATTGACTAATTTCCCTAAAGCCATAGAGCTAATAGGCAGGAATTAATGCTTAGATCAGGCTGAAACCAAGACCACGTGTGTCCATTTTGTTGCATACATCTGTCAAGCCGTGTGAGGGCAGAAGTTGAACAGCCTTTCTCATGGGCACTGGAGCTCACGATAAAAGGCCTCCTATTGTTTATTTCTGTTTCCTTAAAAGAAAGAGTCCTTGAACAATAATGATACATGCAGATATGATTTTGCATGTCAAGAATAAGGTGTGAATATACCTTAGCGATGTTTGTTTTATATTACTTTAAAAAATGCATTTGTTCATAAATCCATGAACCATCCAGGCTTACCATAATATGCCCCTATTTTCAGCAAGTCCAATATACAGAAATTCTATATAGAAGTGAAAAATAGAACCACCCTCAAGCAGGACAGTATTTTCACATTTTGAAAGGATTCAAGGCAAGGTTTCGAGGTTCTCATGTGCAGGGTTTTCCCAAATATATGTGTATATACTGTGGCCCTTGAGATTTTTAGTGGTATGTGAAGGGATATTCAAATGATTAATAGTTAAGCATGATTTAATGGCTGTTTCTAAACAATTATATTATCTGATCTCTTTGCGTGATTCTTTACATGGATTATGGCATTTAATTTTAGGATTGCTATGAGATGCGTAATACTAATCTACTTATTTTACAGATAAGGAAACCGAGGCATAGGCAGATCAAATCCCTTCCGTGGGCTGTGTGGGCTTGGATGTTGTAAATTCAGGATTTAATGCAGACAATCTGAAAACAGAGCCCGGCTTTAAACTGCTTTGGGTTCCACATCACTCTGAGTATTTGAGTATCCACAGCCCCTTTCTGGACCGTGGCTACTACAAGCTTGTTCCTTATTAATTGCCAAATGGCAGCTAGCCACAGGCTGGGCACCTGGGAACTTGGTGATCTAGAAGGTGGCCTGGATTGAGAACTCTGTGTTTTAGGGCTACTCTTCAATGAGCTCTGCCTGACTGACCCCAATTGGATCATTTCTTTCAAAGAACTTTGAAATACATTAATCAGAGAGTAGATTGCTTAGAAACTTGACGAGACCCAGAGAAGCAGGAGTCCATCTGACTGCTGCCGAGATGGCTTTCTTTGCTTACCTACTTCTGGGTCTTTTCTTACAAAAACTCACATCAGTCAGAGTAAACTTGCCGTATCTCTGTCCCTTGTCATCTCGAAGAGCCTGACTAATAGAATCTCAGGGGAATCCAATGAGACTTATGCATGATGGGTGTGGAAAATTAAAAATTTAGCTCTGAACTTCTATATGAGTCAGAGGTGATCTTATCAGCCCGAAGACACGAATACAAGATTCCGCCCACCATCCTCGAGTTATTTGTTTTGATCCCTGAAGTAGTGAAAGGGAGGGTGTGAGTTCTTGACCCAGTTCTACTACAGGGCTGCAAAAGGTCTCTTAGGGCACATTTAGTTTTCCTTTCTGCTGAAGCTTTAAGTGACCCTGGCATTCAGAATCTCGTCTCTACAGCATATATGAGAAATTGTGGGATGAACAGGATCTCAGAAGAGCAGTTCATACCTGACAAGCCTTTATTAGAAAGAGATAATTTACATATATGCTTCTATTGTGTAGGTATTTTAGGATAAGTTACAATTCGATATATACCTTGATAGAATTATGATTTTTTTCAAGCTAGCCTATATAATTTTCTTTTCCATTTGAGATTTCTATTTCAAACCTAGGTAACAGCTCACCTATCGTGCCTAACGTGTAAACAGCTGAACCTCTTTTCTGCTCAAATACCTGGAATCATAATTACCTTCTTTAAAGCTTGGCCATAGGCAAAACCTTTGAATAATATGTTCTCATTCAGCATGCCAAATCAGGATCTGAGACTAAAAGACAGAGTCTTTGTTAGATTAGCACAGTATTGCATGAAAGTGCAATATAACTTCAAACTACTTTTAAAAGTCAAATGTTTTTTCTTAGTATGTTATTAACCTAACCATCCAAGTCATTCGATTTTTATTATAATAGTACTTAGAATAATTGGCGGGACATCTGCAGCTCTCTCCCATCCCTGCAATTTGCTTTGACACCCACTATGTTAACAGCTGAATTCTTTATGTGATAATTATACGAACAAATCTAAGTATTGTTTTCATAATGTATGTCCATAGAGAACATTATCCAAAACAATTCAGCCTAAGCCCACAATTATATAACATTCCTATTCATGAAGATGATGTCACAGAGTCCAGAGAAGGTCAAAGAAACTTGAGAAATAGCCTTTTAAAAAGTTCTTAGACTATAAGTGTTTATTGGAAGGAGCTCAAATAGTTGTATTATTTCATAAACCTCAAGATAAACCTGACAAGAATGTTTTGATCAAGATTCAACCAATTGCTTTTCTGAACAATTTTCGGTTACTGTTAGATTAGAACTTCCATAGGAGAAGATAGAAATGTTTGTTTTTATTGGTGGTTTTGTTTTGAAGACAGATCTACTACGTGGAAATGGGCTCACTTTGGCACAAGAGGCCTCTGTCCATGCCTGTAACCTAGTTAAGCAGTCTCCGGGCTGTGCAAGAGAGATTGATGCTCCTGTTAGAATAATTTGCTTTGGCAAGAGATCTTATTCTGTATTTACTTTTCTTCTTGTTGTGGGTCATTTAAACATCTGTTCTTGTGACATGAGAGTTTTCCAGATGGATTAGTGTTTGTCCCTCTGTCAGAAAAATCTAATTTTATAAATAAAGGAAGTAGCCTAATGGCTAAAGTGTTCTTTATTCCCCCTGATATTAATGAGAAAAAATCCTTTGGAATGAATGACATCTCCACATTAAAGCTAACAAACATCAGTCCTCCCTTTTTATAACATGACCTTATTACAATTAGGCTGATTGTTCTTAGCCTTTCTCAGCACACACTGATTGTTCCTCCAGCTAGGAATGTACTTCTTTTCCTTGCAATACATTTAGAGTCCATTCATTACAGGCCCAGCCCAAGGCTTCTTTAGCCATTCTATCAAGATATTTTACTGAGTGAGGGTAGTGCATTTATAATAGAAAGAACAAGGACTTTGGCACCCGATGATTCCCTGTGTGATTCCTGGGTCCGCTACTGACGAACCAAGAGCCATTGGGCAGGTTACTTAATCTTTTTGAGTCCCAATTTTCTCATCTGTAACACAGAAGTAATTTCTATCTCATGTAGTTTTTGTCAAGATTAGATGTGATGAAATTTGCCTGGCACTCAATAAATTATTTTAGATACCTGTATTATACCTATTTATGATAATTTTCCCCTTAAGCACAGGAGAATTTCTTGTATCAAGTTTATTCAGGCCCATGATTGAAATATCCAAATTATTCTGCAAGGTTTGCTTGTGGCATACACTGGTCCTCTACTGTTCTTGCTTATCCTCCTGTTCTTTCCCAGTCCCTTGAAAATTCTTATTTTGCAACCTATTGACCTTGTGATTTTCAGTATTAACTATCGATATGGAAAAGAATGAAGCTTGCCTTTCTAGTTCTTCATTATCCTCAATTCTCTCTCTCTCTCTTTCCCTGTGTTGCATTTCTGTTATTATAGTTACAACACAATTTTACTTAGATCAGTATTCAGGATTTAGATTATAATGACCATGGAATCATGGTGATGAGACTTAAGATATACTGTAGCTGTTTTTATTTCCCAGAAGGAGTTGTTAAATGTCTTACTAACTTCTTTTTATTTTGTTTTATGTATACGTATTCCTAATTCAAGCCCTAAATATCCATCAAATGGGTCTAAGTGACATGTTTGTATTTTTGAAGAAATCTCTCCTGGAGCTTGCTGACCTGCTTAAATCCAGGCAAGCTGCCCTCTGTGCTTGGTGCACAACTCTTCTCCTCTGACCTCCGCCTCCAGCATTATCGTACATATTTTCTCTGCCTCTTTCTTATGTTGATCTTCTGTTTTCTGTACCACATGTCTTTGTATTTTCTTTTGGTAGAGCATATTTTGCAGTAATTTTCTAAGCATGGGTTCATGGAGGTAAACTGTTGATACTTACCTAGCTAATGAATTTTATATTCCACCCTTACACTAGTCGATAGTTTTGCAGGATAGGAATTTTATATCAGAAAAAAATTCTCTTTAGGAAATGGACTTAGTGCTAGGCTATGCTAAATAAAGTTGAGATGACAGAAATTTGTCTGCATAACGTAGGAGGAGGAATCCAAAATCATACAGAGATAAGAATGTGGGAGTAATTTATGTTCACTTGTCCCAAGAGAGCCAGGAGACATTACCTTCATTCAACTTTAGATATAAATTAGTGAGAAGAAAACAAGAATCTTTGAAGAGCACTGTGGATGATATTCTCTGGTGATATATAGCTGGGGGTGTGCACGTTTGACTTTATCAATGGAATGGGCTTCCCTGATTTTAGTGCAGATGTTGAGATTCCATCAGAATCGAGGCCAAACAGAATTACTTATATGACAGAGGCAAGGTGAATATAGTTACTCTATTAGCTGGTCAGGCCTACAGTGATCTTTGGTGTTGACTAAGTGATCGTGTAGTCCTGAGATCAAAATAGATCGTCATGGCACTGAAATCCTACTTAATTTCTATTAAAACAATATAAAACCCTAGGTTTGCTGAGTAGAAGCAAGGCTTTCAGCCTTGAGTCACATCATGGTCAGGTGGATGTCAGGGATAAGTAAAATGCTTTTCAAAGATCATTTCATTTTGGATTCAATGAGTCCCCAAACCTATACTATGATTAATTCCTTAGTTCCTGTGTGGATAATTTGATGAGATAGATTCAGAAAGTGGCAGATTCCCTAATCTTTCCCTGACACACACTGTTAAGACTACTATAATGGCAATGGCATGGTGGAGTCTGTAGAGGCTGCCCCCTAACAAAATGCTAAGGCAAAAGCAATGCCACATCACTGGGGGATTTTCAGAAATGAGAGCCACCATCAAGAACTAAGCCACACAGTGATGATTTCTAAGGCATCTCCATTAAACTTCCCTGTTTGGTCTGTGTAGAAGATAGGTAGGTGGATCTTAGGAATGAAAATGAATTATAGTACTTATAAGTATCTCATGACTCCATTCAGTGGCTGTTTCATATGGTTCTCTTTAGTGGGGCAAATCAATACACACCTAGAAGCTGACTTTCTCTGTAGCTATTGATATAACATTTTTTTGGGTGGCACTGGACGAGGGAGAGGTCTCTATTCCGATAAGCAGAGCTCACCAGAGTAAATCTGCTTTCATTTGGTGGAGATAAATGTAAACCTTCACCTTTATCTTTGGTAATTCTCTAGCTCCATGCCATAATTTAGTCCTCAGGGATTTTTATTACCTTATCATCCCTTAAGGTATCACCAGATCTTTTTTTTTTATTATCCCATCATCTTTTAGGATATAATGCTTGTAGATTATCTCAATCATGCTACTAGGGCCATGTAGTAGTAAAATAAATGTTTTAGTAATACCTGCACTTGAAAGAGAATGAAGGATAGATCGCACAAAGTTCAAAGATCTGCAACTTAAAATTTCTGGGGGTCCAGTGGTCTGGAGTTTGTTTAGATATCTCCTCCAAAGTGAAAGCTTACTAGGGGCCCTCTGTATCCTAAACTAATAAGGAAGAGATGCAATAGTTTGTGGACTTGTTTAGATTTTGGATTAATATATAACACATGTGGATATGTAGCTCTGACATGTTTATCAAGCGAACTGCTTACAAAACTGTTTACAAATAGTGGGGCCAGAGCAAGAGAAGGCATTCTAGCAGATGTAGGCTGTAGTACAAGAAGTTCTTCGCCTTGACCCTTATGAAGCAACAGATCCAATGGCGTTTGTGATATCTTTGGTAGACTGATGTGTTATATAAAGCACATACAGGTCCAAATAAGAAAACTACAATAAAAGCCACTAAGGTTTTATTGTTACATCTTCTTCAGCTAACTGTTATTAGCTTGTTACTGGTCTAAGGTAGATACTGCAGGCAGGTAACTGCAACCTGAGCTACTAAAATGAGCTATTCCTATGTTGTTCTCCAAGCACTAAGGTGGGTATGCTGAAGAGTTCTCCACCAACAAACAGAAGTGATAAATACAAACTCAAGATTTATCAGGTTCCGAAAACACAGGAAAGTTGCATGATCCCTGATGCTCTTATGGCTCAGTTTATGACCCTCTAGAATGGCCTTGCAGGGGTGTTCCAACGAACAGTTGACTTAGGGGGAAGGTAAATTTGAGTCTGCTCTAAAGATGATAAATAAATTGCTGGCCCCAAATGGCAGAGGACTAGTTTACTGTACGGCCCATCTGAGGGGCAGCTTTGAGGGGAAAACAAAAGTCTCTTGGTGAGAGAACAGTCAGTCACCACCAGGTCACACAGAATAGCTGATGACTACATTGACCAGTCAGGGATTTAGAAAGAAAAAGCAAGAAGACTGGTGACAGATTGGCTTGGGGAAGAGAAATATAGATGGGCCTCTTGCTATGGGTCCAAAATATGAGAACACTTGTGTCCTGGGTGAAAACTCACCAGAAGGACCCTTCTGTGGAGGAGCCTCTCAATTATCAGTTAGATAAGATTACCCTGTTGATGTCAATCACATCTTTCCTCACCGAATCCAGTGCTTGCTTTATGGGCTCATTATGAAGTGGCTATAATAACAGATACTGAGGTCAAGCATGGACTCAACAATATGGAATTTCCCTCACTGCCGCTGATCTGACTGCACTGCAACTGGGAGTCCAGCCTGTCAGAAAAGCAACAGAGCTTGAGCCCTTACTATGTTATTGTCTTCTGGAGAGACTAACCTATCTTTGGCAAATTGATTAACTGTTTTAAGGAGTATTCAAAAACATCATCATGAAAAAAGGACTTGGGAAAATATTAAGCCAAGTCAGAATTGGCTTAGCTTTGCCTTAATAGGGATTTCATAATTACATTAATTTCTTCCCTACTAGGTATAGTTTTTTTTCTTCTAAGTGATTAAAAAACACACAGATGTAGAAAATACTGTTAATAGTGTTATGAGACCAATTAGAAGAAAAAATGATCTAAATTTAGAGATGATACTTTATAACCTGTATTATCCAGAAAAAAAAAGAATATTTATTTGAAATCATTTGGCTTTTTTTTCTTTCATTACACCCAGATTGCTTTTAATGTTGATTAATTTGACATTATCATTGAACAAAAAGTCCATTTACTGATGCTATTAGTTTCCCTTTCTGTGGCAATAATTGTGGTTTTTAAAGGGTGATACATAACTTCAACATCTTATCACTGATGATGAGATTTGGTCTAGGAAATTTCCTTGCAAAAGAACGCTTCTCTCATTTTAAGTTGGAGAAAAACTGCTAGCTTTTTGGCCATTAGAAACACATGTTGAATCATTTTTCTGTAGCTAAACTTTCAGTTAATAAACAGCAAGAGCTCATGGAGATTAAATTTCAGAAATAATTATTGCATAGTAATTTAGAAATTATTTGTTATTAACGTTTGTTAGCAATTTTGAAGTAGAATTTATTCAAACCGAAGGAGATTTACACTAAGAACTTGTTAAAAACAATTTAATGAAAAAGGCATGAACAATAAATTTAGGAAAAAATTTAATTTTAATATGAAAAGAGCTGTGATGGTTTATAATTCTTACATCCCTGAAGAGTCTTCCTATTGTCTTTTTTCTTGCACTTACTCCATAAATAAAAAGGGAAGAATTAAGTTTCTTTTTAATGATATAATATATAAGCACTATTTTAGTTACATACAGAAAAAATTCTTAGGTGTGTTTTTAAAAACAGTGAAGTCAGCCAATATTGATAATTTGTTTACTAGGTGAATGTCTCCCTATGGGGCTAACATTAAAATAATCACAGTTTCTGCTGTTTAAAAAATTCTTGAGGTAATTACGTAAATGAGATTTAAATACATGTAGCTAAATAAAATTTAAATAAGTTTCAGAGAGGTATAGAGAAGATATCAAAGATAGTCAATATATAAGTCAAACACATTTTTTATATAATAATTGCTGTAGGAATTCAGAGAAGGGACAGATCATTTCAGATCGGCTTGGTCCAGACCGGTGCACTTTTCAATAGGAAATCTATCTCATTCTGAATGTGTTTTCCTGGTCTAGGATGGGTAAAGAGGCAGATAGCAACAGGCTGTTTTAAAACTTCTTGGAAACTTCATTTTTAAAATATCAATGTTAACTAGAAATGTAAAATGGGCACTCAGACATTAAAAGTACTAAGATTTCAGTTGCCATCAATTCAAAGAAAGAGGTGAGATCTGAACTGTGTAGAAAGCAAAAGAAGATTTAGATCAATAGAGAGGAACATCTCTCCCTGTCATGCATTTGGGGCATGTGTAACAACAACAACAACAACAACAAAAAATACCCTCTTATATCATGGGGGCAAATATGTCGGTTGAAGCAGTGACATCATACAAGGAAAGAGTTGACAATGAGCTCACGGGAACTTGGGATGTTTGTTGGGGTCAACAACAAAACATCTTGAACACCCAGAATAAGGGTGTTCAGAATAGTATCAGGTATGAAGGACCATGGATCAGATTTGGAAGAAATCAATGACATGGAAGAAAAACTAAAAAGCAAGATAATAAAGAATGGTAATTTCTCATGCCTTCCTGACAAATGAGCGTCACTCTTCAAGATGCATCTTCGTGTGGCAGGTCCATCCTAAATAAACTCACAAAGGCCTGTCATTGTAATAGGACCATTCAAAGCCAGGTTTTTTTTTTTTTTGGGGGGGGGGGTGATGGGTAAATAAAATGAAATGGTAAATTGTTATGTGTATGAATTTTGTATACTCTAATGTTTCATGGATATCTGAAATGCCAAAATCAGAGGTTCCATTTATAAAATGAAAATGCAAAGGTATTCAAGAAGGGCTATCCATTCAGACATATCTGTCACTTATACCTCAGCATGAATGCTCTCTCTAAAACTTTCCCCAAAGAGTAAGAGTAGACAGTATGGAAGAGAAGTCATGGAACAAACACAGCTAGATGTAGCACATAAAAGTCGGCTCAATCTTCTACCAATTCCATGTGGGTACACGAGAAGGGATGCTAGTGTGGGAGATGAAATATAAAACACTGTCTTCTGGTTCCAGCCATACTACCTCAGTATCGTCTAGAGCCAGCCAATTACCAGTCTGTTTCCCCAAAATTGCCTTGTTGGACAAAATTGCTTTTCTTATTTTAACAAATATGTAATGGGATAATCAGTTGAGTGATTTCAGTATTAAACTAATCAGCTACCTGCTCTCCGAAATGGAGGTCTTGGAGAATTGCCAGAAAGAAGAACAATTTTCATTTTATTACCATATTTTCTCTTTCATTTAGTCATCTTTATATGGGGAGGGCTGCCAATTCTTTCCAGTTTCCTGGTCTAAATGTCACTATCAGGGTATAGTATAGCATATTTTGAATATAGTCTTGAATTCTACTTAAAGATTTAACTCACTTTTCATTGGGAAAGCTAGGCATCTTGTTTTAAATGTGCTTTCCTTGGATAGAATAAATAGGCAGAAAATTATGTGTGAGTTCTGAAACTTCTTGACTAAAGATATTTGAAATATTCATTTTTGAAATGTCATTGTTATCTGAAAACAAAAAATGGTCACTAAGGTGTTAAAGTACAAGGATTTCAATTATTAATTCAAAAATACAGCTCTTAGTCAAGGTCTGGAATGATTTATGTAACTATTTTAAAAAATTACACACGGTTTTATTTTGTTAGTTCCTGCTTGTTATGAATTTGATTTTGCCCATGTTTGGTCAAGTTGATAAGTTTCTAAGAATTCTTCGACATTCCAGGCTTATTGTTTGTTAGGGGTCTGCCAAGTCACTGAGCACATAAGGCTGCTCATGGCAAAGTGTCTGCTTCAATATTTAGCATCAGATTCTCAAATGGACCAGAAGGACCAGCTGGAGAACACAAGATACTTGGCAAATAGTTCAACCAGAATTGTAAGGTATATGTGAAAACAAGTATAAAAACTTGACCGGGTGTAGGATGATCAGCAATGAGGTCATTAACTGATAACAGGTATGATTTAAGTAAGGCCTGAGTGAAAACCTGTATCAGATTTTTATGGCCACAAGAGTGCACCATAAAAATAATAACTATTTTTTTTTAGCTTACGGGCCTGTGGGTCAATGATTTAGTCTGCAAGGGCAGGCCCCCTACTCTGGTGGGCCTGTAGGACAGAGCATTGAGTCAAAGAGCATAGTTCTTGAGCCTAAGGTCTACTGGAACTTCCCCTGTCAGATTTGGGATTTGCTCAATAACATCACTCCTTTCTTATTTTCTAATTCTCCTTTTTGGAATGGAAATGTCTGTCTTATCACCTGCTCTATCATTGTGTTATGGTTGTTTGATTTCACAGTTTACTGCTAAAGAGCAGTTTGCCCCAGGATAAATTATATCTTAAGTCTTAAGCTGTATCTTATTTAGATGATATTTAGATGGGACTTGGGACTTAAACTTTAGAGTTGATGCTGGAATGAGTTATGGCTTTGGGGACTATTCCAATGGAATGAATGTATTATGCATTCAAGAGGGACATGAATTTGGGGGGGGCAGGGGCAGAATGCCATGCATGAATATTTATGTCCTCCCCAATTTATATGTTGAAATCTAACCCCCAATGTCATGGTGTAAGGACGTGGGGCTTTGGGAAAGTGATTAAGTCATGGTGGGTGGGTGGAATTGTCATGAGTAGGATTAGTGCCCTTATAAAAGACACCTCTCAGAGAGCTCTCTTCTGTCTTGAGTACCATGTGAGGGCAAACAAAAAGATGGCCATCTGTGAATCAAGAAGCTGGCTCTCACTAGACACTGAATCTGCTGGCGTCTTGATCTTGGATTCCCAACCTCCAGAACCATGAAAAATGAAAGTTTGTTGTTTATGGGCCACCCAGTCTATGGTATTTTGTTAAAGCAGCCCAAGCTAATAAGAATAATAAGATATTTATAAAGAATGTTAAAAAATCAAGTTAATAAAAATATGTTGATCATTACAAATGGTCTTGTTAAAAGGGAAAAAGAATAAAAAATTGAACTTTCAGGAAAAGTCACCAACCACAGTGGTCAGAAATGCCTTATATCCTTTATTATATTGGTAAAGATGACCAATAACAATCATTTTCAAAAAGTTTTTATTGGGATTGTAATGGCAGTATATTTGAGAGATTAATTTTTAAAAAATGTTTATTGTACTTTGAACAATATTGTAGCTTTTATGTACTAAGCAGTGCTAGGCACGGAGTTTATGAAGTCGAATGAGGTGACAGGGAAGGGACCTGTCAGTGACACGAATTAATGAAGTGTTAGTTATTTCCAGGGGATATGCTGTTTCCCCCTCCTCTTCACTTCTACTAACATGTAATTTCTCCCTACTAGCACACAGCCTCCCTCACTATGGTGTTTTGGAGGGCAGAAGGTATTTCTGACCAGTGCGGTGATCATAAAGCACTACCTGAAACAAATATAATTATATATCCCAGAAGATCTTTTCCCCTAAAAGTCCACATATATTTCTTTCCATTTCAAGTAAGGAAGTCTATAGAGCAAAGAAAGCAACCTGGAAGCGAATCCATCAACCAGCTATTTATTTATCTGATCTTGCTAGTTGCTATTCCTCTTACTGACTCATCTATGTTCCTAACTAGATTTATGTAGTTAAAGGATCAAGAATCTATGTGGATGGCTTATTTTAGCCATTGCAATTTTTCAGTTCTTCTTTAGCTCCTATTATTTTATGCTGATTTATATCAGTTTATGAAGTTATTTGGTGAATTCTAACACTGCAGTCCTCTTTGAACACAGAAAGCTGTTGTCTTTAGTAGATATTTCATTTCTAATATAATATGTAAACAAAATCTTTATTTTTGGCTTTTTAAGCAGTGCTATTACAAATTGCAGCTTGTATTTCTGATGCTTTTCCCCAAATAAATCTTTGAAAATAAATCAGTGTGCTATTTCCCTAGCTTACATCATACAACCCTGACATTTGAATCATTGCAAAAATGTGTCTTGGAAATATTTCCAGTGTCTTTTTAGTCAAAGTTTCATAACCTAATCCCTACATGGGCAATTGCTAACTTCTTTGCATCTTTTCCTGTTTATAATTCTATAAATATATTTTAAGAGTCTATGGTCTGCTCTCATATCAAATGAGAGAAAGAAGTAAACATGCTTGAACACATAAAGATGCAGGGTTGTAAATATGCTACAGAATACTTTGATTATTGTGTGCCTGAGGATCTTTCTTTTCCTCTTTGGGGTCTTTTGGGAAATTAGTGGACACCAGATAGCACCAAACAGAGCTTTTTCTTCCCCTTTTTCATACTACATTTTCCCTCTTTTCCCTTTTAAGCATTAAATTTTCTACCTAGGAGCTTCTATTTTTTTTAATACTTCAAGTTTTTATTTAAATTTTAGTTAGTTAACATGTGGTGTAATATTAGTTTCAGGAGTAGAATTTAGTGATTCATCACTTACATATGAACACCCAGTGCCCACTCCAACAAGTGCCCTCCTTGATACCCATCACCCATTTCGCCCATCCCCTGCCCACTTCCCTTCCAGCAACCCTCAGTTTGTTCTCTATTGTTAAGAGTCTCTTATGGTTTTCCTCCCTCTCTTTTTTTTCCCCTTTCTCCTATATTCATCTGTTTTATTACTTAAATTCCACATATGAGTGAGATAATATGGTATTTGTCTCTCTCTGACTGACTTATTTTGCCTAGCATAGTACACTCTAGCTCCATCCACGTCATTGCAAACAGCAAGATTTCATTTCTTTTTTGATGGCTGAGTAATATTCCATTGCATATATATATATATATATATATATATATATATATATATATATATATAAATACACTACCTCTTCTTTATCCATTCATCAGTTGATGGATATTTGGGCTCTTTCCATAATTTGGCTATTGTTGATAATGCTGCTATAAACATCAGGGTGCATGTACCCCTTCAAATCAGTATTTTTGTATCATTTGGGTAAATAACTAGCAGTGCAATTGCTGGGTCTAATGTAGTTCTAGTTTTAACTTTTTAAGGAGACTTCATAGGAAACAGGAAAACCTCCTGTTTTCCAGAGTGACTGCACCAGTTTGCATTCCCACCAACAGTGTAAGAGGGCTCCCCAGAGGCTTCTAATTCTCCTTCTCACCAATCTATAGCTAGTATAATTTGGGAATCCTGTTTTTTGCTCTTTTGACTCTATTCCATATTTTGCCCATCTTACCTTTCTTCATCAAAGTCTTTAGTGCCAACGTTTTATTCTGATTTGTCTTCTCATGTCCAGTCTTTTTCCATTGTCACTGCAAGTGTTTTCTCATCTATTCTCTTCCTTGGTATTTCTCTATAGAATCATCATAGCATAAATTTGAAATACAAAGTAACTATTATTCACATATTAGGTGTTACATATAAAAAGGACTTAAGGACAATGACTTGGGTGGTGTCACAGTCCATGACAGGCCCGGGGCAGGGTTTAGAGTTCAAGTCCAACACTTAGTCTATGGCTGTCCTACCTAGCCTGTAGTTTCCTTTTCTATGAAAGAGTGAGCCGTGACATTTTGACCCCCAACTTTAATTTATTTTACCTTTGTATATATATATTCATAATAGTAACCTCCAACCACATATTTAGTAAAATGTTAAAAAAATTTTTTAGGGTTTCCCATTTTAAATAGTATTTTACCACATGACACTTCTCCAAAGAGAGCAAAAGAAGCCAAAGTATACTGGGGCAGGCCTGCTTGACTCAGCAAATTTCTGCAAATTAGACAGATGATGTGCATAACCTCAGAGTATCTTTTTTAAGAAGTAGTGTATCACAACTGATTATTAGTCTTCAGACATACAGTCTTCCTAGGAATCAAATTGCTCCCAATTGGTTGGATTTTATTCTTTCAGTAATCAAGAATGTTCTCTTTTTTTGTCCCCCAGAATCATCTGATGCTGAGTAAATCTTGAAGGGTTATCATTGGTTTTTTTTTTTTTTTTAAAGGTTTTATTTATTTATTTGACAGAGAAAGACACAGCGAGAGAGGGAACACAAGCAGGGGTAGCGGGAGAGGGAGAAGCAGGCCTCCCGCCGAGCAGGGAGCCCGATGCGGGGCTCGATCCCAGGACCCCGGGATCATGACCTGAGCCGAAGGCAGACGCTTAACGACTGAGCCACCCAGGCGCCCCTATCATTGGGTTTTGATGGAATTAGAAGCTCACTGATTTATTCATAAAGCCTCAGACAAGTTAGTACATACTTGGTTAGGGAAACTGTGTCAAAGGAAGGGCATATGGTTCTATCAGTTAGTGTGTTTTGTGAACAGCATTCATGTATAAATAGTTTTCATTTAACAAGGGATTATAATCTCTATACATGCAGATAATCCTGAACCAGGCACATTTTGAGCATTATGTTTCCCCTTTTGGAGAATATAATGTCACATGAAACCATGGGAACAAAATAGAACTGACTTATTTTAGGCAGCTAATTCCTTAATATATTCCTGATGTTTGATTTCCAGAAAGTCATTAAGCTGTCTGGACAGAATCTGATTACTGATCACCTGTATTTTGGGGGGTTGACTTCTTTATTTTAACCAAAAAAAAGGTGATTCTCCCTTCTCTCTTGAGACATTGTAAGAAAGATACCATTGCAAGTATAAGGGAGGATGATTTTCAAACTAAGTTTTGCTCTTTTTTTGACTACAATCAAACTGACAAATGATTTATTTGAGGTGGTGGAGTTTGTGGCCATTGAAAAAAACTGTCCTGCATTACTGCCAGCAATCCAGGCGGCTGGCTTTTCCCTGTCCCACAGAGCCTTTGGCACTACTGGTCCTTTTTTCCTTTTCTAAGGCATTCTGGGTCCACCACTCCTAATTTGTTTCAGGTACAAAAATTAAATGTGTTTACAAATCTAGCTAATGTTCTGAAATTGTGTGTGCGTGTGTGTATTGTTATGCATGCATATGTGTGTGTGTATATCACTCATTGACTAATTTTTCTGTGGTCTTGGCACAGATCTTCTAAGTAACAAAGTCATACATTCTAGGTAATTCTGTGGATCCATGTTTCTGGCACAGATGAATAACTGTCGGCTTTTGAAGAGGACAGAACTGGGCTTAAATCCCATCTCCAGCACTTACAAATTAGATATCTTTAGGTATATGATGGTTAATTTTCTGTGTCAACTTCACTGGGTCATAAGGCACCCATATATTTGATCAAATACTATTCTGGATGTTTCTGTGAGAGTATGTTTGGATGAGTTTGACATTTAAATCAATAGACTGAGTAAAGCAGATTACCATCTTGAATCTGGGTGGGCCTCATCAAATCAGCTGAAGGCCTGAAAAAACAAAAAGCTGACTTTCCCCTGAATAAGAAGGAATTCCTTCTGCTTGACTGCCTTAGGGCCAGGACATTGGTTTTCTTCTGCCTTCAGTCTTGACCTGAAACACTGGTTCTTCTCAGGTCTCAACCTGCAGGCCTTCGGACCAGAATTATGTTATAGGCTGACTTGGGTCTCCAAGTGGCTGACTGCAGATCTTGGGACTTGTCAACTTCCATAATCATGTGAGGTAATTCTTTATAATAAACCTCTTTCCATACATATTCTTTTATGTAGGATATATATATATATGTATCCTGGAGAACTCTGACTCATGTGGCAGGTTACCCAATCTTTTGCAACCTTGATTTTGTTACATATCAAAGAGGGATAATATTACCCACTTTATGAGGTTGTTGTAAGGTTAATGAGATCAGGATGGCAAAGTAGCTTGCACAAAGTAGGTATTTATTAAACAGTAATTGTGTTATTGTAATGATTATTTTTCACAGCACAGAACCTTTCTTAAGGCCCCAATCTTGAAGGAAACAGTTCTAGCTAGTCCCCATTTTTTTCTTCCTTCAATTTTTCCTTCCAACTGCAGGAAGATAAAGCTTCCTGCAGTTAACTTCCTTTTGAATTCTGGCAGAGTATTGTTTATATTCTGCTGTCACCTCCTTCAAAATTCCTGGCCCCCCCCCAAAAATTCCTGGCTGAAATTTTTTCTTACAAAATTCTCTAATTCAGCAAAGCAGCTAATGATCCATTGGTAATACTCTTGATTCCCATTTTCTGTCCCTAGTCTCCAACTTGTTTTGACCCTACCACTCAGGATTAAGGTACCTGGACTTAACTGTATGTAACAGACATTCCTTGCGTCTGGACAGCAGAAGAAGTTGCCATGAAAATTTGGGCCTTTCTGGTTTGAGGTCAGGATCTAGGAATGTTGTTGGAAGATGTAGGTTGGGTAAGAGTTTTTGGGTCAGATGTGTCATGTCCAATACTCAAAGTAGAGGGCTATGCTCTTTAAGTCCCTCTGAGGTATGCTCTTTTTCTTCTTAAGTTTTACTTCTCTCCCCTCCCTGATAACCCCTTCCTCATCCCTCTAGATACATGCTATTATGTGATTCAGATAGAATAGGCTATGAATAATCATAGTGAGGAGACAGAGGGGAGATTAAGCCAGAGAGATACAGGGCAATGCAAACTTGTTAAATTAATGTGGGCAAAAACTATAGCTGAAGTAGAGGATACTTTCATACATCAAAAAAGTGTGTATTGCTATCTCTATATCTATATATCAATTTGAAGAGCAAACCAACATTAGAGATTGGGCTCTGTGGCCAAATAGAGGCAGTAGGCAAGAAGTACTAAAGATTGTTTGTAGGAATCCAGAATGGCTAAGAGGAAGCAGTGAGAACCATAGTCCAGCTATGGCAAGATTGGGTTAAACCGTGGGCAAAGCCCTGAAGGATGATAGGCTGGCAAGCTTGCAAATTATCACAGCCAGGTGAGGAGATACCTCATTGTGGTTTTGATTTGCATTTCCCTGATGATTAGTGATGTTGAGCACCTTTTTATGTACCTGTTAGCCATTTGTGTGTCTTCTTTGGAAAAATGTCAGTTCCTTTGCCCATTTTTAATAAGATTATTTATTATTATTATTATTATTATTATTATTATTTTGCTTTGAGGTTGTATGAATTCCTTATATATTTTGGATATTAGCCCTCTATCAGATATATGCTTGTAATTATTTTCTCCCATTCCATAGGTTCTTTTTTTATTTGGTGATTGTTTCTTATGCTGTGAAGAGGCTTTTAGTTTGGTGTAGTCCCATTTGTTGATTTTTGCTTTTCTTGCTTGTGCTTTTGGTATCATAAAAAAAAAAAAAAAAACAACATTGCCAAGACCAATGTCAAGGAGCATTTTCACTATGGTTTCTTCAAGGATTTTTTTGGTTTCAGGCCTTATGCTTAAGTCTTGAATCCATTTTGAGTTAATTTTGTGAGTGGTGAGAGATAGAGGTCTAATTTCATTTTTATGCATGTGTTTATCCATTTTTTCCAACATCATGTATTGATGAGACCATCCTTTCCCCACGGAGTATTCTTGGCTCCCTTGTCAAATATCAGCTTTTGACATGCAGTGTTTATTTCTGGACTCTCCATTCTTTTCCTTTGGTCTCTGTGTTTCTGTTTTTATGCCAGTACTATACAGTTTTGATTACTATGGCTTTGAAATTAGGAAGTGTTTTTTTGGGGGGGAGGTCTAATTTATTTATTTATTTATTTATTTATTTATTTATTTTTTATTATGTCATGTTAATTACCATACATTACATCATTAGTTTTTGGTGTAGTGTTCCATCATTCATTGTTTGCATATAACACCCAGTGCTCCATTCCATACGTGCCCTCTTTAATACCCATCACCAGGCTAACCCATCCCCCACCCCACTCCCCTCTAGAACCCTCAGTTTGTTTCTCAGAGTCCATAGTCTTTCATGGTTCATCTCCCCCTCTATTCCCCCCCCCTTCATTTTTCCCTTCCTACTATCTTCTTCTTCTTCTTCTTCTTTTTTTTTTTTAACATATAATGTATTATTTGTTTCAGAGGTACAGGAAATTAGGAAGTGTGATGTTTCCAGCTTTGTTCTTCTTTCTCAGAATTGTGGGAAGATGTTAGTCAAAAGGTACAAACTTGCAGTTAGAAGATGAATAAATTCTGGGTTGTGATTATAGTTAACAACACTATATTGCATACTTCAAAGTTACTAAGAGACTAGATTCTAAATGTTCTTACCACAAAAAAGAAATGAAAATTATATGAAATGATGGTGTTAGCAATGTTACAGTGGTAATTATATATATTGCAATATATGTGTTTGAAATCAACATGTTATACACCTTAAGCTACTCAATGCTCTATGCCAATTATATCTCAATAAAAAGAAAAATTGTCACAGCCAGAGTATGACAGACCATGGGTACTCAGGTATCGACTACTTGTCCCCTTCCTTGGTGGAAGCACCTACTTAGTGAGGGTGGAGATGGTTGACTGTTAAGTGTGGGGACCAACCAGTTTTTCTGGATCACACAGCTAGCCAGAAAATTAGAATTTGATCCCAGCACTTTCAAACACCAGCTGCTCCGCAGAGCAAGCTTTTCACCACATCCCACATTCCTATAGCACACACTTTCTGAGGAATCTTCAGGAAAGAGGAGATACTTGAGCTAACTTTTGAATGGCATTCTCAGCAAAGGGCTCTAAATAGGAGAGCACAGGATGTTTAGAGAAGTTGGAGCATAAGGTGTCTGAGTGTAGGCACAAAGTGGTCATGATCATGGAAAAGGAGCTTTGAAAAGAGTGCAAATTCAAGCTAATAAACAGAAGTATTACCCTGGAGTCCTGGAGTTATCCAGGAGATCATTAGAATATGTTAAGCAGAATGACATGAGGAGATTTGTACATTTGTGTTTGAATGAGCAGCAAGCGAAATTGAAGGAAATTAAGCTGGAAACTAGTAGATCAATTAGGAAATATTTCAATAAATGGTAAGAAATGGTAACAAATCCAATTTAGGAAATGTTTGTGATGGAGAATGGGAACAGGGGGTAGCTTTGACAGATATTAAGGACGTTCAGTGTAGGGCCAGTGCATGAGAGGGAAGAGTCATTAAATGAGATAATTAATACAGGAGGAGAAGTAGCTTCTGCTACCAAAGGTTCTTCAGTTGGCTTGAGTCACTGCTGTATCAGGAGAGTTTTGGCAGATGCTGTGCACCTTAGAACTTAGCCTGCTTCATAGATTTCTAGAAGAAATTCAGTTCTTGGCCTTCCTAATCTGTGAAGTAGAGGGATACCATCAGATCATATTGAATAAGGGTGTATTGGCCTTTGTAATCCTCTTGCACTTGAATTATAGTCTCTGAGTCAATGCCAGATACAGAGAGAGTTGAACTGTAAAGCTATATTTGGTTCAAATTCATTGTTTTACAATGGGTCATTTTTTTTCTGATATCGAAGGTGAGAGCTTCATTTAAAAATATTATGCTAATCAAATACACAGACCATTCCAGCATATTGTGGTGTACCTGTTCTATTTACATGTTCCATACAAATTCTTTAAGAAAACAGTTTCATCTGCCATGATACACCCAGGAAAACTAATTATTTTTGTAGGTGTTGAAATGAATATATATTTAGTTTTATCTTTGTATGTGTTTACAATTAAATGTTATTGAGCATTAAGAAATAAAACCCTTTATGACCCTTTTTCTAAAATATAATGCAGCATGATATCAAACTTAATACCCTAATTGCAAACTAACAAGAGATGCTTTTACAATTACTTCAATGTTTGCAAGGTTATGACTCACAAACAAATTACTTTCTCGGTTGGGTTGCATTTATACAAGACAAGGTGTGAATTTTAAAAATGGGTCAACAAGATGGGACAGATTTAGGTGTGGACATATTTGTGTAACATATTTAAATATGGGAGAAGAGAAGCAGAAAAACAAATACCTCTTTTGGCATGTTCAATACTTAAAGAAGAATTTGTACACTATTGTATTAATAAATATTTACGAAGATTGAATGAAAATTGGCATCAGGAAGGATCCTGGTAAAAAATCCTTTAGTTAGAGTAAATTGAAGGCTAGTGACACCTTAAAGCTTTAAGATAATATGGAATAATGCCACTTGCAAATCCTTCATTTGCAACACATGGAATGTAAACTCATTCCAAATGGCAGGCCACTCAAAAGTGGCAAATGAAATTAAACCAGTAATGGTAGTATGAATCTGGAAAAAAAAAAAAAAAAAGAAATAGACAATCCAAGAAATTAAAATGGAATATTATTGTCACACACCTAGTAATACACCACACTCACAGGTGATGCTCTAGCTCATTCTGCTAATTGGCAGTCATGCTTTTCATCTTATGATGATTTCCTCTTTGCATATGTAACCCTGCTATTGTTATGCATTTTACCCACATCTGACTTCTGTATCCCTCAGATAGATTGTAAGGGTAGATACGATGTCTAATGCACTTCTTACATACAACAGGCTCTCTAAAAGTTTGACAAGGTCTTAAATAACTCTTCTCAGAACACTTAACAAGGGTCAAAAACCTGAGTCTTCTCTATGGTTCTGAAACCATACCAGTGTCTTTTAATCAACTCTGCCCATGGGTAAGGCCAGTCTGCTCATATGCAATCTTTGAGCAAGTTCAGAATTGTGCAGTGACTAGAATGCTATGCATTATCATTTGTATTACAGCTAAATTGGTCTTATTAAGAGATTAACTGTAGGACAAAAGATAACTCCTAGAAGCTTAAGAATTCTCTTTTGAAATGTATCTCAAAGGAGGAGCCTAGGGAAAAAAATTATCATCCACTAATAAGATATTTAAGTGGGGGGTTATATAAAAAGGAACCAATACATACTATATGGATGTGTATCTTAGTAAACATTTCTAACTCTGTGTGTGTATGCATTTCTTATGCAGTATATATTATTATTATGCCTATGTTTTATTCTAATATTTTACATGGGCAAAATCAGTAGATGCTTACATCATATTTCACTTTTTTTTAAAATAAAGATTTATCTATTTATTTGAGAAAGAGAGAGAGAGCACGAGTGCACAAGTGTGGGGAGGGGTAGAGGGAGAGAATATTTCAAGAAGACTCCCAGCTGAGTGCAGAGCCCATCTTGGGACTTGAGCCCATGACCCATGAGATCATGACCTGAGCCAAAACCAAGAGTCAGACGTCCAACCAACTGAGCACCAAGGTGCCCCACATCATATTTCACTTTCTTGAGATTTTCTGTTACTAGTAATTAGTGAATGATATCAAACTGTCACAGGTTCAAGTCTTGATCCAGAATTTCTGGAATTCCAACTCTATTAGTAGGTAATCAGTGGCATCTTTTAGGGAGCTTTTATAGAAAACAACTTCTGGGGCACCTGGGTGGCTCAGTCGTTAAGCGTCTGCTTTTGGCTTGGGTCATGGTCCTGGGGTCCTGGGATCGAGCCCCGCATTGGGCTCCCTGCTTAGCAGGAAGCCCGCTTCTCCCTTTCCCATTCCTGCTTATGTTCCCTCTTTTGCTGTGTCTCTCTCTGTCAAATAAATAAATAAAATCTTAAAAAAAAAAAAAAAAAAAAAAGAAAGAAAACAACTTCTTCCCTAGAAATACTTAGCAAAGTGTTGTGATACAAATACTCTACCCCTGGGCTTACTGGCATCCTCTGAGCTCCCTGTCATTCTTGTGGGGTTCCCAGAGACAATGATTCTTCCTTCCTCCTTTGACTTAGAACTGCTTCTCTCAGCATTTCTAGAGCACACAGCTAATATCAGTGCTCTCAGGTGCAGAAGTCCAAGCTTCTTTCAAGGACTAATTCCACAGAAAAGTTTCTAGGAATCCTTGGAGATTGTATACAGGGTCTAAATTTTCCTGATGACTGCAGAATATGTTCCAAATGATCTCTCAAATGATCTACACAGGTACTGCATTGCAAAGCTATGCAAACCAGACATGTCCCAACTCTGTACCCATACTTAATAAGAATCCTGATAGATTTTTCATATGTCCCTGACCAAAATCTGTGAGACATTATGAACATCACCTTCTTTATCTCCTATTTCCACATACTCAATCCTATTCATTCCACCCACATAGCAGTCTCTTGAATCTCTGCATCCCAACCATCTTCACTGTAGCTGAGCCACCTCTCATGTGGATACTGTAAAAACCTTCTCTTTGATTTTCCCACGTGTACCACTGATCCCCTCTGATCAGTCTTCATACAATAGTCAAGACATCTTTATAATAGTACACATTTATTATATTCTTTTTCTAATTAAAACCCTTTCAATGACTCCTAATTTTTCCTTAGATCCAAAATCCTTAATGTGTTCTATAAAGCCCTATCTGATCTGAGACCTGCCTACCTCAATAGCTTCATCTCTTGCAATGCTCTCTTTTGAGTTGTGATCTCTTGTCATCTTCTAGTATTGTCCTCTTGTCTGCCTCAGGACCTTCACACGTGCTTTTCCCTCTTTGGGAAATACATTTCTGCAATCCTCCATCTACTTCTTTATCCAGCTTTTCCTACTAATCCTTCACAATTTAACTTAAATATCCTTTCTTCAGGGAGTCCTTCACTTAACCCCAGTTAACATCTTCTGAATAGGTAAGATCACCAATTGTTTACTCTCAGCATAATACACATCATTAACCAATCATCAATGATATTAACTATTCTATACTTATATTCTCCTTTAGAGTTTAAACTCCAAATGAGCATGGACTATATCTTGATCTTGTTTACAATGTTTGTACCACCATTTTCTCTATTCTTAGCTTGGAGTATTGCATCCAGTAGGTGCTCAATAAATATTTATCACTTGCTAGGTGTCTCTGGAAGTGCCTGCATAGCCTTTAGTTCAATAAGATAATATTGAACAGTAACTCTAATAAACTTCTGATTATACTATTAAGACTTTGGGACACATGAACAATTCTAATTTTTCTTATTTTTTGGTATCGGTAAAATTGTTCACATTAATAGCTCATTTCTGGAAAATTATGTCTTTTTCTTTTAATCTCGTATGATATCTGAAAAATATATAGATGGATAACTGGTTAATTCTTAATAAATGCTTAAGAGGGCTTTCCACTGCCCTAATGCTTTGTCTTCTTCAATATCTCTGGAGATTTAGAGCTGTTCCATTTCATTGTTTTCTTGGTTTAATTTTAACCTCTGAAGTTAAAAATTAGTTGTAAGTCCAAAACTATGTTTTTTGTCTTATATATGGCTGAAGTTTCACCTATTTACTAATGGTGAAGTTTTTATAATCTCTTTTTGGGTTTAGATATATGTTATTTTTAAAACCATGTCATTTAGTCTGAAACGGTGTCTATAAATGATGAAAGAAAACCACAGGAATCACATCTGCCCTTGCACCTGATTTAAGTCATACTCACTACCTGTATGTTGATTATACTAATAGCAAGATATATTTGGACCTGCATACAAGACTGGATTTTTATAAACAGTTACTGCCAATTAGATTACTCTGATGTTTCTTTTTGAACTATATGAGAAACTCAGGAATATGTCTTGTTTCTCTTTTCTTCATATCATCTTTCAAAGGTTTCATATGAACAAAGGTTAATAATGAGAGTAATTTATTTATATATAGCATATGTGTACTAATTCAGAAGGAAATAAAGATGAACACATCTTGTGATTTTTTTATTCTGGATTTCATTTTATTTTCAGCTTCTCAACATATGGATGTTGAAATCTGTGCTTGGATATAGATTTAGTCCTTTTTGAAAAAAATGTGATCTTTGGGCTAAGTCTGACAATGATTTATTTCTCTGGCTTAAACTTAAAAAGTTTTCTCCAGTTATTTATTTTATTTTTTAATTTAATTACTCAACTCACACATAAATATGTTCTCATTGCAAAAGATGTAAACAAGACAGATAAAGCAAAAGTTCTTTTTTGGTAGCCCCATCTACCTCCTACCATTCGTTTTCCCAACACTGACCATGATTAGATGTTTGATACATGCTTTTGCTAAACTTTAAAACACTTTTCATACATATGTGCACATACAAAACAAAAGAAATTGACAATTTAAAAACATGAACAGTATTATATGTATTGACATGTAATGTTCTCTTTATAGTATCTCTTGGAGGTCATTAAATGTCTTCACATACTATAAAATACCGCTTAGTTTTCTATTCAATTGTTGATGGACATTTAGATTGCTTTGCATTTTATGTTAGTACAAACTTGTTACACAGAAAACCTGTTCATGCCTTTTGCCTTTCATGAAATATCAGACTATTACTGGATAGAAGGAAGCCTGTTTTTTTTTTTATTATTAATAATGCCATCCGTATTTTCTCTGACAACTTACATTTTCATCCAGAGTTTATAAGAATAGGTCTTTACACGTATTCATTGATATTATCATTTAAAAAATATTTTTTCCAATGTAATGAGTAAAAAATGATATGTATTTTATTTTCATTTTCTTTATTCTTAGTTAACATTCTTTTACAGGTTTATTGGCATTTTTATTTCCTCTTCTGTGTATTTCCATGCACGATTTTTTTTTCTGTTGGGTTCAGTTAATTCCTTTTTTTTAATATTGAATTATAGGAATTATTGAGGTACTTTGGATATTCTGTATATATATCACATATTTTTCTTTCAATTTTTCCTTTTAAAAAAGTTTCTTATTTTTTTATGCAGAAGTTTTTATAATGTGGTAACGTATCAATTTCTTCTTTGTGTCTCTGTGTTTTGTGTTATAATTAGATAGATCGTCTCTTTCCAAAGTTACAATAATGTCAACCTATATCATCTGTGTCTGCTTTAATTTTGTCTTTTATATTTGTTTTCTATAACTTATCTGGGATATTTCTTCACATATAATATGAGATAATACCCTAGTCTATTTTTTTTTTAAACTAGATACATCTCCAATTCTTTCAACAGAATAGTTGAATAGTAAATGTGAAGTATTAGTATGACATCATCAGTTATTTTATTGTAGTTTAAGCATGATTTTTTAAATTATCAACTTATAGGGGCGCCTGGGTGGCTCAGTCGGTTAAGCTACCAATTCTTAATTTTGGTTCAGGTCATGATCTCAGGGTTGTGAGATCGAGCCCTGTGTGGGGCTCTGCACTCAGCAGGGAGTCTGCTTGGGATTCTTTCCCTCTCCCTCTGCCCCTCCTCCAGCTCTCTCTTGTTTCTCAAATAAATAAGTAAATCTTTAAAAAAATTATCAAGTTATATTGTATATAAACTTAAAGCTTTCCAGACTTGGTCAAATTGATTTCGATATCTTTCTTTCTTTCTTTTTTTTTTTTTTGATTTAGATATCTTTCAATAGTATGTATTTGAATGACCCAAAATGCTTATTTATTACCCATAGAAGTTTACTTTGAAATATAATAAAAAGAAAGAAAATTTTTATCTTAACAATTTTTAATAGTCTAAGATCTATCCTATGAACAAAAATCGGGTTGGCACTGTAGGTCATGGAACAATTTACCAGCTCTTGAGGCTTTAAAAGGCCTGGCAGCTGAAGAATAGGCATGCTAGAGGTGATCGCCAGGGAGAAAGTGATATGGAGGAAAGTCACTAATGATTTAAGGAGAGGATTGGTGATGATAATTTGTAAAAGGGATAAAGGCTGGATATATGTTCTTGCTCCTTCTATTCCATTTGCCACCTAGTAACCAGGGTGAGATATATCTTACCTATCTCTATCTATTTCTATATCTTTATACTAAATTATATTTAACATGACTTACATCAGATCACTTTCTTGCTTCAAACTCTCCAATGGCTTCCCATTTCCTTTAGTGTACAAGCCATGTACCTCCCCTCTGGCCTATAAAGCCCTTCATTATCTTGTCTTTGCTTCCTTCTCTAACTCATCTCTTTACACTCTTCCACTTATTTACTATGGTCCAGACACACTGGATTATTCCACTTTTTAAAATATGCCCTGCATGTTCCTCCCTTAGAGTATATTCGCAGTCCCTTTCTCTACCTGGAATAGTCTACACCAGACCTTTCTGTGGCTGGTATCTTTTCATCATTCAGATTTCAGCTCAAATACAATTTCTTCAGAGAGGCTTTTCTTCAGATGTTATTCTGATCATTTAGTTTCTGCCATGTACTCTTTAGCTAATTATCTCACTTGAATATTCACAGCACTTACTATTACTCAGAATTACATATTAAAAAAAAAAACAACTCACTCTGGTTATCTGCATTCTCTACCAGAATATAAGCTTTAGGAAAGCAGAGTCTTTGTATGGCTTATTTATTCATTTATATTTCCAGTGCCTAGAATAGCACCTACCACATAATAACTCACATAATAACTAATTCTTGAGCAGTGAAGACTGGAAAGCTAAGAAAGGCCTGTTCACACCATGTTTTGTCTCAACGTTTTTAAAGTCTAGTAGAATTGGATGTGAGTTCTACAAATAGTTGTACATAATGAGTAAGTTACTTAACTTCTTTAAGTTTTCTCATTTGACAATAGTGGTAATGATAATAATACAATGTGCTTCATCAAATTATTGTCAGCATATTAACTGGAATAATGCAAACAAGGTAATTGGCCCTGTGCCTGGCATATAGTATGTGTTCAATAACAGCTGAAAAGGGAGTACATTAGCGTTGGCTGATTTGAATAAGATGTCACTCATTTGTGCCCCCCCAACCCCCACCAAACAATAATTTGCTGTCCATCTGTGGAAAAAAGTGCCTTTGTAAGAGCTATAAGATCTAGCACTATATGCCACATGACCCGGGAGGAGTCTTCCCTACCCATGTGTCAAGCGATAGGGATACAGAACTCAGCCCCAGCTGTGGACCTTGCAGTGGTCCATGAACTGTCATCAGCCCCTCTTGGCTATGGTCTGGAAACTCCTGGAAAATACTGTCTTAGACAATTGCCCACAAAGAGAGCCTTTGTGGAAGTCCAGGTTCTCAGTAATGAAGTTCCAACACATCGCTAGAGCAAAAAAAAAAAAAAAAAGAGTTTGGATTCATTAGAGAGGGTAAAACTAACAGTTTTACTTTATTTGCATTATCTGCCCCCAAGGCAGCACAGCTTATGGCCAAGGGAAATCTTCTCAGCTCTAATAAACAAAATAAAATCAGAAATGAAAGAGAAGATATTGCAATTGATACCACAGAAATATAAAGCATCATAAGAGAATTCTATGAACAATTATACACCAACAAATGGGATAACCTAGAAAGAGTGGATAAATACTAGGAACATACAACTTACCAAGGCTGAATCATGAAGAAATAGAAGATCTGAACAGTTTACAATTATTAGTAAGGAGATTGAATTAGTAATCAAAAATCTCCAAATAAAGAAAAACCCAAGACCAGATAGCTTCTCTGGTGAATTTTACCAAACATTTAAAGAAGATTTAATGCTAATCCTTTTCAAAATCTTCCAAAAGATTGAAAAGGAGGGAAAACTTCTGAACACATTTTATGAGACCAGAAATATTCCAATACCAAAGCCAGATAAGGACACTACAAGAAAACTAGAGACCAATGTCTCCGATGAACATACAAAAAAAATTCTCAACAAAATATTAGCAGATGGTATATAACAACACATTAAAAAAGATCATAAGCCATTATCAAGTGGGATTTATCCCTGGGATGCAAGGATGGTTCAACATATACAAGTCAATAAATGTGATACCTCACATTAATATAATAAAATGTAAAAGTTATATGATCATCTCAGTACATGCAGAAAGGGCATTTGACAAAATACAGCACCCTTTCATGGCAAAAACTCTTAACAAATTGGGTACAGAAGGAACATACCTCAACATAATAAAAGCCATATATAATAAACCCATAGCTAACATCATACTCCATAGTGAACCTTGGAAGTCTTTTCCTCTAAGATCAGGAAAAGATAAAAGTGCTTGCTCTTACCATTACTATTCAACATGGAAGTCCTAGCTAGAGAAATTAGACAAGAATAAGAAATAAAAGGCATCCAAATTTGAAAGGAAGAAGTAAAACTGTATTTGTTTGGCAGATGATATGAACTTATATATAGAAAATCCTAAAGACCCTACCAAAAAAAATATTAGACAAATTCAGTAAAGTTTCAGGAAACAAAATCAACATGTAGAATCAGTTGCATTTCTATACACTAACAACAGATTCTCTCAAAAAGAAAGAAAGAAAACAATCCCATTCATAAGAGCATCAAAAACAATAAAATATTTAGGAATAAATTTAACATAGGAGGTGAAAGATCTGAAATGATGTATTACTTCACACCTGTTATATCATCAAAAAAAGAGTTAACAAGTATTAGTAAGGATGTGGACAAAAGGAACCCCTGTGCACTGTTGGTGGGAATGTAAATTGATACAGCCACTATAGAAAATAGCATAGAGGTTTTTCAAAAAATTAAAAATGCAACTACCATATGATCCAGCAATTCCACTTCTGGGTATATATCCAAAGAAAATGAAATCAGATTTTTTAAAAAGATTTTATTTATTTATTTGAGAGAGAGCTAGAGCAGAGGGGAAAGGGAGAAGCAGATGCCCCTCTGAGCAGAGAGCCCGATGCAGGGCTCAATCCCAGGACCCTGGGATCATGACCTGAGCCGAAGGCAGATGTTTAACTGACTGACTCATAAGTGACATTTCTGAGTCCTCTCATTTTTTTCTTTCCAGTGCAGTGTTTCTAACAGAGAGGAAAAAGAAGGTTTTTTGGTTTGTTCATGAAGTGTGAAAGAGTAGGAAGACAAAGGTAAACTGCCTTGGAAATCCATCACTCTTTGCCCTTGGATGGATCTACTTCCTCTCTTTCACTTTTTTGAAGCAATTCAGGTATGAACATAGGAGATTCAGGAAACAGAATATGCTAAAATTCCCTGTTTTATTTACCATATGGTTAAATGTGTACTGTTGGTGGAATTCATGAACTCTATACAATTTAGTCTACCCTCTATGGACAATTAGCCATATTATAAGCAGAAAACCTGAGATGGAGACAAAAAGATGGTTAGTTTGTTAGTTCAGGACCAGTGTTTTGCTATTTCTAGTACACAGGATTTCAGTTTATCTGAAATTGTAGACAAGCCTTTTCTACCAACCAAATAATCCTCTGTTGTTTACAAACAATTTCAATTTGGAGTCCCATTTAATTTGTTCACGGAGACAAACAGGAAGGGGAAGAAGTGAAATTCTTAAGACTGTAATATAAACAATTGCCCAATGGAAGGATGTAGACCGTTATAGCCTGGTTCTCTCTGGCCCTCACACTCTTTCATGCTCTTCTTTTCCTGGAATTAAACCAGAAGGAAATTATCTAGTTAGCAGGAATTTCTCTTGTTTAAAGATCATTTAAAAGAATGATGGAAAACTATACAAAATGTTTCCTTGTGTAACAGCGTAAACTGAAAATATCCAAGTCTCAGTCAGCACTTCAACCATACCTAACAACTCTTGTTGGAGGGGTCCGCCATGGAGAACGCTTTAATCTGGGAGAACAGAAGGACCAGATTAGCTGGGAATGTATAACCGTACAATCTGCAATAAGAAATCAACTGTATAATGAACTTTGGCACCTCCAGATTCAAGAAAACATAAGCAATATGTAGTAGATTCTCAACTTAGTACCTGTGTTTCTCTTAACTAAAAAGTCAGTGAAATCTTTAGTTTGATATATCATCAGGAGATCTGGCTTTATCTAATTTTAGATTTCTCCTCTCACTTTGTCTAAATTCTGCTTATTCTTTTCTCTATGTTTCTTGGTCTTTCTGTGGAACATTTCCTTTCCTTTCATAAGAACTTTGCAATGGATTCTTGGGTAAAGCGTGGATTGGAGAGGGATGCAGGGGATCTGATCCCAGGTCAGCTGCTTCCTATGTAAGTCACTTAACCTCTCACTGTTTTCTCTCCCTAAGTGGGACTTGACTAACAACTTCATGGGTTTGAAGTATAGATTAAAAGAATTAATAAATGAAATGTGTTCTAGCACATAGGAACTGCTATGTACATTTTAGCTACTATCTTTATTTCCAGTGGAAGATTTAGTTCAGTTTCACCTGCATTTGTTCAAATTTCACTTTTATTAATCAGTCTTTTCAGCAGTATTCTTGAAGAGGCTGTTCTCAGCATTATATTCTGCCAACTGCCTCTACTAATTGTTTACTACTCAAGAAATAGTTTCTGTATTGGACATCATCGTCATCATCATCATCATCCCAACGATTCCCCCTTTAACTTGTAAATAGAATTCAGTTTCCTTCTGGGGAATTCTCTCTGTCCTACCTTGAGGTACAATTTGGCAGAAGGTGATTTCTTCCCTTCAAGTCTAATTGGGAATTCTTGGAATTCTGAGAATTTGATTAGTGGTCAGAGTGACAAACGGAAAATGTTTGGACCTATCCATTCCACTTGTAGCACCTGGATGAACTTCTAACGTAGCTCCTTAGACTCTAAACACTACCTGATTGCTACCTGAGTTTTCCTCTTAGTCCTGAGTGTTCCTCCTATATTCATCCTGTATTCATTTACCCAAGCTGGCCAGAGTAAATTTCTCTTACTCAAAACTTCATGAATCCTGCACGATACAGGTTCTTTCTCTGTTTGTTAGTGCTGCAACTCTGCTCTCTACCTGCACATTCTGTGCGTACCCCGGTGTTTTGCTTTGTTGTATTCTGTGTGCTCTGCTCAGCTGCCTCTCTGTTCTTTCCCACTGCAGCAGTTGCAAGCATATTTCATTCTACTATATTTGGCAGAAAGAATTGTTTCTTGATTAGTATCTGAGTTGAAAATGGTTTTTCAGTTAAGCAAAATTATCAAAGCTGTACTAGACTTGTTTATAATGGCCTGCTATTTCCTCAGCCCCTTCTACGGGAAGTTGCTGAGGTCCTTGCTGGAGAATGAGTGGGTGTGTTACGGTCATGTACCATGTGACCACACCATCTGGCTGATATTTAGTGGCCCAGGGATGTGCAACTACCCCAAGGCAGCAAGTCTGTGTTTCAGCAAGGCAGAAACTTATGACTTGCATAACCTGGCTCAAAAAAAAAAAAAAAGTGAAGAGAGCCAATCAGATCCATCTCTTAGAAATTTAGAATTGGGAAACAGACCTGCCCAAGGCAGTTAACCTTAAGGACATCATCACAATGATGTATGAAGAGCTGCTATTGTGTAGAGGGGCTGAAGTACTCGCTTGGAGAAACGTGCAAGCTGATGCAGGAAGGGGCCCTTGCAAGAGGGGCAGATGAATGAAGTAGTCTAGCAGAAAAAGCAGAAATGCATGAAAATGTGATCCCAACGGGGAGATAGGGAACCTTTGGTTTCTGATGGCTTTCCTTGTTTGGTTCCTGTGAGACCTGGCTATACAGCACTACTGCTCTCAAATTTCTGGGTTCTTTACAACTCCTTAAAATATTATATCCTTCTACTTTTTTCCTATGATTTGTGGAGCCAAATATTTCCTGCTTAAAGCTGATACTATGACACTTCCTATTTAACACCAATAATTGTAGTCTTTGGCAGTAGGGGGTCAAGATTATTTCCATTAAATAGTATGGGAGTTTTCTTGTTATTTTTGTTGCTTTTTAAAAATTAAATTATTGGCTTTGCATACACCACCCTTTCTTTCTAGGTTTCCTCTTCATCTTACGTCTAGCTAGTAGTGATCTGTACCAAGACCCACCACACCATTAGTCATTGGTACCTATTGTCAGTGTAACTCACTGATTCTGATGTGTGACCATTGAAGAGTACCATGGTTCAATCGGATGTTTAAAGCTCTTCAATTTTTCCCTTTAGAGAAAAAGATAAATTTGACTTCAATGGAATTGTGACAGTTGCTTCATTGAGATGTAATGTAACTCTCCCCACCTCTTCTTTTGTAAATGACAATTCCCTTTGAAAAACGTTGCAGAAAAGCTTTTAGGAGTTTCTTGGACTCATGCTGTTACAATACTACAATGACTTTTTCCTTTTTTTCTCCCAAATTTTTATTTAAATTCTACTTAACATACAGTGCAATACTGGTCTTTATCAGATATGTCATTTGCAAATATCTTCTCCCATTTCATAGGATGCCTTTTAGTTTTGTTGATTGATTCCTTCACTGTGAGAAGGTTTTTATCTTGATGAAGTACCAAGAGTTCATTTTTGCTTTTGTTTCCCTTGCCTCTGGCAATGTGTCCAGTAAGATGTTGCTCTGGTCGAGGTCAAAGAAGTTGCTGTCTGTGTTCTCCGGTAGGATTCTGATGGTTTCCTGTCTCACATTTAGGTCCTTCATCCATTTTGAATTTGTTTTTGTGTATGGTGTAAGAAAGTGGTCCAGTTTCATTCTTCTGCATTTGCTGTCCAGTTCTCCCAACACCATTTGTTGAAGAGACTGTCTTTTTAAAAATATTCATTTATTTTTATTTTGGAGAGAGACAGAGTAAGAGAGAGAGCATGAATGAGTGGAGGAGGTGGGGGAGTGGGGGAGGGCCAAGAGAAAGAATCCTCAAGCAGACTCCCCACTTAGCATGGAGCCCGATACCAGGCTTGATCCCAGGACCCTGAAATCATGACCTGAGCTGAAATCAAAGAGTTGGACGTTTAACTGACTAAGCCACACAGGCACCCAAAAGAGACTGTTTTTTTTTTTTTTTTTATTGGATATTCTTTCCTGCTTTGACGAAGATTAATTGACCATATAGTTGTGGGTCCATTTCTGGGTTTTCTATTGTGTTCCATTGATCTATGTGTCTGTTTTTGTGCCAGTACCATACTGTCTTGAGGACTACAGATTGAAGTTTGGAAATCGTGATGCCTCTAACTTTGCTTTTCTTTTTCAGGATTGCTTTGGTTATTCAGGTCTTTTGTGGTTCCATACAAATTTTAGGATTGTTTGTTCTAGGTCTATGAAAAATGCTGGTGGTATTTTGATAGGGATTGCATTAAATATGTAGATTGCTTTGGATAGACGTTTTAACAATGTTTGTTTTTCCAATCCATGAGCATGGAATGTTTTTCCATTTCTTTGTGTCATCTTCAATTTCTTTCATAAGTTCTATAGTTTTCAGAGTATAGATACTTTATCTCTTTGGTTAGGTTTATTCCTAGGTATCTTAGGGTTTTTGGTGCAATTGTAATTCTCTTTCTGATGCTTTGATATTGGTGTATAGAAACGCAACAGATTCAGTCTGTTGATTTTATATCCTGTTACTTTGCTGAATTCATATATTAGTTCTAGCAATTTTTTGGTGGAGTCTTTTGGGTTTTCTATATAGGATATCATGTCGTCTGCAAATAGTGAAAGTTTGACTTCTTCCTGATTTGGATGCCTTTTCTTTCTTTTAGTTGTCTGGTTGCTGAGGCTATGACTTCTGGTACTATGTTAAATAGTAATGGTGAGAATGCACATCCCTTTCTTGTTCCTGACTATAGAGAAAAAGCTCTCAGTTTTTCCCTGTTGAAGATGATATTACCTGTGGGTCTTTTGCATATGGCCTTTATGATGTTGAAGTATGTTCCATCTATCCCTACTTTGTTGAAGGTTTTTGTCAAGAATGGATGATGTATTTTGTCAAATGTTCTTTTTTTTTTTTTTTGCATCTATTGAAGATCATATGGTTCTTATCCTTTCTTTTATTAATGTGGTATATCACTTTGATTGATCTGTGAATATTGAACTACCCCTGCAGCCCAGGAATAAATCCCACTTCATTGTGGTATATAATCCTTTTAATGTACTGTTGGAGTCAATTTGCTAGTATCTTGAGAATTTTTGCCTCCATGTTCATCAGGGATTCTGGCCTAGTAATTCTCCTTTTTAGTGGGGTCTTTGTCTGGTTTTGGAATCAAAGTAATGTTGGCCTTGTAGAAGGAGTTTGGAAGTTTTCCTTCCATTTTTAGTTTTTGGAACAATTTGAGAAGAATAGGTATTAATTCTTCTTTAAATGTCTAGTAGAATTCCCCTGGGAAGCCATCTGGCCTTGGACTTTTGTTTGTTGGGAGATTTTTTATTACTGATTCAATTTCTTTGCTGGTTATGGATCTGTTCCAATTTTCTATTTCTTCCAGTTTCAGCTTCAGTAGTTTGTATGTTTCTAGGAATTTGTCCATTTCCTCCAGATTGCCCAGTTTGTTGGCATATAATTTTTCATAATATTCTCTCATAATTGTTTGTATTTCTGTGGTATTGGTTGTGATGTCCTCTCTTTCAGTCGTGATTTTATTTATTTGGGTCCTTTCTCTTTTCTTTTTGAAATGTCTGGCTAGGGGTTTATCAATTTTATTAATTCTTTCAAAAATCAGCTCTTCGTTTTGTTGATCTGTTCTATACTACAGTGACTTTTTAAAAGCTCTAGCTAGTGAGGTAGCATTGAATGGTGGTCAACACCACAGGGTCTGGAGCTGTATTTGGTTTGATCTCAGCCTTTACAAATTTGTTAGTTGTTGCTTTGGTTAAGTGCCTTAATTTCTCTGATCTACACATTTAAAGTGGTGATAATGATAGTACCTCTGTGTAACAGCTAGGGTATAGGATAATCTGCTAAAATAACAAAACCTCTAAGTACAGTGGATTAAAAAAATAAGGAATTTATTTCTGACTTACATAATAGTCCAAAGGTAGGGAAGCATTTAGAGTAGGAAAGTGGCACTATAATCCTCACATATAGCTGCAGCATGTGGGTCTAAGGTGGCTACTAAGATGTTCACCATCTCCATCTAGCAAAAAGAAAAAGGATGAGGAGATCTTATGATAATTGTATTATAGGAAATACCTAGGTATTTGCACAAACATTACATCCTTATCCTTTGCTTAGAGGTCACCTAGCTTTAAGGGATGTGGAGAAACACATTCTATGCGTGAGCAACCATGTGCCTGACTTCAAGACTGGGGAAGATGAGAAGAATGGCTAATAAGGTAGTTTAGGTTCCTGCCACAGTGCTTCACAAAGTTGCTGTGAGGTTTAAATTAGTTAATATACCTAACTTATTTGCAAATGAGTTAACACTCAGAAAATAGAGTAAAAAATCATATACAGATTCCCAGTTACATGTCAATTCATTTCCAAAAGCATTTGCATTGCTTCTTTGGGAGGAAAATAGAAGCTTCCTCTAAAGAAAACACAATATACACAACATACACAACATAGTACATTGTCTAATTTAAGGTTTCTCAATCTTGACAGTATTGACATTTCGGGACAGGTAATTCGTTGCTGTGGGGTGCTATCCTGTGCACTCTAGAATGTTTAGCAGACTAAATCCAGATGTGAATAGCACCCTTACCCCTAGTTTTCATGACCTAAAACATCTCAAGACATTCTTAAATGTTTCCTCCAGTGGAAAAAGGGAAGAGGGATGGGCAAAACTGTCTCCATTTGAAAATTATTGTCCTAATCTCATTAACTGTCATTATTATTATCAATGCATTTGTTCATTTCAATTAGCCTTTTGAAAAAAGTTAAGAGTATCTTTACCATTCAGGTCAATGAATTGGAGATAATATTCGTGACTATTAACTAATGAGAACAGTTTAAAAATCTGCCCTGTCAAGACATCTTCTCTTGGGTTTGGAGTAAAAAGAATCATGATTCTCTGTTTTCAGCTGATGTGAACTTTTTTGGCCCTTCCTAAATCTCTAAATGCATCCTGAAATTTTTAAGGAGCTTTCTCTATAGTATTTACCACAAAATGGCCCCCAGCAGGTGAATTTGTGTTCTTTAGAGATCCAGATGGAACAGTGGGTAAATGGCTGAAGTTCCCTACAGGGACATTTGGGTGTCTGAAAATGCCATAGAAAATCCTTCAAAATAGCAACACACTTTTTTCAAATTGATAATTATGGCTAAAGGGACTGTGACTACTTAGTGGATAGGAAATTTTGAGCACCTTGATTAATCTATAGTTGGTTCTTTAGGAGAATTAATGCACCTTCACTGCAATAGTATTCTCAATTACGACCTGTGGGAACTAGGTTAAGACTAAGAAATCCCAAGCTTTTGTCTGCAAAGTTCAGATGCAGTTATGAAAATAATATACTATTTTGAATAGAATTCTCATAATTTAATTGTCTAAAGGTTGAGAAACTCAGAAATGATCAAAGATAAAAATAACTAGATTCCATTCCCTTCCTCCAAAAAACTATGGTTAGTATTTGGATGGACATTCTTTTAGTCCTTCTTTATCATTTTTCTCATTACATATAGGTCAGTGTATGTCATCATCAAATAATGGCAATTTAATTATCTTTCTCCTAGGTAAGGCTAATTCTTTTCCTTATCTTTTTACATCATCTGGAATTTCTAAAAACTGCTAATGTAGAGAATAATGTTAATAGTAGTAATAGTGGGTGGGTAATAGTGGGTAATAGTGGTAATTGTTTCTGACTTTATTGGAAATATTTCTGTCATAATCAAATGTGACATTAGCTATTGTTTGAGATAGATACATTTTCTATCTATTCTGTCCAGATATTCCTTAATATACTAAATAATTATCTCTTTAATCATAGTTGATTGAGATTTTATAAATGAATATTGAATTAAATCACATGTATTTCAATTTCTATTAATTTTGTCTATGTTTTATCTCATTTTTGTCTATAGATTATATCAGCAGATTTTCTAAAATTAAACAATTATTCTATTATTGGGATTAACTATACTTTGCTATTGTGTGTTGTTATTCTAAGATAGTAGTGGGTTTCATGGATTCGTGAAGATTTTACTCTATGTATAATTTAGATAGGCTTGTAGTAATATTTCAAATAGTATATTTCAGAACCTTTGTTTGGCAAGAAAATTTTCCATAGTTAAAGTAGTTTAACCAGTGATCACATATTAATATTATCCATTATCACTTAAATACTCTGATAAAATCCTGTAGCTAGAAACTTACTTTACTTATTTAAACTTAACATTTCCTAATGATGTTTAACTAGATTCCCAATTTTCCCAAAGAATATTTAGTATAATCCTAGATAACTAGAATTCTGTAGAATGTTCTTCAGGAAACATTGGTTTCTTGTTTTCCTGTGGGAGATAACCTTAATGATACAAGGTTCTTTAAGAAAAGAAAATAAGATGGTTTCATCTATTTTTGTGTGCCTGACCAATTTAAATTGCACTGTAATTCTTGGCTCATTTAATTTGCTGGTAAGTGTAAGTGGGAAGGATAAAGTTTTCTGTTGAAGTCACTTTTTTGAAAACATTGCAAGTACTGCACTGGTTATAGTTCTATTTTAGTTTTTTTTTTTTTTAAAGATTTTATTTATTTATTTGACAGAGAGAGAGATAGTGAGAGCAGGAACACAGCAGGGAGAGCGGGAGAGGGAGAAGCAAGCTTCCCGCCGAGCAGGGAGCCTGATGTGGGACTCAATCCCAGGACTTTGGGATCATGACCTGAGCTGAAGGCAGACGCTTAATGACTGAGCCACCCAGGCACCCTCTATTTTAGTTTTATAATGGATAAAGAAGATGTGGTCCATATATACAATGGAATATTACTCAGCCATCAGAAAGGATGAATACCCAACTTTTACATCAACATGGATGGGACTGGAGGAGATTATGCTAAATGAAATAAGTCAAGCAGAGAAAGTCAATTATCATATGGTTTCACTTATTTGTGGAACATAAGGAATAGCATGGAAGACATTAGGAGAAAGAAGGGAAAAATGAAGGGGGGTGAAATCGGAGGGAGAGATGAACCATGAGAGACTATGGACTCTGAGAAACAAACAGTGTTTTAGAGGGGAGAGGGGAGGGGGGATTGGTTAGCCCGGTGGTGGGTATTAAGGAGGGCATGTACTGTATGGAGCACTGGGTGTTATACAAAAACAATGGATCGTGGATCACCACATCAAAAACTAATGATGTATTGTATGGTGACTAACGTAACATAATAAAATTAAAAAAATTAAAAAAAATAATACTTCTAGAATAAATTCTGATCTTCTGTATCTTTTTCGGAAAATAACTGATCCTAAAAAATTTCAAATATATTAACACAGAACTCTATTAATATTCCCTCGTAACTAAGAAAAACTCTTGTAGTTATATCTTCTTTCAAAGGTCTACTGCAGCATTTATCACTTATTTCTTCTTAAATAATCTTGTTAGAAGTTTGTGTATTGGGGGTGCCTGGGTGGCTTAGTCAGTTAAGCATCCGACTCTTGATTTCAGCTCAGGTCACTATCTCAGGGTTATGAGATTGAGCCTGTGTCAGGCTCCATGCTGGATGTGGAGCCTGCTCAAGATTCTCTCTCCCTTTCCCTATACTCTCCTTTCCCCAGTCCTCTCCTCTAAAAAAAAAAAGAAGTTTGTGTATTTTATTAGTCTTTTTGATTAAATCTTTTTTTCTGGCACTTGAATTTACTTTTCAATTCTATTGTTATTCTGCTCTATAATTTATTAACTTTTGTCTTTTCATTATTTCAGGATGTTTTGTTCTTTACTTTCCTAATTTTAGTTGAATTCTGATATATTTTGATTATTTCTTACTTATAAATGAAGGAATTTAAGATTATGAAGTATTGTTTCTTACTTACAAATGAAGGAATTTAAGATTATGCGTTATGAGTACCATTTAAAAAAAATCCCCATAGGCAGGTAACTTTCACACTTCCTTACGTTAAAAGTAGTCTTAATTGCAATATTTGCAGTAATTGCAGGATTTATTTTTTCTTTGATTAAAAATGATTGGGATTTTAGAAAAAATTATTTGCATGTGAAGCAACATTTTTTTAAATTAAACTTTAGTCATAAAGTTCTGATTTTAATGAATTTAGTGGCCTTAAATTTTCTTTTCAGGTAACAGTGGAGGAAGTTGTCAATGTGCCTCCTCATTCTGGCTTGATGTGACAATATTTTTGGTCATAACATGCACACACCTATTTACTTTACCTTCAACTTACTCTTTTGGGACTTTGTTATCAATAGTCCCATGTCCTGGTGACTTCAACTGTATAAGGAAATGGATAATAGCCCTTTTTCAAAAAAGATTGTATAGCCCACCTTAGATCATTCTAATTTAAAGAAGCTACTGCTTCTACAGCATAATTATCTATATAATGTGAACCTTTTGTATGCATCCCTTTACGTTTTTATTCTCATTTGTTTTGCAAGTGCTTGGCATATTGTCTTCAAAGATAGCGACAATTCCTCCTGTTCAACCAGCCCCTTGGTAATGTGACTTTATCACTCTTTTCATCAAGAGATGAAATCTCTTTCCCCTCCTCTTGCTCTGTGCTGGTCCTGTGATCTGCAATGACCAGTGGAATGCAACATACATGGCATTGTGTGACTTTGGGCCTTAAGTGTGAAGAGGTTTTGGGGTTTCTATTTCTACCTTTGGAAAGATACTCAGTCTGGACAACCAAATGATAAAAGTAGATTAAGACTACTAAATTCAGAGACAGATTATGTGGGGAATGGTTGCCAACATCAGAGCCCCAGATATGTGAGTGAAACCTCCAGACCCAGTTAAGCCATGTATCCAATGCTGTTTGGAACAAGAGCCAAGTTTTCTCTTACAAATCTCGCTCAAGTTCCTGACCTGCCGAATGATGAGATGAGCAATAAAATGGCAGTTGTTTTCAGCCACTAAGGTTTGGAGTAGAACCATTAATAAAATAGAGACAAAAAACCAGGTAAGTATAAAGCATCAAAGGGAAAGAAACAATGTAAATTTTGATCATGCCAAATTTTAAGGCAGTTTAATGTATTTGTTCTGAACTGTGTATCTTGGCCTTCTATGTTAGAGTAAAATAAATAATATCAAATAAAGAAAAACCAAATAGTAAAGGAATGACAATTCCTTATTTCCTGTATCTAAGAAAAATACCACAAGTTGAGGAAACAAGTACTAAATGACAGCTGTACAAAATGTGACATCAACATACTGTACAAAACTTGTGGTCTTTTCTCATGAGGGCAACCTAAAAGCTGGCCTCTGAGTAAAGTATAGTATTTCAAAGCAGATGTGTGCATCGATGAAGATTTTACTGTTTTGATTCTTCCCTTCCTTCTTTTCGCCCTTCTACTTGCCCTTCCTTTCAGTGTAGGGGCTGGCCATATGTAAAAGAAGAGAACCCAAAGTACCAAAATGGGTTTTTGGTCCTGTTCTTTTAAGTAACGAAATTCCACATTTTTATTGGTTGGAAATGACTTCCTATCTCACTGTCACCTCTGACAGCTACACATGGGAAGCTGTGTCTTTATTTATCTATTTTTATTTCTTCCATTAGTGTCTAAATAACAGCAGCTTGTACTGAATTACTGCAGGGACTGTCTCTCCTTCTTTCAAAAGAAAGTCATTCATTAGGGTGCCTTACCTTTACCAAGGCACATGGTCTCAGCTTCATGATGGCTTGCAGCCAGAGAAGCAATTTCCTTTCTTTTAAAAGAGGTTGGAGAGCATCTGATTGTATCAGGAAGAGGCATTTCAGTTTTCAAGGTGAAAGGACACTTGCTTCTTTTATAGATAATGGAAGAAATATGATACATTAGTGAAAGACAGAGGGCATACCAATTAAAAATATCCAGGAAGGGCAGGACATAGTCTGTCCACATGTTATCTCAATGTAAATTAGCAGACCAGGTAATGATACCAGTTTTCTCCTTTACAGCTTAAATAATTCAGCTTTTAAGACAGTTTTTTTTTAAAACAAATTTCTTATACCAGAACAACTGATAATGCAATATTTATTACTTAGAAGTTCTTAAATTTTGTTTCCCTTTCTTAGACTAATATTAAATGCACAGAATTACTTACAATGCTGGAGAAAAAAAAAAAACTTTCCATTTAACTTATTTTACCCTGGACTTTAGAATTTTGTTTAAGAGAAAGAAAACATGGTGTTTCCTGGAACTAGCGGGTATAAGAATAATAGCTATTGAAATTATCTTTAATTGTTGTGAATCCAAGATAAAACAACATAAATGAAAACCCACAAAGGGTATTCAATTAATATTTGTTGTCTACCCTTTTCCACATAGCTTCTATACCAATACTGTCCAATAGAAATATGTGAGCCACAAATATGAGCCATCTGTGTAATTTTAAATTTTCTAGAAGGCATACTTTTTTAAAAAAGCAAAGAGAAGCCTGCAATGTATTTGATTTAACTTGATCTACCCAAATTATATCACTTCAATAAGTAATCAATATAGACATTATTCATGAGATTTAAAAAGACTTATTTGAGTGTAGATGACACACAATGTTGCATTAGTTTCATGTGTACAACATAATGATTCAACTTCTCTACATGTTATGCTATGGTCATTACAAGGATAGCTACCATCTGTCACCATACAACACTATTACAATATCATTGACTATATTTCTTATGCTGGGCCTTTTATTCCCGTGATTTATTTATTCCATAACTGGAAGCCTGTATCTCCCATTCCCCTTCACCCATTTTGCCCACCCCCCCCACCCCTGTCCCCTCTGCTACCATCAGTTTGTTCTCTATTTACAGGTCTGATTCTGCTTCTTGTTTGTTTATTTATTTGCTTTGTTTTTTAGATTCCACATATGAGTAAAATCATATGGTATCTGTCTTTCTCAGTCTGACTTACTTCACTTAGCATTAGATATTTTATATTCTTTTTTATACTGTCTTCAAAATCTATTGTGTATAGATCCTACATATAACATATCTCCTTTAACTGCAGTAGCCAAGATATGGAAGCAAGGTAAATGTCCATCAACGGATAAATGGATAAAGAAGATGTGGTAATATATATATATATATATATATATATATATATATATATATATACACGATGGAATATTACTCAGCCATAAAAAGAATGGAATCTTGTCATTTGCAACAACATAACTCAAAATATATCAACTTCCATGCAAAGAATTGTCTAGAGCTGTATTCCTAATACATTTTTGGTTATGTAGAGGACTCATAGAGCTTTGTGAGTTTCCTAGGGCAAGCACATACTATTCTGTAGGAACTTTTTGAAACCAGATGTTACAAAACAAAAAGGACACATATTATGTCCTAAAGAAGCTCACAGTCCAATATATAAATGCAAAAAATTTTTCTTTGCTAAAATGTAGTTATGCAGAGAGATAAGTGGAGGTGCAATGAAGAAGTGGTTACATTTAGTTGGGGGGATTCCTAGAAGACTTTATACAAAAGTGATTTTGAAGAAGCATTTTAATTGTAGATGTTCCCAGTTGAGTGTGGAGATGGGGAAGAAAAGGAGAATGTAATCCTGGAATGATGATGCAATCTGAATGGAAGTACAGATGAGCAATCCAGAAGCTGGAAAAAATACATCATGGTTAAAGTGCAGAATGCAAGGTGTGACAGGAAGAGGTAAGGTGGGGTAAGTAGCTACGTGCCCGATTATGGAAAGCCATGAGCTAGTGGGCTTGGACTTTATCCTACAGGTAACAGGAAGCTATTGAGAGATTTCAAACCATTGAGTAAAATGACAAAATTTATATTTTAGGTTAGATAACCCTCATAGCACTGTGGAAGATGAATTAAAGATGCTGAGATGTGAGGGCTGACACTGGGAATGGGGGTATTACTGCTGTCTGTGAAAATGCTCGTGGATGAGGCTTTGAGAAGAGACAGCAATGGGTGGGAAGAAGGGATCGAACAAGGAAAAGGAGACAGGTTAGGAATATGTAGGTGTAGGTGACAGCTGTGGGGCTAAGGATGAAGAAGGAGAGTAGGATTATTCCCAGGGCTGGTCCTCTATTTCCATGTGAATTAGAATAGTTTTCAAGAAAAAAGGGAACCCAGAAAGATAAGGAGATCTGGGAGCAATTCTGTATATAATTCTTGTCATTTTAAGAGCTCTAATCAAGGAAGTATGGTAGGTGTTTGGGCACCTATTTTAGCTAAAGTTGGGGATGATATTGGTGAGAAGTGGAGAGGACCGAAGACAAAGATGTAGGGACACATATTTAGAGGTCGGTGGAGAAGCAAGGGGAAGAGTAAGCAGGTTAACAATGACATGGAGTGCCCATAGGTCAAATGAAATAAGGTTTGAAAGCAACCCATTAGAAAATAGTGACATTAACTGGAACATTTACAGAGTCATGGAGAGGACAGAAACTTATTTTAAGTCATTTGAAGAAGTTAATGGGAGACAGTGGAGACAGCAATTCAGACCATTCTTTTGAAGACTTGGTTACCAAGGGGAGAGCTGGTATAACATGTGCAATAGCAATCAGTGGACATGATGAGGTAGGGTCTAATTTTCTTGATTACTTAATTAATCTATAAAATTGGAGAGCCATTGGGGCACCTGGGTGGCTCAGTCGGTTAGGGTGTGACTCTTGATTTTAGCTCAGGTCATGATCTCAGGGTCATGAGATAGAGTCTCTTATGGGGCTCCGCACTGGGTGTGGAGCGTGCTTAAGATTATCTCTCTCTCTGCCTCTGCCCTTCCCCCATTTGCTCTCTCTCTAAAAAAAAAAAAAAAAAAAAAAAATGGGAGAGCCATTCTGAGCATGTGTATAGCCCATAAATTAGGAGCCAAAAATGGGAAAGAAAAATTATTCAGAAAGAGAATGTAACTGTTGGACCAAGTTCATATCAAGCACAAAACCTAGCTTTGAGGAGGAAAAAGGACAGCTTCCTCTAATATTAAAGACAGGTGATATGGTCAATGCAAACTCTCTTATTTAAAACCTGAAACTCTTGAAGGTAGCAGTTTCTGAGAACATTATATGAGATGGTATGTGCTAAAGTGCTCAACACACATGATTGATTAATGCTGATTTATCTATCTACTCCAAACCTTATAATTTTCTCTTTTCAATACTTGTATCTTGTAATTTTTTTCCCCACATTTTTCTTGGCACCAGAAAAATTCCCTCTGAAAAAACCATTAGTGTAGATTCTGGTTTCAATTACTACGATTGCCCATTACTTCATCAACCTCAACACTCAGCAGTCACAGACCTGGTTAGCTTTAAGTGAGAGCTTCTTTCTCCAGGCCCAGAACTTGTTCCAAGCTTGTTCCAATATGACATACTGTTTCTTAAAAAAAAAAAAAAAAGAAAGAAAGAAAGAACGAAAAAGAAAAACACTCAATGCTTCAATTCCAACAAAATTATTTCTTAAAATTACTTTTTTTTAATTATGTTATGTTAATCACCATACGTTACATCATTAGTGTTTGATGTAGTGTTCCATGATTCATTGTTTGCGTATAACACCCAGTGCTCCATGCAGTACGTGCCCTCTTTAATACCCATCACCAGGCTAACCCATCCCCCATCCCCCTCCCCTCTAGAACCCTCAGTTTGTTTCTCAGAGTCCATAATCTCTCATGGTTCGTCTCCCCCTCTGATTTCCCCCCTTCATTTTTCCCTTCCTGCTTAAAATTACTTTTTTTTTTTTAAAGACTTTTTTTTTTTTTAAAGATTTTATTTATTTATTTGACAGAGAGAGAGATAGCAAGAGCAGGAACACAAGCAGGGGGAGAGGGAGAGGGAGAAGCAGGCTTCTTGCCGAGCAGGGAGCCCGATGTGGGACTCGATCCCAGGACCCTGGGATCATGACCTGAGCTGAAGGCAGACGCTTAACGACTGAGCCACCCAGGTACCCTTAAAATTACTTTTAAAACAAATAAGTAGGAAGTAAAATAAGTAAAAGTATAATTTTGATAAAAATGTACATGCCAATATATCTACAAGGCTTTTAATGGAAACAGTGTCTATTTCTCTCTCCCTTTTTCTACCTCTCCCAATCAATTTCAAATCCTTTATTCATGTTTTTGATATTTATCTATATATTTCAGAAAAAAATAGTCTTGAATTACTTTAATAATTCAGCTGTGCTTTTCTTTTTTTAGAAATTATGTATTCACTTACTACAGTGAAAAATGAAATTTAATTCCTTCATAACCTCCAATCTCCTTCACTTTCTTCTCCCATTTTTCCAATATGTTTATTTCTGTTTGTTAGGTCAATAATCAGTTTTTACCTTATTGTGAGTATATAAATATTTTTTACAGCTAACTCATACAAATAATTATGTGCACATTTCCTTTATTGGAAACTTTTTATTTTGGTTTTGCCTTTAATTGAGTTAAAAATTATGTGTGTGTGTAGGCATGTTGTTTTGGTTGCTTGATTTTCTATATACCTATTACTTATTTATCTCTAAACTCTGCCGAAGTGTAAATATCTTCTCAATATTTTAAATGCATAGGCATTTTTATTCATTCTATCTTCTCTGAGATATGCTAGGACAGTTTTCTCCTCCTGTTCTCTGGACTGACTCTCTATTAACCCTTTGCATAGCTATTGTAGTTTTGGGATCTTCCTTCACTGTCATCCCAGAAATTCCCATTGTCTTTCACATGCATTGGTTCCCCTGTGTGTTAGTCCATGTCTCTCTTTTTCTTGATTTACACCCTTTTTTGGGTGACATGTCTTCTATTAATTTCCTGAGAAAGTCCTCAGGGAGATAAGTTTGTGGTACTTTATAAACACGGTATGTCTTTATTCCACTCTCACACTTTATTTCCAGTTTGGCTGCTGTAAAAATAGAGGATAACAGTAATATTCCTAATTTTTCCCATGTTTTTTTTTGTTTGTTTATCTAGTGTTGTTGCTGGCAAGTTTGATGCCATTCTGTTTTTCTCTCTCTGGAAGTTTCATCCATGTTCTAAATTTTATTTTATTTTTTTTTAAGATTTTATTTATTTATTAATTTGAGAGAGAGAGAGAGAGAGCGAGCAAGCACAAGTGGGGGGAGGAGCAGAGGGGGAGGGAAGTGGAGAGGAAAAGAAGCTCAAGCAGACTGTGCTGAATACGAGCCCAATGTGGGGCTGGATCTCATGACCTTGAGATCATGAGGAACTGAAACCAAGAGGTGGAGGCTTAACCAACTGAGTCACCCAGGTGCCCCATGTTCTGAATTTTAAAGTGAAATGTATCCCTCCCCAACACTGTGTTAGGCATCTATGGACTTTCACTCTGAACTTCAGTTCCAGAACATTTGTAAAATCATCTACTTGATAATCTCCTTATCATAATTTCTTCTGTTCTTTCTGGTTTTCCCACTGTTCAGATAATGAACTTCTTAGATTGGTGCTGTACTTTTTTCTTCCTATTTGATTTTCTACATTTAGGCTTTTTATTCTAATTTGTTAGAGTTTTCCTTAAGTTAAAATTCAACGTTTTCTAGTTGACTTTTTAAAATCATTTCTGCTATCCTATTTTTAATCTCCAAAAGTTTTCCTTTAGTTGTCTGGATATTAATTAATTAATTAATTAATTTATTTATTTTTAAAGATTTTATTTATTCATTTGAGAGAGAGAGAATGAGAAAGAGAGCACATGAGAGGGGGGAGGGTCTGAGGGAGAAGCACACTCCCTGCCGAGCAGGGACCCCGATGTGGGACTCGATCCTGGGACTCCAGGATCATGACCTAAGCCAAAGGCAGTCGCCCAACCAGCTGAGCCACCCAGGCGCCCTGGATATTTATTTTTTTAATATCACAGTCTTTTTTTTTCCGAGGAAATAAAATTTCCTAGTTCTGGGAGATAGATGTTAAATGTGCACACACACACACACACACACACACACACTCTTAAAGTTTTCTACTGCTTCCATCATTTTATTTTCTCCACATTTGTTATTTTTGTTTGTTTGGTCTCTGTCTTTCACCTTAGAGGCTTTCTTCAGATGTCTGGGGATACTTGGCTGCTCATAAATATGTAAGAATGAGTCACTAAACATCTAATAAGATACTTTTGGGCTTGTCAACTGGTGCACCTCCTTGGTGGGTGATCTGGCCCTGTAAACTCCTGACTGTTAATGTTTTTTAGGTCTTTTCTCTTAGTCTGGTTCGATTCCCCAGAGAAGAATTATCCAACCTCATGGCAGAAGAGTCTAATATTGGCTGTTAGTATTCATAGCGTTAGGTTAGGAGGAAGAGGAGAGAGATCTCAAGGGTTCTGTGTGTAGTCCATGAAGTTAGAAATGCCCTAGTTCGGCCCTGTGATCTCTACTAAGCATGCCCTCTGACTCCTCCTCTACAGAAAGTAAACCCCAGCCTTCCATAGAAGAGGAAGTCACCTAGTTACCTGTGATGCACTTAGGGATCTGGTTCTCCACTTGCAGACAGTCAACAATCCTCTTGTATTAACCCCACCTTTATCTTTAGGTTCATGGATACCCAGTGGTGGCAATTCTGGAGAGTTTCTGAGTTTTGTGGTACAAATAATGTTGCTTCTGCTTCTGGACATTCTTTATGAATGTCTTGGAATTCACCTTTCTTCAGGCTAAGGCAGTTACTATTTGTCTATTTGCCTTCTAGCTTCCAAAACTGCATTGCAATATCATTTCTTGTGTGACATTTGTATTTGTCATTTAATACCTTAAAATCCCGAGTTATTTTAGTAGAGGGTCATGAAGAAGCAGAGGTAAGCATGCATTGGTTCTGCTGTACAATTTAGGACATTTAGAACACACACACACACACTTTTTTTTTTCATTCCATAACTGGAAACCTGTACCTCTTGCTCCTCTTCACCCATTTTGCCCACCTCCCACTCCCTTCCCCTTTGGCAATCACCAATGTGGTTCTCTGTATTTAGAACATACAAGTTTTTGATATAGCTTCATAAGATATAGCATTATATAAGAACACTGCTCTGAGCATGGAAGTCACAACTTTTAAATGTTTTATAAAATGCAAAAAACCAACATAATTTTCTAAAGGTGATAAAATTGAATCGTGAATCCCTTCAGTAACAAATAATCTACATCTATTTCTATGTACTTCACACATCTCTTAATAACCATGAAGGGATTATAGTATTCTCAGTAGATCAATTCCATACTTCTTATTAATCATTCTAACTTTTATAATGCTGGAAGTGCCAAAATATCTCCTCATTGCAGCTGCATATTCATGGTCCAGAACATTCTTTCCAGTATGACTTGATTATCCTCATCAACTTTGTAACAACCTTCATATGTGAGGTGAGAGAGTGAAGAAATCAATCTTGCCATCAATAGGAGTGGATTAAGAGTTCCAATGTGAACTCAGAAATAGTGCCCTCGTTGTGAGGAGCATTAGTTGGAGTGTGTTGCTCATTCTAGAGCAGAAACACAAAAATAAAAAATAAAAGTAAAGTAGAGTACAAATCTTTGGAAACATGACTGTTTCTCATTTTCAAGAACTGGATGAAATATTTAATAATTTCAAAGAATAAATAAATATTGGGCCAAAGAAGCAGACATAACAGTAAATGTGGAAACCCAGGCAAACACGCAAGTATCTGTACTGAGTTGTGTTGGTGCAGCTTCAAACTGATACGCCAGTAGAAAAGAACAGGCGGCATGTGAATTAGGATCCAAGAACTGCCTCCAATCTCGTAAGGTGCAATTCGGAGGGTGAATAATTTCTATAAGTTAAAATAGTACACAGCAGTGAGTGGTTTATAAGAGACTTCTGTATGGCAGAAGAACTTGAAGAAGGTAGGAGAGTTCTCCTGAGGGCCAACCACCCTAATCCGAGTTAATGGGTAAATGCCTGGATAAGGTCTCAGTCAGACATTTAAAAAGAAAAATTAGGGTGCCTGGGTGGCTCAGTCATTAAGGGTCTGCATTCAGCTCAGGTCATGATCCCAGAGTCCTGGGATCTAGTTCTGCATCAGGCTCCCTGCTCGGCGGGGAGTCTGCTTCTCCCTCTCCCTCTGCCTGCTGCTTTCCCTGCTTGTGTTCCCTCTGATCCTTCTTTCTCTCTCTCAAATAAATAAATAAAATCTTAAAAAAAATAAATTTCCTTAAAAAAAAGAAAAAAAATGAAGCAAAATATATGAAGTTAGGAAAAAAGTACCATTTTTCCAAATAGTCTTCCTAGTGAGCACTTCAGGTTACGTGAATTTCTTTAAAAAATTTACATGAATTATTTCCCCCCAAAGTTTATATATTTTTATGCCCCATATCCCTCTGTAAAGAAAAAAAATCTTATTTCTGTTGCAGAGCACAGAAAATGAAGTATAACACAAAGATTGGTGGGAAGAGAGGGGAGGGTGGTGAGATGTCTTGAAATTAAGTCAGAACAACATGAAGAATATTCATGTTCCTTTTCTCTTGGTTCCATTTCCAAATATGTATTCTCAAATTAGTGTAGAAAAATATTCATTACATGCTTAATGGCATGTAATTCCATTAGATAAATTATAAAGAAAAGGAAAGATATATTTAAAGTGACATCCAACTCTGAATTTTAAAGCCAAGAGAGAAAGGAAAGTATACAAATTAAAAGTAGAAAATAAAAGCATTACATAAAAATCTAAGGAAACAGTGCAATGCAGAACCAATTCTAAGGAAAAAAAAAATCTATGCCAATTAAAAAATCAGTGGGACTCTTTTATTGTGTTGACTCATGAACTCAAGAGATCAAAAGATATCCAATGTACTTTAGTAATTTGTCAAAAAATTTGACAATTGGTCCAATTGTCTAATTCCATTTAACTTAGGAAGATATAAATTGCATAATGTTGACCACAGTTGAAGCAGAGATTTCATTACCTAGGTCAGTTATATATCTATCATTCATATATTGCTTTATTCTTTCAGCTTATAAACAATTACTTAGTGTTTATTGTCAGTGGAGTGTCAGGACATTGAAGAAGAAAAAAGACGTGGTCCTCATTCTTTAGGAGCTCAGACCTTTGGAGAAGGTGAAAACCAGAACTGATCGTCATGGAACTGCTATGTGATGAGTGTTTATGGAGAGAGGATGTTTAAGTGTTGGGGTGGGGAGACCAAAGGAAGGTTTCAGAAGTTATGCTTGATTTCAATTAAGTATAACTAAGTTCTCAACAATAAATCAATGGAGGGATTATTTCAGGCAGAAGAAAATGTGCAATAGCACACATGAGAGGGATTGGATTATCTTTTGGAAATTCCAGCAGAAACACTGCAGATTTTCAGGAAGTGGTAGGAAGTGAGTTGACTGGTGGTTGAAGGGACTTATGTATGCTAAGCCAAGGAATTTATACTTTGGTATAGGTACTGGGGAGTCAAAGATTTTAAGAGGGAGATAGAAATGATTTAATTTGCCTTTGAAAAGATCTCTGGTAGGACCTTGAAAGGTGAACTGGAAAGAATTGAACAGTTGGGCAGAAAGAAAAGTGAGTAGCCGTCGCAATAAGAAAGAATAGTCTTGAGACATATTTAATAGTTAGAGCTATTAGGTTTGTTTTTTTTTTAAGATTTTATTTATTTATTGCACAGAGAGAGATAGTGAGAGCAGGAACACAAGCAGGGGGAGTGGGAGAGGGAGAAGCAGACTTCCCGCTGAGCAGGGAGCCCGATGCGGGGCTCGATCCTAGGACCTTGGGATCATAACCTGAGCCGAAGGCAAACGCTTAACAACTGAGCGACCCAGTCTCCCGCTTTTAGGTTTTTATCATTAATTAGATTCAGAGGAAGAAAGAAACCAAGAATGATTACCTGGTTTTTAGTTTGGCCAAATGGTGACTGATGTTTCTATTAGTCACATAAGTAGAAAAGAGAAGAGCAGAGGGAAGATAATGAATTTGTTTTGAGTAAACTGGATACTTTAACAATGGAGAGTAAAATAATTTATTTAAATACTAATACAAGCAGAGATTTTTAAAAAATAGTTTATTTTTTGAAAATACATAAGCTTTTTTTTTTTTTTTAAACCCTGGAAATGTGTTAATAATATCAATTGATCTCCACGTATCCAGACATCTATCTTTCCCATTCCTGGAATTTGGGTATTATTTAAACCTGCTTTCTTTGGAACATTGCCTTTGGCAAATAGCCTGAAGAAGTATATAAATTTAGGAAAGTCTTTGCAGATGGAAATTTTGCTTTCCCCATTTTATTACCATTAATGTCCTTCCCTTTTCTTGACCATGACGAGGAAGAATTCAATTAGAGCACACTTTTAGGTTTGAGCTTTGCCTTATAATAACTGGATTTATTTAGTTATCACAGGATGAACAGATGTGTCTAAAACCACCTTATGTTTCCCAACATAATATTGTTGATCTCTATTTTTTTTTCTTTTTGGAACAGGGACCAGACAAATGGTGACCAGACGGTCCAGTCTGGAAAAGCGTAATTGCCAACTCTGATTTAAGTGGGAGTGGAAAAATTCCGCAGAGGAAAGTGGGAATTTAGCTCAAGATAGTAGTTTCCATGTGTGAGAGGGTTTTAATTTCTCCAAAGGAAGAAAAATAGGAGTAACAGAAAAAAAAACGTTTATAGGATTTAGGAATGATAAGTTTATTTTTAGGGAATCTATTTAAAATAGCTGTTTCTTTCTTGTGTATATTTGTACTAGTAGAAATAATTAAACCTTTTTTTTTTTCAGGCTTTAGAATTTCCCATCAATACTTTAGAAGGAGTTAACTGAGCTGACAGATTTGATTACTCAAAGTGGTCAGTCTCATTTTTTATTTCACTTTGACATAAGACTTGGCACAAGTCTATTACAAGCTATGCTCATTTATTGCTGCACTTCTAAGTTATAAATCTGGTTTACATCTATGGAAAATGTAGTGTAGAATTGAAGACATGTCCAATTATCTGGGCAATTTGTTTTATGAACTTATACCAAATTAAATAGAAAGCATAGCCAGTATTTGTTCTTCCTCTGTGGGCTGCAAATCAGTTAAAAAAAAAAAAAAAAAAAACAACCTTTTTGAACGGGGGCATTGAAAGTTCTGGCTTTTGAGACTGTTTCCTGAATGTGTTCTGATTAAAACAGGATCTGAGAGTCTGATTGATAGTCTCTATTTCCTTTCTTAATGTCACAAATACATTCAGAATGTTGACTCCTATGAAAGGTAGAATTGCTGAGCTGGATTGCATTGCCTTCAGCGTTCTTCATATTAGTTGGAGGAAATGATTTGACTAAGCACTTAAATCATGGATATGCAAGGCTGCTTTTCTCAGGAAATAGTTACTGAAAGGGATTTTGTGAGTCTCTCATCTATAAAAATGAAATAAAATTCAGCCTAGGATGGGTAATCGAGATGTAGTAGTGTATGTATATGCTTTTGATTTTACAAATAGAGTGACTCATTTGATCAAGCGTCATGTGTAAAGATGAATTGTTGAGCATTTGTCTGCTGGTCCTAAGAAGTGGGTATTACCCCAGGGATATAAGGTTATGACAGTATTGGGGGTGATGGTGGCCAACTGCTTTTTTGATTCTACTCTGTTTTGGGGAAGGAAATGAGTCTGCTGAATTAAAACAAAACAAAACAAAATAGTGGGGAAGACTTTAAGCTCTTGAAAACTTCTTTGATGATAGGATTCTTAATTGTAGATGTTTGCATCTAAGATGACTTGTTAGAATGTCTGTGTAGTTCTGCTACAATTTATACTCTGTTGTGTCTTCCATTACATTCAGAGACATACACATTTTCTTAAAGGCTGGTTTTCTTGTTCTGAATGGTTCTTGTTGTCTCTAGGCATTGACAGCCACCCAGGGCTGTGCTGCTTCTTTAACACAAGCTCCCACACTCGCCTTCTATCTTTGAAGTTGACCCTGCCATCCCTGGAGATGGAGCAGCTTCACAAGGCTGGACCTTTCTGTTGTCCCTGGAATGTCCTTACCTGCTCAGCCTCCACTGCTCTCAGGCCTGGAGGACCATGATGGAACACCCAGTCATTAGGGAGGGCTTCTACTTGCATTTCCTGGGTTACATTTTCCCTCTTCATTGTATTCCCGTCCCTATTTCCATTACTTAGCAATTTGACATGGTCTCTGATCGACAGAGGGTTTCTCCCCTTATTTTTGGGCATAGCTATGTGTTTATCGATTTCAAGTGTATCTTCTATCAACTTTCAGGTTTCACATTGTTCAAGCGGACATATTGAATGAAATCAATGCTTTTTAAGGCTTAATTGAGATCCTTGTGCTTACTTAGGAATTTTCATTGCTACCTCAGTCCAGACTCACCTATAAGACTCATCACCAATTGTCTTTTGACTGGAGATAGTTACTGTCATGCACATTCAGAGATTGACCGTACATGGAGAATCATCACTTAATTAAATTATTTCTATGTCTTTTAAACAATAATAATTTATAAATCTCAGGAACATATGTATTTTATTTTAAAAATAAAAAAATTTAGCTATCCCATTTCTTTCTATTCCTTTATTATTATTCCAGGCCTTAAATATAACCAGTTTTTCTGTTAAAGGGGGCCAAAAAGGTATTAACAGGGAGAAATATTTTAAAATTCAAAAGTAATGAACTCTTAAAGTAATTTGCCAATGAAAAATACTTTCTTAGGTTCAAATCTGCAATCATATATGGCAAACAGATTAGCACAAATTGATTTAGAAAATAGTCTTTTGTGCTAATAGCAAGATTTAATCACCTGGTAAAAATAATTTATTTTTGTGGATGAGGATTTTGTTCCTTAGAGGATGGTCAATACCCACTTTTGTCATATATATAAATTTAAAACTATTTCTCAGGAGAGCTATTATGAAAGCCTTAAAAGGAATCTCCTTATTCCTATATACATTTCCTGATCTGTTTTTCTTTCTGCTATTAAAATTAAGTGGGTGCCATATTGAAACTTATCTTCATTGCTTTTTATTCTCCCCAGAATTATTCACGTCATAGTCTATTTTTCTCCATTTATTATACTAATTTGCTTTTAATTTGACAGTTTTCCTCATGTCTCAATGCATTGTTTTGACAGTGAGTTACTCATCAAGATTTTACTTGAAAAAAGAAAATGATAATTCATGTTCACATGTTAAACTTAACTCATTTTAGTCTCTTTTTATTCCACAGTCCTATGTGCATTACAATGACAGAGACTATAACTGACAAGATAATGGATTAAACTTTATAAGTTGATCTAGCTAAAGAGGGTTCATTGGATACTAGAAACTAAACTGAGAGCAATTTTTTTTTTAAATAAAGGAATGTAAAAAAAAAGATAAACCCACAAAAGAGAAAATAATTTATTTGTAAAAGCCAATACTTTTTATGCTTAACTAATAACAAGCTAACTTATATTACCATTTAGTCCTATTTTTCCTCATGCATATGTGACCTGGATAGGTATGCCATATACTGGTTTATGAGTAATATTAGTTTTCCTTAATCTGCACTCTGCCTCCTCCTTTCTTTGCATATTCTCCTTGATTAATGAACTTTTTTGTTTTCACTCCTTTTCTTCCATATACCATCTGCTTTTTTTTTTTTTTTTTTTTTTTGTGGGGGGGTAGGGACAAAGGGTTCAATTATCTATCTATTTATCTTCTTTTCCGTCTCTATCTCAGGTATTTTATTTTATTTTTTTTAAAGATTGATTTATTTATTTGAGAGAAAGAGAGCGAGTGCATGAGCAGGGGGAGGAGCAGAGGGAATGAGAATCTCAAGCAGACTTCCTGCTGAGTGCTGAGTGTAGAGCCCATGGCAGGGCTCTATCCCACAATACAGGAGATCATGACCTGAATCACCAAACCAAGGATCCAATGCTTAACTGACTGAGCCACCCGGGCACCCCTTGGGTATTTTAATAATAACCCCTGACATAGCTTTGATGATGGCGATGAGACTTTTCTTTGCACATTCTTTTCCATCTCTCCTTACTTCCTATTCCCTATAGAGTTTAATAAAGAAGATTAAGAGGTTAAAACTCTTTGAGTCTATAGTTTCTGGAAAGAGCCTTTTCTTTGCCAATGTTTCCAAGTCTATTAAGCAAAGGGGTCCAAACAGCCTGTAGCAGGTGTGGTGGGCAGCTCGCACGGAGGTCTTTACTCAGTATATTATGTTGGTGTCATCAACCAATAGCCCTTGAACTGGATTCTGTCTAAAAGACAGTGAAAGACAGACTAGACAGGAAATTCCTGCCCCATTCTTTGTCTGCTGTTTTCTTTTCAGGACGAGGAGTCTGTGGTAGAAGGGTGTTTTCTTCCGATATAGATTCAAAGGATTTCACAGCTTTTTTTCACAAGTACATGTAGGGGCCCATGGAGCCTGGCCAAATAGCTCCCTCTCCCTTATTGAGGACAATTAAGGAAAAAGATTGAAAGCCCTATATTTTTCGAGTGTGAGTTTTATGGGCAAAGTAGAAAATGTTGAACTCAATATTTAATTTCTGATTTAAAAAAACCCTGTTTTTATGTTAATCATTTACTTAATATTTTCATTTACTTAATTTAAAAATATTTTTGGATCATAATGATCATGCTAAGATCCATGTTTATATGACAGAGAAATATAATATTCTTTTTATGGACTTAAAAAATCTTATTTCAGTATACGTCATTTAAAATTCTTATGAAATGGTTAGTACAAATTCCATAGAATTTGGATGGGATTTTAACATGACTGTACTTTAAAAAATATTCTTAAATAAGGCCATTATCATATTAAATACATAGCTGCTATATTATCACTTCTTTGAAGCACTGTTCTCAACAATAAGTTGAGAAAATCATTCTCACTCATAAAAGTCAATTTAAATTTAGTGGTGTGAACATCCCATTTGCTTTAAAGAAAACCACTTCTTATTAAAAACATTTAGACAAAAAATTACTTCACACAAAGAAGTTAAATACCACTGTTTAATGTTTTATTACAGCACTGGGAACATTAAATAAATAACAATGGAAATAAAGCAAGGCGTAAGGTCTGTTAAGCAGCCTGGACTTTATTTACACAAGAGACTGTTGAAATTTATGTTTAAGTTACTGAATACCCATTTATATAACAGCTGAATCTGTAGGTGTCACATTTAATTCTTTAAAAAAATCTGCTTTTCAGCTGGAAACTGTGCCTTACTCCACTTCATTGTCCTAGAGATGCCATTTTACTATGCAGTAGTTGATTAGTTTAAAACTGGGGAAATTAGAGTACCCCGTTCGCTCGGCCTCAGATTGACTGGTCTAGTTATGGGTATAAGGCCACAGTTGGCCAGTGCATCCCTTCTCTAGTATTATCTTGCTGCCATGTGCATTTATTGTGGCTACTGTTTTAATATGGAAAGAAAGCAGCAGTTGCAAATTGACACATGTCATGTTTCATTGGTTAGAAGGGCAAGGGTGGGTTCTCTGTGGGGGCGGGGACTGGGAAAGGGACAGTAAAATGAATAAGAGAGAGAATGAGAGGAGAGGAGGGAAAGGGAGGATGCAAATGGAAAGAAAGAGATTAAGGTGACCCATCGGGTGAAAGAGGAGAAATGGATAGTCCTGATGGCACTGGAATTATTTGAATTCTTGGTTCTCTGCTTTGCCTGTAGCTTGGTTGTTCTACAAGATACTCCAATATCTTTCCAAGAAAAAGTCTCCTTTAAAGTTTGTTCTTACTGAGTATCTGTCATTACCACCAAAATATTTCTAATAAATGCAAATCATATCTTATTTTACAGGTCTCATTTAGAGAGACATCCATTTGAAGAAAGGCAAACTTGCAAATATGGTCTATGTCCAAATGCATAGATCCTCAGAAAACTACTTAACATTGATGATGGTTAACTGTCAAAGAAGGCAAATAGCAAAAGTGAAAGTGTTGAATCTATTAAGAGGGATTTAGAAGTCTTTTAGGATTCAAAATTTAGGCTTTCTTTAACGAGTTAGAAAGGCAGTTGATGAAATAAGTTTGCATATGAAGTTTGCTTACTCGGTTTACCTCATGCAGAGGTAATAATCCCAGTGATTTTGATTGTCTTAATACAATCACCATGTTGTCACAAATGAATTTTGCCCATTCCCATACATAAATCCAGTTCACTATTGTCTGTAAAATGAGCCCTTATAGTTCAACTCCAAACTTCCTGTCACTTTACTATCCTTTTTAAGGGCCTTCCTTGTAAAAAAAAAAAAAACCCTTGTTTTCAGTTCTATGTTGATATAGAGACTTAGTCCCTGACATAATGTGATTTATATTTAATGGAGGAGTAGATAAAATATGTCACTATAATACTGAATGAGGTACAGAAAGTATGGATATTTACTATGAGGCCTTAAGGATACTTAAAATGCAAGACCTGGGTCTTCCCTTTTGGGGATCATTAGTATTTTTTTTGGCTTTAGCCATCATCCAGAAAACTGGGATACACAGCCTTTTGGGTAGCTCAGCAACTGATGTTTATAATTCTACAGTTCAAGACAGTTTTTAGGATAATGGCTTTGCAGAATATTTTGCAGAAGAGTACAAATCAGGGAAGAGCTCTACCTCTTATGAAGAGGCTAAGGAACACACATATTGAGCATATTTTTGGTCTCCTGAAGGAACCTCCTTTAGCAGTTGCTGAACACTGATGATGTCACTCCAGCCCCTAATAATCATTTCTGAGTTTCCTTGACTTAATTCTTTATCAAATGCAATAGCTACAAGGCTCTGACTGCCAGAGCTCTGCTTTACTGATTTGCTTGTTCATTTTTGCTCTGATTCCTCCCTTCCTTCTTTTGACCTATGTTCATGGCTTCTGGGTGATGATACACTCCATTTTCTTCATTATCTGGGTATCTTCATACCCAGCTTTGACATCCTTGCTTTTCTGTCTTCAGGGCTTAAGTCTCAAAGGGACTGCAATTCATTGGTCCCTTAATTTTCTTAGAAAAATTAAATTCGTTTTTGAGAATTTAAATTCATTTAAATCCTTTTCAGGAATCTATTACTGGATTAGCGATAATAAGGAATGATTGGAGGGTTTTAAACTAGTTGAAGAGCGTCTTGATGGGAAGACTGTGACCATGTCAAGGATAGAATAGAAGGCTATGGAGAGTTTGAGAGATACCACTTAAAAGTAAGGTTAATATATGATTCTGAATTTGTTTATCTGTTTCTCCAGTATAGACACTTTTTCAAGTCTCCTTCATTGTTTAGTTAGCGTAATATCTTGTTGTTTTAATAAGTAAATGAAAAATAATAATGAAAGTTTAAACCAAGGCTGCCAGGGATGAAAGAAGAGTTATGATCAACAGTACCTGACCTCTCTTTGGAATATGAAGGAAAGGAAGAAGTCAGTCTCTCAGATTTTAGGTTTGTGTTTCTGAGTTGGTGGTATTATTGACAAGGCAGTCAATAAAATAGTTAGGCTAGCAGGTTTTGAAGCTACAGATGATGACTTCGGTTTTTGTTGTGTTTAGCTTTTGGTACTCAAGGGACATCCCAAAGGAGCTGTCCAGTAAAGAGTTAGATACTTGGATCTGGAACTCAGAGGAGAGATTGAGAGTTAGATGATGGGATTCTTAGGCAGGGGAATCTCAGTATTTAAAGAGTGAACTGTAACAATATGCTAGAGAAGAGATGGAAGAAGATAGATTCAAGAACTAGAATGGTAAATAAAAGAAGAGCGGTGTAAAAATTAGAGAAGAGAAAATATTAATTGTGATGAGATCACATAAGTCTACTGCATGTGGTAGTTCTGTGGTTTGACCTATCCAAACAGGAGGTGCAGAGCAAGATGCATTGGCAGAGAATCTTACCACCCTGCCACTGCCCTTCAGTCAGAATCTCCCTCTTGGTAAGGTTGTCTGCAGAGGCTACTAAAGGTATTCAAGGCAGCCTGGGTTAACAGCTTTTTTTTCTCTCTGTGCAAATGGAGTGCATGGTGCTGTCTTTTGTTGTGATCTGACTGAAATATTCACATTTCTCTTTCTCTAATTGGAGAGTATTTGCTTGTACACTTAAGAATGTCTTTGCTTTAAGATTAAGAACTTAACCTCTGAGCTCTCAAAATAATCTCTGGGCAAACGTCCCCATTTTAATCTGTAGTTATTGTTTCCTAAGTAGTATCTGAACATGGTTTGTAGTACAGGGCTTTGTACATAGCTTGTGTTCACCCAGAAAATGTCAAATGAATGAAAGATGTTGCTGTTGATTTCTATGTTTATTAATCTAACAAATTTTCCAAAAAACATTTTTGATAATTTTAAAGTGGATTCTATCTGTGAGATGAGACTGATAAGTGAAAAATGATGAGTTCAATGAATAAAATGTTCAATTAAAATATTCTTTACTCTTGGTAATTTTAGTGAGTTTTCTTACCATTTCTATGCTTTAGTTTTTGACTCTGGAAAACTGAGTCTACTTGGACTTGGGCCATTGGCCTATTTTGTGTTTCTAGTTTTTGCAAATTGGAATGTGTATTAAATTTCAGAGTTCCTAAGCCAAAAGTATATTAAAAATCCCCATTTGCTCTTTTCTAATGGAAAAATAAAGTGATCTCCAATGGAGAGGGACTCCCTCTTCTGTGAGCTTGCCTGCAGAACAGGGGAGTATTTGTATGCAAGCTCAGAATCACTGTGCCAAAAAGGTGGTATGTTTTGATGTATTCTATCAATCATTTTGTCCTTTTGTTAAGGTTTTTATTTTGTGTTTCACAGAATGTAAATCTGGCTTATTGCCTTTAAATATTCATGCAGAGTCATATATTATCTTTAAAATTTCATGTTTTTCTTGGCATAATTCTTAAATTAGAATTAAGAGCCTCTATAATTTATGAGCCAATCAATTGAGTTTCTGAATATAAAATGGAACCAATCAAGCCACCAGAGTAAAGATGCATTAAGTCAAGTTGCTCTGGAAATGAAAATATAGTTAAGAACTATATTTTTCTGCTGGAACAAAACAGATTATCTTTATGTGAGTTACAGGGTCATCCAGTCAAATAATCAAGCAATTTGTTTTTGCTATTGTTTCTACTGTGTTGAGGTGACCCCAAATCTGGAATTCTACCCTTATGAACTGAATGTTTGAGGCTGCCTCAAAGTGCACACGTTGAAGCCCTAACCACCAGTGTGATGGTAGTTAGTAGGAAATTAGGATTAGATTAAGTCATGAGGGTGGGGCCCTCCTGGTGGGTTTAGTGATTTTATAAAAAGAGGAATCGAGAGAGAGAGAGAGAGAGAGAGAGAGATATCTTTCTCCACCTGTGAGAACATAGCCCAGAACGTGGCAAGCCAGGAAGAGAATTCACACCAGAAACAGAATCTTATATTTAGCCTGAAGAACTGTGAAGAAATAAATGTCTGCAGTGTAAGTCGCCCAGTCTGTGGTATTTTTATTATGGAAGCCCAAGCAGACCAAGACAAATATGGTGGCTGTTTCCTTGTTTCATATTCAGAATTTTATTGCATCCTTTGTATTTCAAATGCACACAAATCAATAAACAAAATGTTCAGAGACTGTGGGGTATTGTATAGGACGTAGACAGGGTAATGTGGTGGAGAAGTAGAATAATCAGGAGAGATCTCTTTTTGGAGATGGCATTATCGTCAAGAATAAGGTTGTGAGGAGTAGGGCAGGAGAGTGTTTTGGGAAGAGGGAACAGACATCTCATTGACCCTGTGCGCACCCTAGAAGCCACTCTTTGTGTATTCTAAATATTAAATAGAAATAGATGAAAAGAAGTAGATAAAGATGAAGTTTGTTTTGGATTTAGTTAGGGATGGAGAAGAACTTTGGAAATACAAATCTTTCACGGGGCATGTATGCAAATTATTTACAAGAAAATAATGTCAATGTATTTAAAATTGGAACAATTGTTGAAAATGTTGTTCGTTTACATTCTCATTCTTCCTCTGTCCTCTACTTTTGTGTACGTGTCTCTGAATTGTGGGATCTACATTCACAATTGTGAATGCCTCTCTACAAATGGACATTGGAAACCATGAATGGATTTGGGAAGTCAGTATAGATTTGCTGGAGTGTAGTGTCTTATTTCCACCATGTAAGTTAAAGTCTAACCTCTGGAGCCAGATTTCTGCAGTGATTTTCTGGCTGAGGCTCTACAAATGTGGTTGGCACCACACTAGGTGGCTCAGGTAGCCAGGAACTGAGATTATGTTTACCATTTTCATAAACCCTCATGGAATAAATATAGGCTCCAGTCACCCTTTCTTCTACCCCCCACTGTAGCTGTTAGCAGGAAGGAAGTATCATTTCCATCTCTTGGTACAATGAAAGCTCTGAGAATCTAGTTACAATTTCTCTTAGCAAATGGAATCCCAGAAGTGTCTGTACATAGCTAAAATGCACATGTATTCTCCTCTTAGAATTTTTTTTCAGACCATGGTTGAAAAATATCTGCTCTTTAAATTATTCCATTGCTTTACAGAGGAAGTATTAATTACATGACTGCAAGCATAGATCAGGCTGGGATGTAATTACAGGGCTTACTCTGTCTCTGTTGTCCAACAGAATTAGGCAGGAAACGTTCACGATGCCAACAGTTTAAGGTGTTTTGGAGCCCATTATGTTTCTGGTTCTCTCAAGAACTTAAGCACAGATCAAATGACATTTCTGTTGCCCAATTGTCTGGAAAAATGACAAAGTAAGTATTACCTGAGATACATTTTTACAAGTTTTGTGTTTGCACATTGATAGGAAATGCTGTATGCAGCCTTAAAAAGGGAGTCTTCATTCTTGTCATCTGACTTTTCTCTCTTTTGTCATAGTTGGAGTCCATTACTCTATATTTGAGTATCACATTAAACAATGATGTAGCTATAAAGATAAAAATGTGTTTGTATTATATAGTTATGCCTTTTTAACAATACTTCTGTATAAAATTGTTTTTTTAAATGTCCAATTTCAAATTGGAATGTCAGAATAAAAATAAAAGTCTCTAAAAATTACCCTTCTATCTCAATCGCTCTTTTTTTGGTGTTATTATTTCCTGTACTGTGATTTTTCATAATTCTTGTAAAAATTGAATCTATTTAAGTTTTTACTTGTTAATTCTCTTGCAAGTTCATGTTTACTCTCAGCTTTTAAGCAAGCTCTCCCAATCAGTTAAAGAAGTGTTTTAATTTTGCCACTGTTTCCTGCCATTTGGGGGGCTACATCTTCTGAAAATTCTTCTCCTAGTTACAGATTCTTCTCTACCCATTCTCCCATCACAAATATTATATTTCTTGATATTTTTCTTGTCACTATTAGGCAATTCATACTACATCCCTCCTCTTTCCTCAGACTTTCACACTATTAGAATGCTTGGTTTCCTCATAATCTACCCCAAATTACATTCCGAGTGCATGTTTTTTCTTGAAGCATGTGTACATATAATCACTTTTAGGGCCAGTTACATAACTCTAACCTTATTACTGTTTTTGCAATCACTGCATTTACTTCCTGTTCAAGGTTTCCTTTTTCACCTTCTTATTCTTGTCCTTTTAAAACAGGCTGACAATTTCTATTATATATCAGAGCAGGAGAAATGAACCTCCAGAGTTGTACCTGCTTCCCTCCCCCCAACCCCTTTTTTTTTTGATCATATTGATAGAAGCCATCACTCTGGAGACACAGACTTGGATTTTGACTAACATCTCCATTCACTGCTAGCAAAGTAATGCTAAATTTGATTGGTCGATTTGTTTCAGAAGGAAATGAAAAAAACATATTTAATATATTGCAAGACTTGAAGTGTAGGTAAATTTATGTGCTAAGCAATGAAAGAAAATATTCAAGGAGAAGACCATGTGTCCTAAAAGGGTCTGTAGTACAGCAGAAGGTGTAGTGATAGAAAGTCAAAAGGCTTGGGTCTGAGTTTTGGCTCTGCATCTTCCTTCCTGTGTGATATTGCTGGACACACCATCCCACTTGTTTAGGTCTTAGCTGTCTCACTCAAAAGGGAAATGTTATTCATCTCCAAGAGTTGTCATGTTAATAATCAAGTAAGATTACTGATATAGAAGTGCCTAATTTTCTTTTACTATCTTCTTCCTGTTTTTTTGTTTTTTTGTTTTTTTTTTTTTTTAGTCTGGGCTCATTTTCATTAAATTGGTTCTTTGTTTTTAAACCTGTACTTATCACTGAGTAAGAAACAGTGATGTACCTTTGGTGAAGGTCCAGAGCACCACGGGTAAGAGCACAGAAGCTAGTCAAGTGAATTGTGTTCATATCTCAGCTCTCCTGCTTCCTATTGGTGTGACTTTGGGCAAGATGCCTAACTTTTTAAGTCTCAGCTTCCTCTCCTATAAATTTGGGATAATAATAGTATGAGACAGAATAAAAAGCACTTAAAACAACTGGTGCATATTTCATAAGTATTCAATCAATGTCAGTGATCACAAGTCAACAGTTCCATTAACAAGTGTCATAATATCGGTCAGGAATATAGTGTTATAGCTGTTTTCTTTCCTTAAAATCTATACATAATGTCTTAGCATCACCTAGGTATGCAGCTTGACTCCACTTTATATAATAAAACTAGTATATTTTCTGAATTAGTTCACAGTACAAATGTTGGATTTTGTTTAAAGAAGTGAGAATAATATATTTTATACATAGTTTTCTCTCTTAACAGACCACATGTAGATAATTGTAATGAATGTGTTAATGCAAATGCTTCTTGCCAAATAAATAATTAAGAGGCCAGCTTGTTACTCAGGAAATAGCAGCGAATTTCATAACAGAAATCTTGGTTTTGTAAACCATTTATTCCAACTTCTGATAATGTGACCATATACTTATCTGACTCTAAATTTTGATCTTTAAATTTTCTATAATCTCTGCCTCCTTGCATTTATCTCTGTGGGTCAGAGAAAATAAATAGAGTTTTATTCAGAAAAAAAGGGGGGGCAGCTCTGAAATGCTCTTAATATTTCCCCAGGAAGAATATACAAATATGTGACAGAAATGATGTAAGAATTTCTTAGATTTCATTGTACAAAGTTACCTGAGTTTTAAGTAAGTGGTATAGGAGAAGACCAATATAAACAAATGAAATGTTTCAATTATGGATTATTTTTTAAAGTGACTGAAATATTAGCACTTTCCATTACAGAGACTGAACTCTTAAATAAGCTTTTTTTTGAAAATTTAGAAAATATTTTTATTGTTTTGAAAACTTAGGTATGCTTTTGGCATAAATTTAAGGAGAGAAATTTTAATAAGTAGGTAAGGACTATTTTATTAAGAATATGAATTTTTGATATATTCATACATTTTCCCCTAATTTTTTTAAAGATTTTATTTAGTTATTTGTCACAGAGAGAGAGAGAGAGAGAGAGCACAAACAGGGGGAGCAGCAGAGGGAGAGGGACAAGCAGACTCCCTGCTGAGCAAGGAGTCCCATGTGGGACTCAATCCCAGGACCCTGGGATCATGACCTGAGCCAAAGACAGACACTTAAGCAACTGAGCCACCCAGGCGCCCTCCCCTTTACTTCTTGAAAATGGTTTGACTTAACATTCAGTTGTAATTTGTTTATATTATTAATTTATTTAGCATATTTATTTTGCATAAGGAAAAGAAATATTTGTTGTGGAAGAGATGGCTATTTGCCAAAAAAGAGTACTCTCTCTTCCACATGCAGAGTGGTCATTGGGAAATATCTGCCCATTTTCCCAGTGGGAGTGCTTCCCTGTTCCACCACCTCTTGCAGTCATGTGACTGAGACATAGTCAATGGAATGAGAGAAATAAACTATTTCTCTAGGCCTGCCCCATAAATCTCTCCCAGGATTCACTCCTTCTGCCCTGTTCCATTTCTGGCTGGTTGGGTGGGGAAGACCCCTGGAGCAACCTAACTAGATGTTAAGTAGACTCCTGGCTGACTGGGTGGGAAAGGCTCTCCTGCTAGCCTGGACTTGGAACACTTGCATTGGGTACTAAGAGTGTGAAATTAAATTTTAGTTGTGTGAAACCATTCAACTGTGGGAGTTATTGTATCAACTTACATTAGTACTCTTTCTTAGCTACTTCCTAAATTGTTACAAGTTAATGCAGTCAACACCTGAACAATGTGAGGGGTTAGGGATGCCAATCTCCACCCATTTGAAAATTGGGTATAATTTTTGACTTCTCAAAAACTTAACTACTGGGGCGCCTGGGTGGCTCAGTCGTTAAGCGTCTGCCTTCAGCTCAGGTCATGATCCCAGGGTCCTGGGATCGAGCCCCACGTCGGGCTCTCTGCTCAGCGGGAAGCCTGCTTCTCCCTCTCCCACTCCCCCTGCTTATGTTCCCTCTCTCGCTGTGTCTCTCTCTGTCAAATAAATAAAATCTTTAAAAAAAAAAAAAAAAAAAACTTAACTACTAATAGCCTGCCATTGACTGGAAAGCCTTACTGTTATGATAACATAACGGTCGATTAACATATATATTTTTAAAAATATTTAATTTATTTATTTGAGAGAGAGAGAATTAGCAGCAGGGAGGGGCAGAGGGAGAGGGAGAAGCAGATTCCCTGATAAGCAGGGAGCCCAACGCAGGGCTCTATCCCAGGACTCCAGGATCATGACCTGGGCTGAAGGCAGACGCTTAACTGACTGAGCCACCCACGTGCCCCAACACATATATTTATTTATTTATTTATTTATTTATTTATTTATTTATTTTTAAAGATTTTATTTATTTATTTGAGAGAGAGAGCATGGGGGGGGGAGGGTCAGAGGGAGAAGCAGACTCCCTGCCGAGCAGGGAGCCCGATGCGGGACTCGATCCAGGGACTCCAGGATCATGACCTGAGCCGAAGGCAGTCGCTTAACCAACTGAGCCACCCAGGCGCCCCCCAACACATATTTTTAATGTTATACATATTATATACTATATTCTTAAAGTAAGCTAGAGAAAAGAAAATGTTATTAAGAAGATTATAGGAGAAAGTACATTACCTATATTGCACTGTTTTAATTGAAAAAGAAAATGGATGCATAAGTGGACCCATGAAGTTCAAGCCCATGTTGAAGGGTCAACTGTATAATCCAAAGTCATGATATTGTATATTGTTTATAGCTCTTATACAATGTTTTAGGATGAACTTACCAAAGCGCTTTTCACTTAACATACAGGTATTTTCACTGCAATGATTAGGAACCTGCATTTGTAGATTTAAGAAAATCTTTCTTAATAAAATATTAACCCTCTTCTCATATCCTGTTTAATTTTGTATAAGCCTTAATATTGTAAAGATCTTACATACCTTTTAACTAAATAAAATTAAAGAACTGACACTTCTCTTAGCCCAGAGAATAAAACTCTTCAAATCTTGAACTCTCAGAAAAGAGGTCCCAGAGTGATGATTCAACACTATTCTCTGACTCTACCCTGAATTTTTTGGTAGTTTGCATAACCCCAGAAGCAAATCCTGAAACAAGTATTCAAGTTCAAATTACTTATCTGAGAGAAAATTTCAGGAAATGTCAGTAGAGAGAAGGAAAGTGAAAGAGGGAAGAAAAAGCAGCCAATAATAAGTTCATTAGGAAGCAGGTTGTTACTGGCCATAACCACATTTTGCTCTAATGAGAAAATCTGGGTGTATTTTAGAGTTACCGCCAGGTGGGGAGAGCAGGCTGGAATATTTACACACCAAGCTCCCTTCTGTCATTGGTTGAGGGATGCTCCTAGGGGGTGTGAATTCTTAGGCCACAGTGGCTTTGGTAGCCAGATAAAATATATAGGCAACAAAACACAGGCGTAGGCAGCTGGAAGTACAGATCACAGGTACTGAAATGATAAGCGTGAGAGGATTTGAGTGGGATACCAACAGTAACTATTCCCACTTCAAAATCTTACAGAACAGGAAACATAAAATGGAAACTACAAAATTTTGGTATTTTTGGTTACTATTTTATTTTACACTATGTAAATTGTACACAATATGTACTTAATTCTCTTTTCGGCCTATTTTTTAATTCCTAGGACATAAGGGCAGACTTTTCATTTCTTTCTGTTACTATTTCTTATAGTATCTTATCTCTAAGATATACCACCTGGTTTTGTCTCCTGGACATCTGTTTTTTTGTAAACAAACAAACAAACAAAATAAACAACAAAACTCTTAGTTTTGCTCAGTGATTTTGGATCAGTTTCTTTACTGTCATCTTGACTTGGACAGTTACATTAATTTGGTTTTACTAAAAGAGTCATGGAGTATAAATTTAGAGCCTGGAGAGGAGAAAGGGAATGTATTAAAAATCATGCTTGTGCCTCCTATTCCTCTGATCAGGGCAGATATCACTAATGGATATCATCATTCCCTTTGAGAGACACTTTACCCTGAGTTTTAATCACGTTTGTCAATATCACTAACCTTGTGTCATGTTGCTCTTCCAATGAGTTTCCAATTAAAATCACAAACTTTGATCAGTTCAAGAGCCTACCTTCTCCTCATCTATCCCTGGGCTACAGAATGCTTCTGCAGAAACTTGCACACCAAGCCAATGAACACTGTTACCATTTCTCTTCTGCAACTTCTTTTGGGTCCTGTGACTTGACGGTGTCTGGTAATGTTTAGATGTCTTCCTAGTCAGCTCTATTGCTACTTCTCCACTGAAACGATTTTTATTTCTTACAACCGTCTTATTGCAAGTGTCAGAAAAACAGCTTGAACTAGCTGAAGCCATCGGAGGAATTTGTTAAAATCTTTCTGCGATGTCTCAGAGGATAAAAGGATGGGAATAGGACAGGTCCTCAGTAACACCTGGAATCAGGGGATTACATTCCATCTCTCTCCATCGTGTGTTTATTATTTTCTTTATGAATCCATTTACCTTTTTTTTTTTTTTTTTGGTGCAGATCACATCTGCTCTGTATGGTAGGAAACATATGGGAAACACAATGAAGGGCCAGTAGGACATGGCATTCTGGTTTCTGTCGTAAAACCCAGATTACTAGAAAGACACTGACTTTTATGGCCCAGTTCCAGAAATTCTAGGTGGATGCTCCGATTGGTTATACTTGAGTCTGGTGCCCAGATCTAGGCCAAGGAAGCATATTTGTGATAGAATAGTTGGGCAGTTCCAATGGGAACAATATAGATGAAGCAGAGCAGACAAGACAGTTACTGGAACTATAAGGGTGATGGACAAATTCTACCATAGACACTGATTCATCAACCCTTTCTATTTTCCTTAAGTTGTAACCTCAAAATCTTGCCATTTGTGACAACATGGATGGACCTAGAGAGTATGATGCTGAGTGAAATAAGTCAGACAGAGAAAGACAAAAACCATATGATTTCACTTATGTGTGGAATCCAAAACCAAAACAAATGAATAAACAAACAAACAAATTAGTAGAAACAGATGCATAAATACAGAGAATAAACAGATGGTTGCCAGAGGGGATGGGGTAGGACTTGGTCAAAATGGGTGAAGGGAAGTGGGAGATTCAGGTTTCCAGTTGTGGAATGAATAAATCACGGGGATAAAGGGTACGGCATGGGGAGTACAGTCAATGGTATTGTAATAGTGTTGTATGATGACAGATGGTAGCTACCCTTGTGGTGAGCATAGAAGAACGTACAGACTTGTCCAATCACTGCATTGTACACCTGAAACTAATGTAACATCGCCTGTCAGCTATACTTCCATAAAAACAAGTAAACTAATTCTTGCAAACTCAAAATCTTTCTTCTCAAAACTGACCTTACTTTCTATTTAATAGGAACCTGTCCCCCAAACTTCATTTTTCTTCCTTCTAACCTCCCCCACATTTATAATAAAATAGTTGCTCTTCATACTTAGGGTGAATTTCCAGGTCCTCATTATTTTTGTTCTGTCCATGTTGTCTTTGAAGTGGTCCCCACAACTCTTACCTTTACACTATCTGCTTCAACCCACACAGTATTGTTAGATAAAACTTCCAAGTCAGTAGTTTTCTCCAGAATGCTCTCTTAGGAGGGTGCTTTCTTGGGATACTTATTCCAATAAAATAAGGTAAAAAAGCCCCCTTTTTAGTTTGGCATTCAGGGCTCTCTAGTCCATAATATGCTGCAACCTACTTCCCAGATTTACCTCTTATTGTTCCCCTATATGTATATATTTTAGTTCAGATGCTCTCATGCTTTTTTTTTTTTTTAAAGATTTTATTTATTTATTTGATAGAGAGAGAGAAAGGGAACACAAGTAGGCAGAGCAGCAGGCAGAGGGAGAGGAGAAACAGGCTCCCCACTGAGGAAGGAGCCTGACGTGGGGCTCGAACCTAGGACCCTGGGATCATGACCTGAGCCGAAGGCAGCCGCTTAACAGAATGAGCCACCCAGCTGCTCCAACTCTCATGCTTTTTTAAAACAGACTGAGTTTTTGCACTTCAGCGCCTTTCTCCTTTTGTTGCCAATATCTGTGGTTCTATTTTTACATTTACCTTTCAAGAGTAACCACCTCTTCTGAAATGTGTTTCTTCATTCCTCTACTGAAATAATCCCATCCTTTTACAAAGGCCATTGTCCTTGGAACTCTGCTTATATTGTAGTCACTGCGGTACCTGTGCGAGCCTATTCATTAATCTGAAATTTTAACCCAGACATTACATAGAACTAACTTTCTTTGTGTTAAAAAATTATGCAATATGAATTAAATTATTAGCTTGTATGGGGGAAATGTATTGGGGAGAACATTCATATTCATAAATAATTTTTTGGCTCTGTTGCTGGTTTCACTTACCTATAGGAAGTGTCTTCACTACAAGATATTTCCCTGACAACTTAAATAGTCTTCCAGTCTTTGGAATGACTTTAATGAGTTCTCTTATTTTCCCAAATATAAGAAGAATTGATTCTTTATGATGTCAGAATTAGAAATTTTTTTCAATGGTTTGGATTACAAAACCCATCCATGTCCTGATTAAGAACATTGTTCTCTTTTAACTGAATTAATTTTTGCATGAATGTGGCTTTCAGAATGGTCTATTGGAGGTAATCTTAAATTTTTAATAATTTCATATTATTTGTAGCTTACCCATGGAAAACTATTTTAAAAATAAAATTACTTAAAAGGATAGAAGCTTCAAAATATCAATCTAAAACAATAAATGTGGGATTTTCTCCTCTACGGCTCCAAATTTTAGCGGCTTACATGAGATATGTTGTTGAAGCATATTTTGGTAGATGCTATCCCCCTTAGTATAACAGATATGCAAATTTTATTAGTTAAGCTTGGATTGGAGAAACAGAGCCACTAGGAGTAACAAAGACTTAGGGGGTTATCACAGGGATCTGACCTTACCCATTTGTAGGAACTAGTTAAAGAGTTTATATAAGCTGTTTTTCTACATTGGATGCTGAGCCTGAGGTCACCAGGGGAGGCCACTGGGGAGGAAAGATGGGGAAGTTGGTAAGGGACAGGACAAATTTGTGCCCATGAGGGAGGCTGGAACCCGTTGAGGTCTCTTGCCACCGCCGAGCCTCAACATCAACACTGCTGGTGACTTGAGTGTGAGGCTGGTGTCCTTCACCATGGGCCCAACTCCGGGAGCTGGCCCAAACGTCAGAGAAACTGGAGGAAACCCAGCGTGAGTTGGAAGAGCAAGTGCTGTTGTTGCCACAGGAGCTGCAGACACCGCTGGGATTCGGGGAAGCCAAAGGAGGAGAGCCGGGGGTTACTGGAATTGCTGCAGGCTGGCTGAGGTCCACTTGGACAGGGTGAGCCAGCAGAGACGAAACAATGCACCCCATTGCAAATACCCCATGGCTCGCACCAGCCTTTGCACTGTAAAAGGATATGGCTGCTGCTTCTTTCCACCTTTCAGCTATCACCCCAAAGAGCTCTTGTGGTTCACAGGAACTCGTAACTTGGAAAGGAATTCTGAAAATTATAGTTCCAACTAGATGAGCTGACACAGCACAAATCACCTCACATACGTTAAAAACAAAACATGAAATAAAAATCCAAACAGTCCATCTTCTTCCTGGAACAAAGACAATATCTTTTGGTCAATGTTATCTTTTCATCAGAGCTTCGCTGCCTGCATCAGATAACATCTTCGGAAGTCTCATCCAGGTCACCTTTCCTCCAGACACACTGGATAAGATCTTAATTGCTGAGGATATTAAGAGAAGATAATAAGATAATAAGGGACGCAACAGCCATATGATGTGGTAATGTCAGTCTGGCCCTGGAAGCCTGAAGAAAGATATTGGGTAATAAGGACTTGGAGACTTGCACGTTTAACTTCTTCATCCATAGTGACCTGATGGGTATGTTTATTATGATGGTAAATATCTTGCGTTCCAATTTCAAACCCCTTCTGAGAGGACTGGAAGACTATCAAGTTATCAGGGCAGTCTGATCATGAACGAGGGCTGCCTACAAACCATTAGTGAAAAGTGCAAGGATATGTGTAACGCACAGGGCAATAAACAAAGAGAACCTTGTGTGGAGTGTAAGAGCAGCATAATGTCTACAAACTGCCCAAGGCTTTGAAAGCAATTTACTGAGAAAGCTTTTACAGTGGCCCGTTTTGGAGCCATTGATAATTAACCAAACAAATAACTCAAAGTAGGTCCAACTGGTTTCAGCAAATTTCCTTAGGGAGCTGTAATACTTTAAATTCCATGTTATGATACTGTTAGATCAGTGTCTTCAGCTGCAGCAGGTAAACACACAGAGCTTGATTCATGATCATATGGGTAATAACATAAGATCAATATTTTAAATGACGTAATAGAAAAGCAGCAAGGAATCTCTTATAAGTAATAAACAGCAATTGAGCCTTAGTTATGGGCATATTGGGTCATTACGAATTCTGCCAAGTCTATAGATTTATGCTTACACAAATTATTGAGTGATAAAAGAGATAACATTTCCTCATAATAGCAATATAGTTTCATAACTTATTAAATACTATAGATTTATTCATGCATGACACCAGGAAACCAAAAGTATTATTCTCACCACTTATTCATACTGGGTCTGAAGTTAGCAGCTGATGTTTCCACCTGACAGGAAATCTCTGTGTTTTTCTCCATCTTGATACGGAGATGTAAAGCTTGTCTCGCTCATAATGTGTGGCATTAAGGAAGAAGTTTGGGCTTTAGAGCCAGAAGAACCTCTGCTTAAGGGATCTGCTTAGTGCTAGTTTCTACTTCTATATAACGGGGAAGGAGGTGACATTGTTTCTCTCCCACAGGGTTACCCTGAGGGTCATTGAACATAGGAGAAGGCAAATTGAGTTGTGGACAGCAAAGTACCATCAAAATGATAGTTAATTTCTGATTTGCATCTCAGGTCTGCAATACTTCAAGGGTTAGTGACAAAGGACAACCATTCATGTAGAAGGCCCTAAATTGAGATGTCTCTGTTTTATTTGTGAAACATTCTCACTTTCTGCCCTAAACATACTCTTCTGGATGCTCACTGAAAATACACATAATTTGATCTTTTTCATAGCCTGACATTCTTTTCTTTCTTTTTTTAAAAAATTTAAATTCAACTATAGTTGATATGTTAAATTCAAACTAATAGTGTATTATTAGTTTCAGAGGTAGAGTTCAGTGATTCATCAGTCTTATATAATACCCAGTGCTCATTTCATCACGTGCCCTCCTTAACGCCCATCACCCAGTTACCCCATCTCCCCACCACCCTCCCCTCCAGCAACCCTCCGTTTGTTTCCTATGATGAAGAGTCTCATATGGTTTGTCTCCCTCTCTGATTTCATCTTGTTTTATTTTTCCCTCCCTTCACCTAGGATCCTCTGTTTTGTTTCTAAAATTCCACATATGAGTGAGATCATATGATAATTGTCTTTTCTCTGATTGACTTATTTTGCGTAGCATTAACATTCTTTTCTTTTTTGATGAACTGGAAAATATTCGGGAAGAAGCATCATATTCTCTTTTTCCATCTTCTTCATTATCCTAACTGCTCATGTAGAGCACAAACTTAATTGCAGGTTACATGTTACTCATTTCCAGAATTGATTTGAAAAACTGTTTTGGGACATGGCATTGCCTTTTCAGGAGATATAACCACCTTTTCACTCCCTTTCTTTCACTCGTCCACAGCCATTCAGTCCCCTATTCTTTGGTCTATCAGCAAACTTCTGCCAACACTACTTTTTAAAAAAAAGTCTTGTCTGGATCATTGTGTTAGTTCATTTTCCCAACAATCCTGTTCAGCTAATATGAAATCTCAAGTTATTGCACCTTTTTGATTTCTTTGTTCCTACTCCAGGGCTAGAAATTGTTAGAGAAAATCATGTATCCTGAATCCATGCATACCCTTATAAATGTCCTGTCTGGACTTAGCTGGAACTCACCAAACCACAGGAAAATGAATGTAGCAGCAAACAATGCATTCTCCTGAATCAAGCCTCTACTGCCCACAGGCTTTGTTCTCTCCTGTACTGCTCAGGCTATGACCCTTTGCCTCCTCATTCCATCTGTGTTTGCCCTGTTTCCAGTTTTGGCATCTCTGCTTATTTTTACCAGCTTCATCCACTAGCTTCAAGCTAATCTCCAAGAGTTGTTATGCTTAAACTTATTATCCAATATTTTGAATACCCTAGCTTGGCCCCAGGACTATGTTTTATGAACTTCCCCCATGGATAGTCTCAAAAAGTTGGTGTCTTCAAAATCTGTCCTTTCCTGAGAGGATCAGCAGTTAGAAATTGGTTTCCAACCCTAATTGAGCCCATATTCTCCTTGGCAATACTTTTTCTCCCCATTCTAATCAACTTTGTTTTTCCGAAGCAGATACTGCAAATCCTACCCCTTTCCTCAATGTGTGTTGCTCCAGGCCTTTACTTTTAATCAGTGACTTTGTCTTTTACTTCCTAGAGAAAATAGAAGTCATGAAAGTGCACACTCCCGTTGCCCAGCCCCTCCACCCATGATACTTGTATCCTCACCAATCCTACTATTTTCTTCAAATCTCAGAGGAAGAAATTTTCTTTGTCTTATTCAAGGGTGTCCCCTTTCTCTTCTCCTGACTGTTATTCTGAAGCCTTAATTTCAGCCCATAAGCATGTTGAACTCTTCCCTATTGATAGTAGCACACACACACCTACCACCTTTAAGCCTGTTACTCTCATTCTATTTTCTTATTTTCTTTTACTCCCTCAATTTTTATAAAATTAGCTTCTCTTAAGGCAGCTTCACCTGTCTACTTACCTTCTCCAAGATGGTCTTCTTTTGCTTGTATCATTTTTCTTTTTCTCATAATCACATTCATTCTAGTGGTATTTATTGAGTTCTTGTTATATATCAGCCTGACTCCATACCCTGCTGCATCCAGTTCTCCCTCACTGGCTCCCCAATGCTCTTTAAAGTCCAAACCCCCTGCTTAGCATGGCTTGTGAGGCTCTTCATGTTCTGGAACCCGACCTCCAACCCAGTGTCATCTCTGAACACTCTATACCTTGAACTCTGCACAACAAACAAATGACTATTTTCACTAGTTGTGCTGTGCTTTCTCTTGTTGTTGGTCTCCACACGTACTGTTTTTCTGCCCAGAACACTCAACTCTCTCTCTCTTTTTGCCTTTTATACATTTTCAGAACTTAACTGACATGCAGCTGCCCTCAGGAAGCCTTTCATTCCCTTCCACAGCTGATCTGGTGGTCCGCCTCTGTAGTCTCTCAGCACGTGGGGTTTCATCTCTATATCTTATCATTTGCTCTTTCATTAGCCTGTTTACTAGTTTGTCTTTACTAGACCATAAACCCCATGTGGGAAGCAACTTCTTTTTTATTGTTTACTGCTTTATCTTCAGAACATGGCAAAGCCTTTACTCTTAGGCACTCAATAAAAATATGATGCCAAATGATGAATGAATAAATGAATGAAGGAGTCTTTGAAAAAAATCAAACTGCTAAATGAGAATATTGCTTTTGCATAAAATCTTACGGAAAGTTGGGGCACCTGGATGGCTCAGTCAGTTGAGCGTCTGACTCTTGATTTTGGCTAAGGCCTTGATCTCAGGGTTGTGGGATCGAGCCTGGGGTCTGCATGGAGTCTGCTTGAGATTCTCTCTCTCCCTCTGCCCCTCCCTCCACTCATGCTCACTCTCTAAATAAATAAATAAATAAATAAATAAATAATATCTTAAATAAAAGAATCTTATGGAAAGTTGAACAATCATACATGGGAGATTTTAAAGAACAGAGCTATTTCCCTGAAGTAAACATTTATGGGAGGACGGGCTTTAAGGAATTTTGTGAAATAGTAATATATTGACAAGCTTCCTCATCCATCTGCTCATGATTCATTTTCAGTTCTAGCATTTTACAGCCCAGAGTCTCAGGTTCCTCATGGTGCTATTGATGGTTTAGTTCCCTTACTGAATAACTCCATCCAGATTTTCCCATTCAGGTGCCATCTCCCTAAATCCCTCTCCACTATCAAAATCTGCTGTCCACTTCCCTTTAGCTTCTTCACAAGGCTACTTGCCCAATATTATACAGGCTTACATAAGTGTTTGATAATGGCTTCATGTACAGCGCCTTATGGAGAAGAGTATTTTAATAAAGTCCCTAAATAGCCTTAATCTCATCATTATTATAATTACTTTATACCAACATATACTCTGGCAGACCAATGGAAGAGAGAGATTTTTGATTTATAGGGTTTTTTTCTTTAATGTCTTCTTAAATCACACCATGGAGACAGCCCCTTATTTTGCCCACAGTTTAGCTCCTTCCTAAGAAGCTTGGGGGAAAAGGATTGAAGAAGATACGATGTAGCAGAAAAAATCATCATATTAATGAATTCCTTTCTTTGTTTCTTTCTCATGTCCCCCTCGCTTTCCCTAATTTTCCTCAAATTTTATTTTCATTTTGTAACATTTATTTCCTATATAATCTACCTTGATTACTGCTTAGATGTATTCTAAAGTGTGCTTGACTTCTCAGTAAAGAATCTTCATTGTGGCTTTCATAGAATCTTTCCACTTCTCCTTACTTTTCTTATACATAATAGGTCTCTCATACATTTTCTTTTTTATAAATACATTTTCATAGGAACAAAATTACTGTACACAAACATAAGTGATCAAGAAATCATTTTTAGAAAAATAAAATGCAGGAAGCATCAGCCAATGGTCCATTTATTTTAGTTGTCATCACTTTTGCAGCATTTAAGGCCAAAAAAATGTGGATTAAAGTACATATTGAGACCAACTTGGGTTTTATTTTTGTGAGATGGGATCTTTCTAAGACTAGATGCTTTTATTCTCATTTGTAAGTCTGATGGGCATTACAATATGTATATGAAATATGCTAGAGGAGATCTAACTGTTTCCACTTTTAAAACTGGGGTACTGAAAGGTTAAGGAAAATTGTATCTGTTCCTACTGACTAGTGGAAGAGCTTCATGGTTAAAGGACATGCTTCATCACAGTGTGCTTTCCTGAACACATGTATCTTTAGATGGTCAGCACTTGATAAAACTTGTGTGCTTGAAATGCCTTGATTAGTCCCAGATTTCCTGACCTTCTGCCTAGAGTTCTATGACACTATTTTGCGGTTTAAGAGGGCATTACAAATTGGAAGTGGGCTCCTTATTAAACTTGACCTATTGCCTGTAGCCTTGGGCAATACAGGATTAAACAAAGGGCTTTCTAAATAGGTACAGGGTTAGAGTGGGAAGGGCATTTTGTATCAATCACATCAACCTGTCTTTTGCTTATGGGACTAGCCACTCCAGTTGATGAGTTTTGGCTCCTCTCATTCTTAACAGAATTCATGTCATAACCAAGATATGGATTATAACCAACACTGCAGATCCCCAGCCAAATGTGCACCAGCTAATGACTTTTTGCTAACACTACATACATAACGGGGGAATTAGTCATTTGTATAACTGATGTGGCACTTTGAAAATTTTTCTCTATATACAGTATATGTTAAAAAAGCAACAACCAGACATTCTGTTCTTAGCACTTACACATTTATCTTTAGTTTACAGGATGGAAAAGGTAGGTTTAGAATATAGTGAAGTTTATTTAGGGAGACTTTTTGGATAAAACCACTCTCTATTTTCCAAAGTACAAATTAAGCTAAACTTTGGCAATAGGTTTCTAGAGAAAATCTTCTTATGAAGCCTACAAAAAGTTAGACAGATCTTTAAGATCATCATTAGTCTAGTGTGTAAGTAAAACATGGAATACACACAGTTAATTCATAATTAAGGTCAAGGTAAGAGAATTTCTATGGAATTGAGACTAAATTGATTAAATTATTTTCCCAAGCCCTATGTGTCATAATATAGTATAGAGGATAAATGGTGTTTCAGAGTCTCCAACTGAGAAAAAGTGTTTTACACATAAGACATTAGTTTTAACTCTTTGCCTTTATAATTTTCTTTTTTAGTGGTACCATCACCACTAAAATTCAAATTTCTCATAATTTCATGCTAGATCTTCTATTTTTCCAGTTAGCTTTCATGGCCATCAAACATCCTATTATCTTATTCAAGGAGCCCCATACTCCTTGATCAGATCATTGAAATGTGAGAAAAAAGTAGAAATTTTGTCACATCAAGAAATCACAATAGCTTGTCCATTTTAAGCTTCACATTTTGGAAACCAGAAATCTTTTAGAAACAATGCAGAAAAATTTGTAAGGAAAGAAAACACAAATGCAGTGTAAAAGCTAATCAATTAGTAAAACCTCACTTTCTCAGGAGAGAAACCAGTATCAGCTGTCTAATCATTAATGTCTGTAGTTCACAGGTGTTCATGAAAACTGAAAAACTGGAGCAAACAAATCTATGTCTGTGTAGAAAAATTGATTTTCTAACGAAAAGACATTTCTTACCACTCAGTAATATATTTAGCATAACTAGCTTTATTTTAATATCCATTTTCAGTTACCTTACCATTAACATATAACAAATTGCATTTGGGATTTAATTCCCAACACATAATGAAAAAGACACATATATTTATCATTCTTTTTTTTTTTAAAGATTTTATTTATTTGATAGAGAGAGACACAGCGAGAGAAGGAACACAGGTAGGGGGAGTGGGAGAGGGAGAAGCAGGCCTCCTGTGGAGCAGGGAGCCTGATGTGGGACTCGATCCCAGGACCCTGAGATCATGACCTGAGTGGAAGGCAGATGCCCAACGACTGAGCCACCCAGGCGCCCTATATTTATCACTCTTTCAATGTCTCTCCATGCTTTCTTTTTACTCTTTTAAAAGGATGCTATTATAAAACTAAACAAAATCTCAGCTTTCCATATAACCTTTGGTTTTACTCTTACCTCGTGGGAAATATGCTGACCACTGAACTGAACAAACAGCTAAACAATAAGTCAGGGATGAGTCTAGTGAGCAGAAATGTTAAGAAAAAGAACCAAAAGAAGTTTGAGGAAGTAACATGACTTTTTAAAAAAATTTTTAATTGTTATGTTAATCACCATACATTACATCATTAGTTTTTGATGTAGTGTTCCATGATTCATTGTTTGTGCATAACACCCAGTGCTCCATGCAGAACGTGCCCTCTTTAATACCCATCACCAGGCTAACCCATCCTCCCACCCCCCTCCCCTCTAGAACCCTCAGTTTGTTTTTCAGAGTCCATCGTCTCTCATGGTTCATCTCCCCCTCTGATTTCCCCCCTTCATTCTTCCCCTCCTGCTATCTTCTTCTTCTTTTTTTTTCCTTAACATATATTGCATTATTCGTTTCAGAGGTACAGATCTGTGCTTCAACAGTCTTGCACAATTCACAGCACTCACCATAGCACATACCCTCCCCAGTGTCTATCACCCAGCCACCCCATCCTTCCCACCCCCCACCACTCCAGCAACCCTCAGTTTGTTTCCTGAGATTAAGAATTCCTCATATCAGTGAGGTCATATGATACATGTCTTTCTCTGATTGACTTATTTCGCTCAGCATAACACCCTCCAGTTCCATCCACGTCGTTGCAAATAACATGACTTTTTGATTCAATCAAGAGGAGGTCTCACATGCAGCTCAGATGCTGTCAGAATCTTCCAGGAAGCTGTAAGGACAAGGACAGGAGAGGCAATAAAACTGTGCATGTGAATGGCAATAGTGGTTAGGCAAACTTTGAAAACAAAACACTGTAGGGCGCCTGGGTGGCTCAGTCAGTTAGGTATCCGACTCTTGATTTTGGCTCAGGTCATGGTCTAGGGGTTGTGGGATCAGCCCCGTGCCAGGGGTGTGGAGCCTGCTTGAGATTCTCTCTCTCCTTCTTTCTCTGCCCCTCACTGCCTCCCCCTCCCTCTCTCTCCCTCTGTAAAAACAAACAAACAAACAAACAAAAAAAACCAAAATGCAATAGAGCTTTGACTCAACTGCAGCAACAGGGAACTTATTTCACTTACACATAATAGAATGTGAATTGGAGGAAGAAAGGTGCAAAAGGAAACTACTCTCCACTGTGGATCTGTTATTTTCTCAATTGTGCTCTGGAGCTCTGGCTAGAAACATACCAATCTTCCAAATTTATCCTCAATCTGTTGATATATTTTGCCTGGATGGCATGGCCAGTTAATGGCCTCCATTAATGACATTCTGCCCATGCTAATGCCAACTTTATTCCCAAAACAGTGAAAAATTCCTGCACTTGGTTTCTAGACATCAGTGTATTATTTAATGTGAGTTGTTATAACAGTGCCTGCAGTTCTATTCTCATACCAACATAATTTACATTTAAATAGGCAAAGTGGCCACCCAGGGATGCCTGGCACAGGTACAATGCCACCTGTGGAAGAAAAACACAGTGTTTTATGAGACAAATACATCAGTTATTTCCAGGAATGTGCACAACATGCTGCACTAAGTAAAACAATATGATTCAAAGATTTGAAGAAAATGAACGAGAGTGGCCATAAAGGTAAAAGTAAAGGAAATTTCTTAGAGAGAAGATAAATTTATATTTGAAAAATTTACATAAAATAATGAGTTTTTTTCCCCAAACTTCCACAATATTTTCCTCAAAATTGCAAGTCGGATGAAAGTGGAAGACTCAGAAAAAAAAAGAATAATCTAAGTGAATGGCCAGCTTTTTTTCAAAAGCATTAGATTGTCCCAGTACTATGGCTCTTCAACTACAGCACTTGTTTGAAATAATATTCATTTTAATATAAAATATTTGGAAAATGTTAGAAAAGTACAAAGAAGTATGTATGCACAGATAAATCAGGCATAATCTTTTGATGCTTGTGGTATATATATATATATATATTTTTTTTTTTTTCGTCATTTCACTTTTCCTTTTTATAAATGTTTGTGCAAAAAAATTGCATAATAAAATAGAATATTTGGTAGAAAATAAAATGAGATATTTGGGGGTGGAGTCCTCCCATTTTTTTGGGAGATAGTTTTCCAAATACTGAGTGATTGTGGCGTGTCTCTTATTGGATGTGAGAAATTGACTGCACTCCTTGGAAGGGATCTACTCCTTTGAAGGTCCTTCCACTCCATCTTTTGTTCACCATGTGGATTCTGTAGATGATGTTCCTTGGCCATTGCATTTCCAACCCCAAACTCATGCCACCCTGCTCGTGCTCTGAGCTAAATTGCAGACACTCTTTGTTATTTGTTTCAAGTTCAAAATATTAGGATATGTTGTTGAAATGGGGAAATGCTTACTTTTCCAAAAATTTAAGCAATTTGCTCTATCTATATTACATTTTTTTGTCATAGTTCCTCAAATAATCATGGTATTAAAAGCATAAAATTTGATATTTGGAAAGCTTTGGATCTTGGTTCCTGATTTTACAACCAATCTTTGTGACTCTGAATTTTTTCACTATCACTTGCACAAAATTTTGTCTTGAATCACCCTCTCCTATATTGATAGAGCATTATGTCTATTACCAGCATAACATGTTAGTTATCAGATCATTCTGGAAGTGTGATCTCAGGTGATCAGAAGGAACTATTATAGGTGCTAGTGATTTCTTGGTACGCAAGACATACCACGTCCCTGCCTTTACAATTTAGTGGGAGAGGCAGCAAAAACAAATATGATGTTAGATAATATCAGGAGGTGGTAAGGGCTATGAAGAAAAATAAAGCAGGGTAAGGGGATAGAGAGTGAAGAAGATGTTCCTATAGACAGGACAGTCAAAAGAGTTTCTTTCTGAGGAGGTAAACTTTGAGCACAGAACTTAGAAAATGAGGCAGTGTATAATGTAAACCTCCCAGTAAAGGAAAGAACAAGCACAAAGGCCCTAAGATGATGTGTGTTTTACATGTCTCCTACGACCAATATAGCCAAAGCATAGGGAGAGAAAGAAAAGAGGTAGAATATGAAGCTGAAGAGGAAATCTGGGGTCAGAACATACAAGACTTAGTAAGCCATGCTAAATTCAGCCTGTTTGCACTCGTTCAACCAAACTCATTTTTGAATCAGTGAGACACTTCCACACTATTAATGCCATTGAGAAATTAGACATCATTTGTATTTTTCTCTTTTATTTATTGTATATTTGTAGCTATGGCTGCTTTTAAGATTTTTTTCTTTAATCTTTGATTTTCAGCAGCTTGATTGAGCATGGTTCGTTTTATTGTATTTATTCGGCATGAATTTCATTGAGATTCTTGGATCTGTGGATTAATGTCTTTATGTTTTTTATATCAATTTTGGAAATTTCTTAGATACTATCTTTTCAAATATTTCTTCTGTCCTATTATTTTTCTCCCATCATTCAGGGATTGTAATTATATATATATATATAATTATATATATCTAATATATATATATCTAATATATATATATATTAGATCATTTGAAAATGTCCTACAGATCTTACTTGTTCTGTTGTAGTTTCTGTAGCCTAACAAAAAGCAGAAATTTGAAACACAAACTCTGGTGGCAGTTAATCGTCCCTCCACAAAGATAAGGGCTAAAGGGATCTTCTAATATGAAGTGTACAAGAAAGAAAGGAGTAAAGATGCCCTTGAGTTTTTGCTTGAGCAACTCAGTGAATGGTGGTGCCCTTTATTGAGATGGGGAAGATGGAAGAAACATGTTGAAGAACAGGAAAAATAACTGACAATTTGCTTATAAACATGTTAGGGTTGAAAAGCTTAAAAGAAATGTAAGAGATATAAATTAGGCAGTTGTATACCTGAAGCTCTCTGTTTAGGAGTTATTAGGCTACACATAATATTCAAATTTATGGCACTTAACGAGAATGCTTAGGGAGGATGTTGTAGATGGAGAAGAGGTTGCAAGACTGCTCCCTGAAGCAGGACTGAGAAGCAGGAGGAGGGAAACCAGGAGACAGCTGTGTCCTGGAAGCCACAGAAAGAAGATGTTTTAAAAATGGTGTGATCAAATGTGTAAGATGCTGTTGAGGGGTTGCAAAGGCAAGACAGGAATACTGACTAATGGTTTTGGCAATGTAGATGTCATTGCTGACCTTTTCAAGAACATTTTCAGTGGAGTGGTGAGGAGGAATGACTAGTTGGAGTAGGGACTGAGAGAGAATAGGAGAAAAGAAAGTGGAAATGCCAAGTATAGATCAATTCTTTTGGATGTTGATTTAATTTCCTACTGCTGCTATAACAAATTACCATGAACTTAGTGGCTTAGAGAATATAAATTTATTTTCTTTCCATTCGGAACTCAGAAATCTCACTAGATTAATATCAAAGCTTCAGCAGGATGGCATTCCTCTAGGATGATCTAGGGAAGAATCTGTTCATTGCCTTTTTCCAGCATCTAGAGGCCGTCTACATTCCTTGGTTCACGGCCCTCTTCCATCTTCGAAGCCAGCAAATGCATTACTCTGACGTCTTCGTCCAATGTCAAATCTCCTTTTCTGATTCTGGTCTTATAAAGACCTTTGTAATTATTTTGGACTCACCTGGATAATCTGGGATAGTGTTCCCATTCTCAGAATCCTTAATTAAATCACAGCTGAAAACTCAATTTTGCTGTATAAAGTATATTCCCAGGCTTTGGGGATTTGGATGCGGGCAGCATTGGTGTGCCATTATTTTGCCTCTTACAGAGGGGATGTACATGCCTTAACTATCTGGAAATGTCCCACTTTGCAAACAGTTGCACTTGGCTATATATTGCTAAGTGGACCCTGTCAACATTTAGAGAATGATTATTTATTAAAAATTAGGATTTTCTTAAATGAGTAGGAAGAGGTTGAGTATAGTTTTAAGAATATCCTTTTAAAGTGCTTTTTCATTACTATTAGTTTAAAACTCCCCTGAAATATTTTCTAAACATAGAATCTTTAGAAAGGTCTATTTATCTTTAAGTGGACATATTTTAGGCATGTAGTATATATTAGTATCTAGTAGAGTTGTACCCTGTTTTGGAGCAAAGTGTGACCTGAACAACTTTTTTAAAAAGGAACATGAAATAATATGCATACAATAATATCTTCACCTGTAAGTTCTTCTTTTTTGTAAAAGATTTTATTATTTATTTCTTTATTTGAGAGAGGGAGAGAGAGAGAGAGCATAACTGGGGGGAGGGGGGATGGAGAAGCAGAGGGAGAGGGAAAAGCAGACTCCCCGCTGAGCACTGAGTCTGATGTGGGGCTTGATCCCACGACCTTGAGATCATTACCTGAGCCAAAACCAAGAGTCTGATGCTCAACCGACTGAGCTACCCAGGCACCCCTACCTATAAAATTCTTTTAAACATTATGACCAGTCTATATAATTACAAATTATACCTATTTTAGATCTCCAAAGCAACTAATTATTGATTTCACCAAAGCAGCAAAGATGTGTGTGTATATGTGTGTATACATCTGTGTGTGTGTATTTGAGAAAAAAGGTAACCCTTTTTTTTTTTTTAATGATAAGTCCTTGTTACTGATTTGTTTAGAGTCCCAGATAAAGTGCCTTCTAAAAATATATGTAGGGGAGCCTGGGTGGCCCAGTCAGTTAAGCTGCCGACTCTTGATTTTGGCTCAGGTCATCATCTCAGGGTCGTGGGATCGAGCCCTGTGGGCTCCACGCTCAGCCCAGAGTCTGCTTGTCTCTCTCCCTTTTCCCCTTCCACCCGTGCTCAGGTATGCATTTGGTGCATTCTCTCTCTATCTCTAAAATAAATAAATAAAATATTTAAAAAATATATACATGTAAAACAATAAGATAAAAAACCAGTAACAGAGAAAATAGAGTAGAATAATAAGATGAGGCCAGAGGATGTTATATACAAATCATATCTAAGGCTCTACTAGGTATCAACATACAGTATAATACACATGTGTATAATGTGTGTACGTGTGCCTGTGTGTGTGCATGTGTGTGAATTGCTCTCTCCCAGTTATAAAAACAAAGGCAAACAAGTGGCAGGGCTTTTGAAAGTCCAGTTTAAACTCTTCAATAGCATTAAGGATTGAATTACTGATCCAAATCTGAAGAACATGATGGAGACTGATAAGGTCAGAATCAATTTTACAAATGGTGTAGAAATTGGTATGATTGTTGAAATAAGAGTTCTATTTAACTTCCTTGAAAAGGAATCATATTATAGAATTTCCTGGTGCCTTAAGTGCAGAAATACCATGAAGAGGTAATATGCAATTTGTTCTCAATTTAATTTAAAATAAAAGGCTCTAAGACAAAAGAAGCATTCTAGCTGTTAGAAAATGATTCTCCAGGAGACTTGTGGGAAAGTACCATTTTAAACCACCCATTTGTGGGTTCCTGTGTTTACCAAAGCCTGTACTTAACACAGATTAAAAAAAAAAAGTATGCCCTACTGGAAAAAATGGTTTTTAAAACTATCTTTGATAACAAATGGAAATAATCATCATAAGCCATATTGTCTTCTCCATTGCTACCTTAAAGTTGTCTCTTGACTCCCTCCCCAAGCTTTGATGAGTTTTTCATGATCTTTCCATTTTCATCACTTTATATAATTCCTTTACTTGTGAGGATTTTGAGACTCATATTCATAAAAAAGACATTGAATGGATGACATCCACTGTGGTCTTAAAAAGTCATATATATCCTGTTTATTTTATTTTCTCTATTATTATACAACATTCAATTCTTTTATTCACATTTTGTCAATATTCATGATGTTTGATTCATTTCTTTGTGTTCAGAAAATAGTGGAATATATGACCATTTCAAAGAATAGGACAAAAAATTCTTCTCCAGCTCTTTCTTTGTTTACCTTGGTCCACTCAAGTTAAACATGTTACCCTCTTCTCTGTCATCTTTTCCATTACTTTAGAAATACCCCAGAATACTAGTCAACCCTCTACCATGACTAAGCCTAGACCACTTCCATTTGGGAAAACACAATTGAGCATGTTCTTTATAAACACTGAGACTCTTTCCTGAAGTAAATGCAAGTAGAGAAATTCAGAATGTCCCTCACAGCTTTAGACAGGCTTAGTGCCCTCTGTTTCCATACGAATTCTGGGCTCTCACCCTTGTATCACTCCAAGAGTGTACTGGTTATCCTCTTGACTAAATTTTACTTCTAAACCCACCTCCCTAGGAGTCCCATGGTAATAACAATAACAATTAAAATAATAATAAAAGGATTAACATATACTGAGACCTTAATATACACCAGGTTTTATGCTTTTTGTGTACTTTCTCATCTAATTTTTGTAGCAATCCTAGTGAAGCATCACTACCAACCTTTTAAATATGAGGAAAAGAAAGCTTAGAAGACTGAGAGATACCTCCAAGTCTTCCCTCCAAGGTTACATGGTCAGTAAATGACAGAGGCAGGATTCAAACCCAAATCCAGAACTGGCTCATCCCAAAGACTTTGCTCTTAATGATGGTGCTTAAATACCATTTTCCACCTCAAGCCTATCAATTTGTAAATGCCCTCATATTTTAGTTATAGAAAATTTAGAGGTTTCTTTCTGGAATTCAAAATACAAATAATTGTAGCTAACAAGACTTAAACTCTTACTACAGGGCCAGGCAACATTTTTAGTTCTTTACATGCATCATCCCTTTTACATTGCGCAACAACTTTTAAGTTACGTCCTTTAAAGTTTTATTTTTATTTTACAGTTGAGGAAACTGAACCTCAAAGATATTAAATCACTGTGCAAATGCATTTAGCTGGTATGTTACGGATCTGTGATTTAAACTCAGGCCTGCTTGATGTCAGAAAGGGCATATATCCATGTTTCTGCACATTTAGGGATTTCTGAGCAAAGAAAACTAGAAGCTGGATTAAAGGAAGTAAAAGATGACTGAGTAGATAATGAGAAAGCTTTGGGCAGAGTTGGAGATTTATTTCTAAATGTGCTTGCTTTTCCAAGGGCGTAAAACCCAGAAAAAACCTGGGGCTATCTGTCACATTCCAAAGAATTGTAAAACATTAGGGAGCAAAGGTTTCTTTCCCTTTCAGAAGAGGGGAGAGGGCACTAGGTAGCCAGTTTGGGTTTTCTCTTCTGTGGTGTAAGAAATCCTTTTTGTGCACATACAAGGTCTATCTGGTTCTCTTCCATCACCCTGAAGAGTGTGTAATATTTGTAATGGTAACACATGTGGTTACCGCTGTAAATGCTCTATTTCCTTTCAAAACTTCACGATCCATCTCTATCCTATGACCACCTTATTTTCTACCGTTTCTTAAATGAAGTCTTGGTGCTGGTCCTCACTATCCCAGGAGAATTGGTGTTGCTATATCTGGATCATTATACACTTTATTTATTCTTTCTTGGTTTTATCTTTTTCTACCTTAATGTATGCCTATTTTCAAAGTCAAGCTCAAATCCCAAATTGCAAAAAAATCATTTTCTGATCATTTTGCTTCTGAAGCCCATCCTTGGATTTCATATAATTCTTATCTCTACTCTGACTTATTATTATGCTATGCGTGATTTTCCTCCCTATGTGCTAAGTCTGGTTAATAACCAATAATAAAGCTCCCCCCACCCTGAAAACAAGGCATGATTTTAGACTTCTTTGGTTTTGCTCTAGAGGCTATAGTACAAACCCCAATACAGGTTTTTAAAAATTGATGTTGATTCGTGAAAGACAGCACTCCTTCTTCCTACTGAGCTAGGTTTCTTAGAATTCAGAACCTCTTTTTTTTTTTTTTTTTTTAAGATTTTATCTATTCACTTGCCAGAGAGAGAGAGAGAGCACAAGCAGGGGGGCAGCAGGCAGAGGGAGAGGGAGAAGCAGGCTCCCCGCTGAGCAGGGAGCCCGATGCGGGACTCGATCCCAGAAGCCTGCGATTACGACCCAAGCCAAAGGCAACCACTTAACCAACTGAGCCAACCAGGCATCCCAGAATTCAGAACCTCTAATATTTCTCTACTTAGGTTCCCTTTTAAGTCCTTGGCTACTCCATTCAGGGATGCAACATATATGAAGAAATAGTAGGGCTATGTTATTCTAGTCTTAGGTTTTTAATTACTGAAAATTAATTTTATTGAAAATTAATACTCTTTTAAAGTGAAGGACAGGGACGCCTGGGTGGCTCAGTCGTTAAGCGTCTGCCTTCGGCTCAGGTCATGATCCCAGGGTCCTGGGATCGAGTCCCGCATCGGGCTCCCCGCTCAGCGGGAAGCCTGCTTCTCCTTCTCCCACTCCCCCTGCTTGTGTTCCCTCTCTCGCTGTCTCTCTCTCTCTGTTGAAAAATAAATAAAATCTTTAAAAAAAAAATAAAATAAAGTGAAGGACAATTATTTATTTTACTAATCTGTGTTCATTCCAAGTAACTCAAGTTACTCTCAAGAAACTTTTTTTTTTTTAAAGATTTTATTTATTTATTTGACAGAGAGACAGAGAAAGAGCACAAATAGGCAGAGCGGCAGGCAGAGGGAGAGGGAGAAGCAGGCTCCCCACTGAGCAGAGAGCCCGACACAGGGCTTGATCCCAGGACCCTGCGATCATGACCTGAACTGAAGGCAGCCACTTAACTGACTGAGCCACCCAGGCACCTCAACTCAAGTAACTTTTATACCCAAGGTTCTTTTATTCTCACATTTGTCGTAAGCTTTTTGTTGTCAATGGTAATAAGACTAATAAAATCTTTATTATATTTGCATTTTTCTATGTTTTGGATCTATGTTCATGCTTTTTCTTTGAACTGAGAATCTTCTGAAGTAAATATTTTTTATTTGCTGCCTAGCAACTTTGAAAGCAAAAAATTTAATACCTTCTAAAGTGTTTCAGATTTGTTTTAAATATGTTGCTTTTTAATATTATCACTTTTTATTTTGTTCTACTATTGGCAATTTTTTTAACATCAGTTCCATGTTATTCTATTTTTTCATCAGAATAGCACTTTGATACATTTTTATAATTAATTCTTTACTGCTGTTATTCTCTTCTTTTTATTTCCCGTTCTTTCTAATTTCTCCTAACAGCTAAAATTTATATATATATTTTAATTCCAATTTCGAGCATGTTAACTTAAGTATTTTTTCATATTTCAAGTATGTCCAATATGTACTTTCTTCCATTAGAAATTCTTATTTAATAAGCTGCCTAGTTGTAGCACTATTATCTTTCACTTACTTTATTAACAATACTGATCAATTCTGTTCTTAGTGCTTGTATTTAGGAATGGATTATGTTCAAATAACTTCTTTTAGGTGTATACTTAAAGTACAGTACAATTAAAATTGAGTGAATTAAAGATGCCCTTTATTCTAGAACCAAAGACCCAGTAATCAAATTGTCTTACTAATTTATTTTTCTAGGACACAGTATTTGATGCCATTGTTCATCTTTGTGAAATGATAAAAAGTCAGAATGGCTATTTGAAGAAAATGATAGTATTTTGCAAAATATTTAATATTTTATAAAAATATCATTTTGATTTTTACTGCTCTATTGAGGTGCAATGAAATTTAACAGAAATGGATTGTAGAATGAGCTAAGTAGTCATGGCAATGTGAGGCTGGCTATCATACTAAGTTTAGTATCCAGGAGGCAAAAGAGGTCATTCATTCAAGAAGTCATCCAGAGGGGTGTGTGTGTGTGTGTGTGTGTGTGCGTGTGCATGCGTGCGTGTGTGTGTGTGTGTGTGTGCGTGTGCATGCGTGCGTGTGTGTGTGTGTGTGTGAGTGCTCACGTGCACTCTATGGGTCAAAATTGTGAATGTTAGAGGTAAAGTTGAATCAGAGTCACTCAGGCATTAAATATAAGAGCTAGTTAGAAGCAAGAGGGATAGACAAAATTTGGAAATTACAGAATACATCCAGAGAAAATAGTTTTTAAGATAGCAGAGGAAATAAGTTTTTAGGCAAAGGAAAGCGCTGACCCAGAGGTTTGCAGTTACTGTTAGTTTGGTTGAACACTCAGAAAAAGTCTTATTAGGGTAACAGACCTTCCTCTCACTGGGGATAATAGAAATCTTTTGAGTTTTAACAGATAGAAGAAGCTTCCTATGAAGGCATGAGAGAATGACATACAGAGAATGAGATTTATAGAATGTGTTGTTGGAAAGCTACATAAAGACATCAGCAAATCTGGGCCATTGTCCAGCCCAGTGGAGTTGGGTTATAAAGAAGGACATCCTGATATTCATAAGACTGAAAAAGGGCAAGCACTTTCTGGAGGTAAGTGGTGGGAATGGTGTGTAAAATAAAATTTGGAGGGGCTCACACTCAAAACCTTGTTGTCTCATTTTGTCTAGAACCAACTCAGCCTTGAAGGGGACAGCTGTATGTGTGCATATCATAGCATGGTCATGTTTCAGTAATTGGCTTATAAATCACTCAAGTTTTGCCCCTTCTTATTTCAGTTACAAAGATTGTAGGGATTTGGTTCTAAAAAGACTCAGATGATTAATATGACAATTTAAGTTTAAAAAGGAATGAATGAAATATAAATTGTGTATGTGTATGTGTATGCTGTGTGTTATTTATTGTGTAGTGAGAAGAGTCTGGATCCAATATACCAGGATTTGAGCTCTAGATCTAAATACAAAGCTTATACGTGAGCTTGAGCGAGGTACTTAATTTCCCTGATCTTCAGAGTTGTTCATATCTGTAAAACGAGAATAATTGGGGGCACTTGGGTGGCTCAGGTTGTTAAGCATCTGCCTTCAGCTCGGGTCATGATCCCAGGGTCCTGGGATGGAGCCCCTCATTGGGCTCCCTGCTCAGCTGGGAGCCTGCTTCTCCTTCTCCCTCCACTGTTCCCCCTGCTTGTGCTCTCTCACTCTCTCTGTCAAATAAAATAAAATAAAATAAAATAAAATAAAATAAAATAAATAAAGTTCTTTACATGAAAATATTGTAAGGGTTTTATGAATTCATATATGCAGAGACACAGCACTGGGTCTAGCAAATACGAGGTGATCAGTAAATATGTATTGTTATTAAGATCATATCATTATATCTTGTTAATGATAACAAGATACAATTCTTCATGAAGCTAATTCTTTATGTAGTGCCCTGTAATAATGGTACCTTTTAATTACCTTTTACATTATTCTTGATAAAACATTAGATTCTGTTGTGTTTCTCAGGTTTCTTCAAGATTCTCAGCAAATTGTACTTCAGGTTCTGGTCAGCTATCGTAATACACATTTAGTTAATTTAGGACTTTAGAAGCTAATGGCCCCATTGCAAATCCCTTGACATTTTAAAGCAAGCCAAATAAAGCAAGCAGGAGAGTATTTTACATGAATTCTCCAAATAGGGAGGGTTATCAAGTTCATTTACATGTTTACCAAGGCTGCCAGCCATCCTGACTTGTTTGGTAGAAGCCTGTTTTTATATGAACTGAACTCCGTTTCTGATGGTCTGTTGGCAGTAAAACAGCATGAAATCTCACTCATCATTATTACTTACTCAGTGGACCTGTTTTTCATCAGTAAAGTTTGGCATTTAATCAGAGTTTGGGGTGCATCACTTCTGAACATGTATTTGGTGCTAGAGGCAACAAAAATCATTAAAATTTGGCTCTTGGTATAATGATGAGGTGCATGAATGGGGGTGGAAGTTGTAAAAGACTATAAAACTGTTAAATTTGGTGTGTGGGAGGAAGAAATTATTTGTAAAACCCATAAACTTCTTTAGCCAAAATATCTATTACATGCTAAATGGCACTAATGAGCTGTTCTAAAAGTCTGGGTCACTAAAACATATATATGCATCTCTTTCTGTGCAAGTGAACATTACAAAAAGGAACTTCAGGTTTTCCTTACTATTTCTGTAGGAAAAACCAAACAACCTTAGTACTACACATTTAAGACCCAGGCCACATTAAAAAAAGAAAAAAAGGTATTAGTTTTAGAAACTGGCCTTAAAAGTGAAAATTTCACATAAGGTTTTGGATTGAAATTTTCTAAGCCATTTCCTTATTTTTAACAATATGATAAATTTAAAAAATGAATTCCTAAAGGGCCAATGTTTTTAAATATTAATACTAAGAGACACTTACGCATACCAGTAATCTTAAGTAAAGCATACCACTAAACACTATGACAGTTTACAGAAATTGATAAAAAGAAAAAACAGTATTATATGTACATCTATACCTATATTTCTATCTCTATACCTCAAATTTATACTTATACCTATCTGTATCATCTATATCTATATCATATTCATATTTATATCTATTTACATCTACACCCATGTCATATCTCTGCATCAATATTTATATATCCATATCTATCTATATGAAAAGAAGCAAGTAATGAAAACCAGCTTATTATTAGCTACACACATCATATAAGTGAATATGAAATAACCAGATACAAAGAAATGAAATTAAAATTACCTCGTCACCACAAAGCCACCATTCTAATTATTCACTTTAACGTGTTGCTTCAAACAGCATTTACCCAAATTGGTGATGTTAGTAAAGGGGTATGGTTTGAAATAAGGATTGGTGATATGAGATTATAGGGGGCTTGACTTAGATCAGACTCAATATTTTCTTTAGGAAAGTTAAATCCACCCATCCAATTCCATTAGTAAATTAGTACTAGACCATCATAAATCACATGGCTACTGTCACACACAGCTATTTATGTCAAGTGAATAAGGACAACTCTGGCTCTGTTCCAGTAAACTACCAGTAAACTGATTCCAGATCTCAAGGTGGAAGGCTGGGAGTCAATCAATCTTTATTAGGCAAAGAGTCTGAACAGAAATAATGATAGCAAACCAATCCATTAATTAACAGAGGGCAATGAAAATTTAATTAAAATTTCATTTAACATCTCTATTAAGATTGGGAATGATGACAAATAAGGAGATGAAAGACATTTTCAATAAATAGTTTGGCTTTTACTAAATTCTGGTGTGAAAAAGCCTTCTACCAATTGATATCTGACTGCGAAGTTGCTAAGAGAGAAGATTGAAAACCATACAAATCCATTTTGAAAATCTGTTCCCTAAATCTTTAAAAACAGCCTCAGATGTTGGCATCTGCTTTACTTTATCCTTGACCTAATGAACTAACCTAGTAAGGTAATAGTCAGGACTAAAACTCATATTCTGGACTTTGCCCTAAAAAATTCATCTATTTGACCCTAATGTGTTCAGTAACTACTAAGTGCCAATTACTCTGGCTGCCAGGTGCTGGGGCTGCTGTGATGCCCAAGACAGACACATTCCCTGTTCTTTCTGAGCTTGTAGGCCACATTTGGATAAACAAAACCAATTCTAGTGTAGTGTTGTTTATATGGTGATATGAAAGTCCAAGTTAGGGGATCATGCAAGATTTCTGGCAGTAAAAACCTCTTGGTTGAAACCTGAAGGATTAGTTGGAATTAGTTGCAAGAACAATGGAGGATAAATATTTCATCAGGGGTAATGTCGACTTGGAAGGTGTGTGATAATTCCAAAGAACTGGACAAAGGTCTATAAAGTTGGGGTGGAATTATTAGGGAGAAAGTGACAAAGGAAAGTTGGGCTCTGATTATAAACCCATTGTTAAGATCAGGTCAAGGAATTTGAAATTTTTCAAAGGGTTAAGTGATGTTTTTGAAACACTAACCTATTGAGAAAAAAGTTCTAAAAAGATTATACTGTAATGTGGAAGATAGATTGGAAAGAAACAGTGCATATTTAGGAAACTGGGCAAAAATAAGGGTTTAGGCAAAAGAGAGTAGTAGTCTGGATTGGGGAAGTAATAGTAGCAGCAAAGATAAGTGGATGTGTGGGTGTGTGTGGCATGGTTAATGATATATAGAGGTCCCCAGATTGGGCATTGGGGCAGAAGCTGGTGCTATTTCCTGGTTTGGGGATTACAATAGGAGAATAGACTATTGGGGGAAGATAATAGGTACATATTTATACAAATTGATTTTGAGATGCCTGTGGAATACATAGGCTGTATTCCAGTTAAAGGTAGAAGTCTGGAGTTCAGGAGAAAATTTGAGGTTGTAGATATAGATTTTTGAGTTATCAGTGTACAGATGATTATCAAAACCTTACAAGTAGCCTAATGGGTATTTACCCAAAGAAAACAAAATCACTAATTAGAAAAGATACATGCACCCCGATGTTTATTGCAGCATTATTTGCAATAGCCAAGATACGAAAGCAATCTCAGTGTCTATGTATAGATGAATGGATAAAGAAGATGTACACACACACACACACACACACACACACACACAGGATTATGCATCCATAAAAAGACTGAGATCTTACCATTTGGGACAACATGGTGGACCTAGAGGGTATTATGTTAAGTGAAATAAGCCACCCTGATCTTTTATCATATTCCTCTCCCATGTGGATGATGGGAAGATTCACAAAAGGGACAAATATATAATGCTTTAAGTTATTTAGAAGAAAAACTGAGAGAATACTAATACAAAAAGATATTAAAAGACAAGGACCTGGGCTTTGATCAAACTGAGAGTTCTGTTCCTTCAAAATAGTGGCATATGCATGAAGGGTCAATTAATTCTATGTCTCTGCTAAAGACACAACTAGAAATGTTCCAGAATTGGTAATTGGTCTTTAATTGGACTTATGACCCCTAATAAACTAAAGATAATATTTTTAGGGTTTGCTTCAGTTTGATTTACAGTTTCCATAAGAGCAGTTGAAAAAGTCATCTGCAGGGGCGCCTGGGTGGCTCAGCTGTTAAGCGTCTGCCTTCGGCTCAGGTCATAGTCCCAGGGTCCTGGGATCAAGCCCCACATCGGGCTCCCTGCTCAGTGGGAAGCCTGCTTCTCCCTCTCCCACTCCCCCTGCTTGTGTTCCCTCTCTCACTGTGTCTCTCTTTGTCAAAAAAATAAAATCTTAAAAAAAACAGTCATCTGTATGATTTCCCAAAAGATCCATTTCCTAAAGGATTCTCTCTCTTCTTTCTCTTTCTTTCTCTTTCTTTCTTTCTTTCCTTTCTTTCTTTCTTTCTTTCTTTCTTTCTTTCTTTCTTTCTTTCTTTCTTTCTTTCTTTCTTTCTTTTTCTTTCTTTCTTCTTTCTTTCTTTCTTTCTCTCTCTTCTTTCTTTCTTTGTTTCTTTGTTTGTTTGTTTCTTTCTTTCTTCTTTCTCTTTCTTTCTCTTTTCTTTCTTTCTTTCCTAACATTTAAAAGACAATATTGCATGTTTCATTATAGATTTAAATGTTTCCAAATATCTGCATTGTTTTTCAATTCTAGAACATTATTTCCCCATTTGCAATAGCTTGCCAGTTTATAGAAAATTTACTACTCTGTGATTTTTGAGAAGCTTACCTTTCATTTTTAGGAAATAAATCTATAAACACTTAGTAAGCTAACCTTTGCGGTGACATTAGGACATAGGTCATATAAATAATCAGAGTCCTGCCTTTGCAGTGAATGCATTAGGAAGAGAATGTCATTTATATGTTTTACTTTAAAGAAGTTATGATAGGAATTGCTTTTATGTAGACAGTAGCAAATGTTCCCAGAGAAAGATTTTGCTACACTGAGACCTTCGGCAATCAGTTCTGAGAGAATTAGTTTTACTAACAGGAAAGATTTCTCCTGCTAATCAAGCTAGGATGAAAACAGTGAACAGGGCTTGGCCTATATTGGAGTGAAGTTCTTTTGAACACCTCCATTACAATCCTCTTGTATAATCTCTGTTCATTCTGTTTTTGTAAGGTAACATTTCTTATCTCTAAATGGAGTAGTCCCTTCCTCTTTTTTTACTTTTCTTTTAGTAGAAAAAATAAACTTCTCATCAGTTCTGGGAAAGGAAAAGATAAAACTTGCAGGGAAATGGTAAAGCATACAATATTGTGTCATTCTCAGGACAAAAAATATTGCCTTGACAAGTCACTTGATTAGCCATTCATTGGCCCTTGACTCAGCAGAGGTCACTGGACATTGGCTAGGACCTCCTCCAAAAGCCTACACATGCTAGCTCCTCATTTGGATTGTCATGTGGGACAACTGGTAACTCCTAAATTCCCATCTCAGAGATTCTAATGAATTGAAATAAAAAATGAAAAGTACCCTATTAATCAACATAAGCATTCATGGGTAAGTGAGGGAAATTTCTAAAGAAATAAATTCAACTCCATTGCATAAACATCCCTAATTTGTTTTGCTTTTTTTTACTTAAATTTAAAGGATTTTTTTTTCTTGATATATGTTCTATTCAGTTGTTTTGCAGTATTTGGTTTTGTTTGGAATTGCTGTGTAATAAATTTAAGCATTACAGAAGAAATTAAAGACAACCTGTGAGAAATGTAACATACAAAAAGTTACCCACTGCTGATTTTATATTTGCACAGGGCTATAAATATTTTAGGTAAAAACAGGATATTTCCTTATAGAATATGGATTTTTTTTTACAGCAGGCATTCAACATTTTCTAGGCAATGTTCATTCTATTGCTTACTTACTTGTGGTGATAAAAGCTTTTGAAGAAAAATAGGAAAATAAAGTGAAAACAAAGAAAAGTATCTAATCAAAGGGATATGGCAGAAATGGTTTTATACTTAGTTCACCCACACAGGTAGAAAAAATATCTAATAATCAGGCAACTAAGTGAAATGAAGAAATAATTGCATATTGTGCTAGCACTATGGGATAAAGAAAAGGGATGATTGATGAAGACCTCCAAAGTGAAACCAACCATTGCAAGGATGAAGAGAAAGCAGTGGGTCTATATGGAAAGAATTTGAAGGTGGATTAATAAATTACAGTATGTGCTTTGCTTAGATGCCTGAGGTGTGTCTTCAAGAAGGTAGAGGAAGGGGTGGATTTTTAAGGGAAGGGGCTTGACGTTCTATTGATGGGAAAAAAGCATGGCAAGTGTTGTGGCACAGAGAAAAAAAATGTGTCTTCCTGGAAGGGCAAGTCCTTTCTCAGTGAAACTTTAGGGAATGTTTCAAATATATATATATACGTGGTTCTGGTGGAATGCTGTAATTCTGAAAACATCAGTTCTTTAACCTTAGTTTTTAAAGAACGGGGGACAGATATCTTCATTGACATTCCTCCTCCTCAACACACAACTGTATCTGAGTCCTGTCTATTTTATCCTGGATAAGATCCCTCAAATCTATCATCATCCCAACTCCAGTGTCCTACTCCTTCCTGGAAATACTTAAATATTTTTAATCTTTATGAAAAAATTCCTTTCTTCTAATTATATTCTAAAAATAGATTTTGCTTTGTAAAATCTAGGCATCCACAAACTATAGAAAACTGAGCTCCTGTAAAAAGTTCAATTTTCTATAATAAGAGTGTCAAAATTCTGTTTTTTATAGATGGAAGAAAAAAGTCATAATTCCTGCCAAAAAGAAGTGAGGCTAAAATGTGCATTTTAGCTCTGTGATATAATTAAATTAGGATTTCAAGTTTGGTTTATTAAGTCATCAGATTTTGACTTATAACTTGAATGAGAAGTCATGAAACTTCTCACTTTGATGTACTTGAATACATTATATAAGAACATTATTCATAATCTAAGTTGAATTTATTCATAGAAATATGGAATAGTTGGGCCTACCAGGTCCATCGGGGTAGCTCAACCACTGCTTCCCCTTGAGCATAATTTTGATTTTCCTTATCAAATACAACACCCTTTTCTGGAAAAACTCAAATTCACTGATGTCTTTCTGAAAGCATGGTCCCCAGAGTAGACAAATATTTCAACAATGATCTAAGCAGAGTAGAGAGAGATTCTTAGCTTCCTCATTTTAGATGTCATATTCAATTGATAAGGCTCAAGATTATATTAGCCTTTGCAGAAACAACTATTTTATTCAGTTAGAACAACATACTTAAGTCTTTATCAAATCTACTTACATTACCTCAGGGAGGGGAAACAAATTGGATTCCTCTTAAAGTCAGTTCAGTTCCAAATACAATGAAATCCTTTGAATCTGTTAAAGATTTGTTATAATTATATGCAATTATATGATATGCAAGGAAACAATCAGGGGAGAAGGTAGGCTTGTAAGCTATTTTCAGGATTAAAAAATATATAAGGAACATTTGGTGTTAATTGAGAATGAGGATGGAAAAAACTAAAATGTCAAATCAAGTGTTGTCACTTTTAGCTGGAATCATATCAACTCGGTGTCACACTGCTCATTTTATGCTGTTCTGAGGTCATATGTGTATACATACATATATGTATCTGCAATATATATTCTCTTAACAAACATGGGAAATAAAATGAATTATTCTTGCATTTATTCAAATTATAGCGAATTTACTTTCTTGCATTTATGTAAGAATAATTCCTTTATTTTCCCATGTTTATTAAGCAAATATATCTGCTGCATAAATGGTATCTTCAAAACACAGAAATCTGAATATATCTAAGAGCATGTAGTAAATCTCCTTGTTGCAACCTGGTTTTAATATTTCAAAAGATGCTCCTCATCCACTGTGGCTGGCAGAATGTGGGCTGGAAGAACCATCTATACGGCTTCCTGCATTTGTGGCTATTTCCTTATGAGTGCGGTCAAGGTTGCCTTTGAGATTCTCATACAGATAAAACCTCTTCTACATGTACTATCTGTTAACAGCCTCTCGAAAGCTCTCTTCTCCGGTTTTTCACGTTTATGCACAAATATTATGATTAGTCCTATGACAGAAAAGCAATTTTCTTTCTGTTGCCTCCAAAAATTATTTGCTATTCTCACCCCGCCCCCCGCCCCCCCAGTTTAGTCAGAAAGACCACCCAATTCCATCATACCTAATTTAAATTTCAGGTAAAGCAAATGGAGACAATTCTGTGAGTTTTCAATTCGGAGGCTTGCTTTGCCTCTCCTGGCACTTCAGAATTCTCGTCCAGCTTTAGCGTCTCTTTGTTTCAGGATGTGTGTTCAGCAATTCCAGCCACCAGAGAGTTTCCTTGCTCAGGGCTCCTGCCTCCTGTGGTTAGGAGCCATAACATCTGCAATTCTTTTCTTCTATTGATTTGAGATGCAATCATCATTATTCTCTTTCTTTTTGGTATAAGCATATGCTTAAAAACATGGCCCAGTTATTATTCATTTTGTGTACATGTTATTATTCATACAGAAACCATTTATTGCCATTGGGAATAGCATGGATATTTGAAAGTAATTTTTTAATGTTATCATTAATTACCTACACCCCCATTTCTGCTATTATGTCATTTCAAAAAATCCTATACATGGGCTTCTTATTGCATATGTGTGTATATCTTTAGGGAACACCAAGCAATCGGTATACTATTAAAATCATTAAGAGAGAACTAAAGGAAATCTCATCTTAACAAGTTGGAGTTCTTTTCTAACGAAAAAAAGAAAAAAAATCATGTTTTATAAGAGAAAATCATCTCAAAAGTTTTCATCCGTTGACTTACATATGACTTCAAGCTACCCCTCTGACAGCACAGTGGCAGAATTTCATCTTGGCTCGGAAGGAAGCACACGCAATGTTCGTACCCATTTCACGTTGTGGCAGGTGAAGGGAAAAGTTAATGACAGGAACGGAGGGCAGGCACACAAAGTGATAACTGCAGGTGGAGTCCTTAGGGTACCATCAGATCTTAACACTCTCCACCCCCAATGGCAGAACTCAACTGAATCAACTGACTGAAAAATGAACCCTATCTTTTGAGGTTTCACACTAGAGCCAACTAACATAAAACGCATTTATTAAACAAAGGTTTTGGGATTATATTGTGAGACTTTTGAGTCATCTTCAAATCCTGAATTCTATTTTAAACATCTACAAGGTTGTGAGGCACCTGGTATTTACAATAACCTGTGTGATAACACAGCACACGCACGTGGTCAGTGTTAGGATTCTAGGCTGTTCCTAAGAGAGCAAAGAGTGCAAACTGAAAATACCTGTGTTGTTGTATGCAATAATAGTTTTTTTTCATATAAAAAAAGAAAATCAGTTTGTAAGTTCTGGATGGATTGAGTTGATCAGTGTACACCCAGATTTCACTACCACTTCTGATTCTAATTCCTCTGAATGCTTTGGTTTTAATTAAGTTGCTGAAGGAACAGGCTTTATAATTTTCATCCGTGTTTTTTATTCCATTTACTTATTGTCTCAGAAATGTTGTTTATTTTTTATTATAGGACATATGTGATGTCTCTGTGTCTGAGACGCACGTTGTGGTGTGGTTAGAGTCTGGGCCCATCCATCCATCCTTGCTGTAACTATGTTAAATATATGCTAAAGATATATGGGAACTTTGTGGCTGTTTTAAAGCAAGTTCAGAAATGCATAATATATACAAGTACTACATTTTGTTTCTTCTTTCCTCTTTGTTCCTTTTGGAGAGTTACTGTAATGTTTGGTTCTTTGGAGACATTTCTCTTTCCTGTCCTTTGATACTCAAGCGATTTTATATAAATTTAGAGACAATCCCATTGGCTGTCTTTATTTCATTTCTTTGGACTCGATTTTCTCTTGATTATAAATTTGTCACTGGGGAATCCTTTTCTTCCTCTAGGCCAAACAGCTGTTTTTTATTTTATCTTTCTTCTTCTACTTTTTTTTCTCTCCACTAAGGAGGTCAAGTTCCTTTGGGGGAAAAACTTCAGCTCATTATGTTCTTTCTTTTACATCAACATGTACAACAACAAAATACAAATTGCTTTTGGACTCAGAGTTGCTATAGTAGATTTAGTATTATTCATTTAAATATCTTAGCATTTCCAAATGGTAGGACTACTTCCAACCCTCAGATAATGCCCAGTTAGCAGCTTATTATAGCTAATTTACTTTCATCTGTAGATATGGAAAATGCATGCTAGGCATGTATTAGTGGGTTGCTGGAAAGAGTGACATCTGGTTAGCTTTTATTCCGATTTTGCCATGCTTTTACATTCCATTTGTGAATACCTAGGACTGGTTAACACAAATCATTAATCAAAAGCCTATTTCAGATACTGTCAGTGGTTTTGGCATTACCTATTCCATCTAGATCATATCCAATATCTTTGAATTAATGACTCATTGCATCTCTGGTCTTGAGAACCAATGGGCTCTCTTAGTATGACATTTTGTACTCAGAATAGTGATTGCCAATGTGGGTGCTGTTTAAGTGCAGAGAATTATTAGCAAAATTAGTAAAATAAATGTTAGTTTACATTAAATTTGACACAAGGATAATATAAAAATAGTATTAGAAATTCATAGGAGTTTGCCATATCTTTTTGAAAGTCAGGATGAGGCCTAAGTGATCTTATGTCCCTTCTCTTTGTGAAAGGAAATAAGACAAATATAATACTCATAATAAAGCAATCTATTTGCTCTTTCTTCCCTCCCTCCCAAGGATTTGATATATAGAGTAATTTAATTAACTGAGCCATGTATTACAGAAACACAAATAGTTCAGTTGTACAGTGGGTGGGAAAGCACAGTTTAATTTCCTGTAGCTTTATAATCATTCCTCCATATTTGAATATGGGCAGAGAAACCCTGAGTGTGTGCTTGCTATAGAAAAAAAACAAAACAAAACAAAAAAAACCTTGCTTTTTTCTATCTACTTTTTTCCTTTTCTAAAGTTTTAGAGATCTAGGTATTTACTACTTTTAACATTTGTAATTCAAGAATTATGACAAAAGGTGGGAACATGAGGACATGTGTGGTTTATCAGCTCCTCTCTGAAATACAGAACAAAGGACAACTTGCATTTATGATTAAAATCATAAAAGTCACCAAACTGACAGTCATTTTGAGAATTTTAGCCAGACACAGAGTCTATAAGATCAGGCTAGGGAAAGGCACTTGAGGCCAACATGCTAATTAGATGCCATCACTCAGGTGACACTAACAGCTGGAGCCATCTCAGCAGTGGTGCTCATCCCTTAGGAGGGATGGTTTATCAATGTGGCAAGTGGCAGCCCTGTAACTCAGGCTGAGTTTTGGTGGCAGAAGCTATCACAAGAGATGGCCTAGCTGTCAGAGAGAAGCAGTCAAGAGTGTCGCTCCTGTGAACTCCTTTCACAAGGTAAATTCCATCTGAGAGGGGACAATGCTATTCCTACACCAGAAAAAATGGTGATGCAGAGTGAAGCAGAGCCTAGAAGCTGGCATAGTACTTCATAAGTTGAACAAACAAATGCACACATGAAAACAAAAGAGAAATGAGGCCACGAAGACATGTAATTCTCCATCTGGAATTACTCATATTTCCAGCACCTTCTCTTCTCTCAAAAAAATTAAAAAAAAATAAGTTAAAGTTCATATCTGCAGAACAAAAGAGTTCACCAGGAACCAAGAAAAGAAAATTAATAAAAATAGATAAAACAAAGATTTATCTTTGTGGGGGGTTTGTAGAAGCTTATTAGTTATCTCTCTGCCTACCCTTGATTTCTTGTTAATTGAAATAGATGCAAGAACCAGTTGGACAGTCAAATGTAGCATCACGTTATGTCTTGTTTGGAGGACACTGGGTGTTTTTTTAACTTCTTAAAATGAATTTACCAGTCAGTTATAGATAGATAGCAGGAGACAGCAGATCTTTCCGCAAAGGGGCAGGTTACCAAACATGGAAAAAGAAAGAACAAATTTTACTTTTATGAGCAGGTACCTACAAGAGAGGAAAAGCAGCGGGTACATGGCCAAATGTGAGCAATGATCTTCGTATATTACCACCCCGTAGGGGAAACAAAGGATGCTAGCTAAGCTCCCATCAGGTTTTGTAGCCTTCTTTTCATGAGGGGGAGTGGGGAGGGGCAGAGACTATATCCAAATGCTTCACTGAGATGACAAAAGTGTTGGTTAATGTTCTCATTTTATGAAACCATGCAGCAATATGATGACTGGAGCTTATATACTTCCCTGCAACATCCTGGAGTAAGTTTTGAACTTCAAGTAATTGAGCACAATAAATAACAGGTTACTAATAAAGAAAGCAAAAATAAGGCTCTCTTCAGATATTGCAGAATCAGGTACCAGAGGGCAATGAGAAATTCAAAGGATAAAAGAAAACTTAACTGTGATTCAAGAATATGTGTTGATCTAAATAATAGTCCATGTCCGAAAGCAACAAAGAAGATATTTTTAAACAGGCAAAGGCTCAGCACACCATGTAGTTCTTAAGAGAAAGAAGTTGTTTTTATGTAAGTTTCTGCCTGAAATTACCAAAATGATCAAAAACAATGAAAATTAACCTTAACTATAATAAACTAAGGAATAGCCACATTATCGAACCATGGAATATCTTTCAGAAACAGTGACAACCTGAGCCTAAATGAAATCGATGTCAAGAACTAATGCATATCTCTCCAGAAATGACTCAGATGGCAAATTTCTTTAAACATAAGTAAGAAGACCCTACAGGGTCCTAATTAAGAATTCTTTAACTAGGGGGCGCCTGGGTGGCTCAGTTGGTTAAGCGACTGCCTTCGTCTCAGGTCATGATCCTGGAGTCCCGGGATCGAGTCCCACATCGGGCTCCCTGCTCAGCAAGGAGTCTGCTTCTCCCTCTGACCCTCCCCCCTCTCATGTGCTCTCTCTCTCAAATAAATAAATAAAATTAAAAAAAAAAAAAAAAAGAATTCTTTAACTAGGTACAAATCATGCACATATAAAGGAAATGGAAACATAATTATGCAACAACTTGTAATTATAGTATATTTTTAGATCTTTCTGAAAAAATTACTTGGATACAAAGCCCAATAACTGAAATATTAATTCAAAGGAAAAAGAACTTGTGAATGAAACATCTTTATATAAAGACTGGTAGTAAGCATTATATCCAACAGGGAATGCATCTTCTTTGCAAAGTGCTCTTACAACATTTGCAAAAGTAATGAACTTATACTAGGCCAAAATAAAAGCATAAGTATATTTAAAATATGAAATAATGAAAATCAAATAAATTGAGTATAATATAATAAAATACAAGTGAAATTAGAAACAAACAAAAATATCTAACCATTTGGACATATTGAAATGTTTTCTATTTTCTATTTCCTCTTGGCTCCAAAAGACAAAAAAAAATCCGGAAAACAAGAAACATGATAATATGCTACATATAAAAATGTGTCCCATAGATTCAGCTCTACAGAGATAAAATTTAGAGCAGTAACCTCATAACACTGAACTACAAAGAACGGAATTGAATTAATTAAGGACAAGAGGCTGGAGATGAAAAAAAGCACAAGAAAAATACAGTTTAAAATGCTCTGAATGAATAAGTTCTGAGGATTCAATGTAAAATACTGTGACTACAGTTAACACTGTATTGTAGAACTGAAATCTGCTGAGAGTAGAACTTAAATCTTCTCACCAAACAAAACAAAATAAAACAAAACACAAAAACATATGTGGTGATAGATGTGTTAATTAAAAAGACTGGGGGGATCTGTTCACAATGTGTACGTATATCAAATCACTATGATGTCCACTTTAAATATCTTAATTTTATATGTCAATTATACCTCAATAAAGCTGATTATTTTTTTTTTTAAAAAAAGCACTAAAAATTATTGTAATAGAAATAAGTTTAGGCTGGGGTACAAGCAGAGATGGCGAGAACAGAGAGAGTCCAGATATGAAAGGTTTATATGCTTGGAAAGTGAGTACTTCTGCATCCTAAATAGTAAAGGAAGGCTGGGAATGGCTGGGAACCATAGGCTGAACAGATCTGTCCCTGGAATGAAATCAAATTAGTTCTATGGCAAAGAGTAGATTAAGGATGATATCTTCTGACCCACATCATTTTTTTCAAATGGTTTCAAGGAAGCCATAATTAAATTAAGACGGAAGTACAGCATCTAGAAAAGAACTCTGTATGCAATAATTAGTACATAGAACTGACTAGAAAGCAAAAGAACAGAAGCCTCATTGGCACTTGATGGAAAGGTATGAACCTAGGCAAAATAAAAACAATCTTCCACTGCTTAAGGCTTAAAATAATCTTTAGGTCTCCCAAATGTCTGTTCAGGAAGATTTCACAATTGCCAAAGACTAGCAATTGCTCTGTTTCTCTCGTAAGTTTTTCCAAATGGTGTTTCTTTTCTTTTCTCCCCCACCCCCGCCCCCAGAGTTATCTATCTGTGAAGCAAGAAATAAATGGTCCTTTCAGTAGATAGGTCACTAGACCCACAAGGAACCTCATTCCAGATCTGACGGAGAGAACTGCCACTCATTTAGGGATCCTAGACTTTGAGGTGGGCACTTTCGGTGTTTCCCTGGCGGAGAGGGTGGGCATGCCCTGTGTGGAAAGAAAGGTACAATTTGGAGCTCCAAAGGGAGGCTGTGGCGCTGCAGCTTGGTTGTTCGCCAACAGTTGCCTTCCATCCGGTGCGTGTAGCTCAGCTCTCCTTCCCAGACTCCCTGGCAATCACAGGTGGCTATCTGAATGAGTTCCTGCACAGGGAATGTGCACAGAAGGACTGACATGGGACATCTCATACAGATGTTACTCCCAAGGCTTTTTTTGCCTTACCCTGGATTAAAAATGGCAGAGTCACAAGCTGGAAGGAGCATGGATACTTGGATCACAAATGAGAGAAGAGCCATCACTGATCAAAAACACTTGGTTTGTACTGAAACAAAATAAATTTGTTTATATTTGAAGCATTGTGTCTGGAGGTTGCTTCTTGCAGAAACCAGTGTTCGCTTGTCAATATATGGTACATAACTTTTATTCTTTCCACTATTATTAGAATTTATACATTTTTTCCCTTTTTCCCCCTATATAAGTAACTTATTCTGTACTGTCCTTGGTCCAAATATCTGATTATTTTCTTAGGGGTTCTAGACAGGAATGTGCTGCATAAAAAATATAGAATCTTTTAAAAGATTTGATAAGTATTGCCAAAATTCTCTCTAGAAAGATTGTGCCAATTTTATAATTCCACCAGAAATGAAGAAGAGGTCAAAATTTTCTGTATTAATATTCTATGTTTCTACTGATTTGTGATGAAAAGCCATATATATAATATTTTTTTCTAATACAATACATAGTCTGCTTCAGGGCAACAAATTCTGATTTCTGCATACTCTAGACACAGATGCCATTGTTTACTTTGAAGTCTCAGTGTGTCTTAATAATTAGTGATATGAACTCTCACCTTTTTTTAAGTGCTTGTCTGTTTCTACCCACATGTTTTTCAATGACCTTTAGAAACACTTTGTTAAGATCCTTCAAAAGTTCCATAGGTAATATTATATGAGATATATTCATCTAATAAATATTTTTAGGAAATTTAATGTTATTTACAATACTTAGCATTTCTAACCAGAAAGACATTTTTATGTTTGCTTTGTTAATCTACCTCAATAAAAATTTGTACTTTTTTTCATGTACTCATGTAGACTTGCTATTTAAATTTAAGCCAAACTATTTTATTATTTATATTGCAAGTATGAGTGGAATGTATGAAAGTTTACAGGGAAACCATGTGTTTTAAAAGTCAGTTTTACTTGGAATCATTTTCTGTATAAAAGATTTTTTTTTCATAAGTTAATGGGAACTAACAATGACTAAAAACAGGAAAGGTCCATCTGTTCTATTTTTAGGCTGATTAATACAGCTACATAGTTTAAAATTAATAGTTCACTATAGGAATGAATAGTTTCATCACATTTTTACTAGTCAAACTACTTCTGAGTACTATAGCTATACGATGCTACATTTTATGGCAAGTTTTGGAAAGGCAAACTTGTTTAACAAAAGAAAATACAGATCGTGAAGATTCTGGAAATTATGCCAAATATGAAATCATTGCAAAAATTGGGAACGTTTAGTCCCAAGAAGGGAAGGCTTGATAATAGATGTCACAAAAAGTTACCCTATCAAATGAATAGATTTGTCAGGTCTCTGGTGTGTGTGACAACACTAAGACCAACACGTAAAGGTCCAAAGATAGAAATTTTGATACAAAGTTCAGTGAAAGCTTTTGATCTCTCGAAATGTCCAGAAGTGAGCAGGGCTATTTTTTGAGGTTCTGAATTTCTGCTGGAACTAGGCAGGCCATCTGTCAGGGACGTGGGGAAAGACATTCTTACACGGGGTCAGAGCCTGGGCTCCAGGTCCCTAGGGTCCCGGCCAGCTGTGATTTTGTCATGAGAGTGTCAGGCAGTGAAGGTGGTCCCTACAGTGAGTGGAACATCATTCCAGCCATCTCAGTACGAGGGCCAAAGCTGAGTTTATCCTTCTATCTAGTACTTCTGTGCTGTGAAAGTTCTGCTTGTGAGAATAACTTCCTATTCCCTGCACCTGCAGTTGAACATTCTTGTTATACAATCAAGAGTTTCCTTCTCATATTCAAATGGTTGTTCCAACAACAACACGATTTCCTTTGCCATGATTAAGGTTCTTTTTTTTTCTTCCTAAGAAAAAATCTTACCATATTACTTGTCAATCATTTTAAAATAATCTCTGGCTCCAAATACAGAACATTAAAACAATTTTTGAAATCCAGAATAAAAATCATCAGAATAATAGCTCTTTATAATTCAGGGCATTTATTACATCTAGTCTCTAACACTATAATAGCTTATTTAAAAAGCAATCTTATGGGACCATCTCTTCTATATCTAAACTCATGAATTTAGCTTGATTAACTTTACAAGATTGTCCTCAAATGCAGAAGAATTATCATGGGACATTTGGAATACTGAAATTGGCTCAGGGATGCACCCCTATCATTGGGGTCTGAGGACCCTAACTGGACTAGATAATACCTTAGGGTCTCTTCTAGCTCTATGATTTGGTAATTTTGGCATTTGGTCACTAGCAAAAATGTCACTTCCGCAGGCACTTATCAGTGACGTAAATATTCAGGGTTTTAAATAGGGAGTGATCATCTGCCCAGGGAGAGTACTAGGGGGGCTGGCAACTGCTGTCTTGCTGTGTAGCCAGTTTCCCTCTAAAGTTATAGTCTCCCGACAGAGCTCATCAACCCTGAATGCTGCAAAAAAAGAGATGCATGCAAAGGATTACTGTGCTTTCGTGGTGGAACAGTCCTTAGAAATCATCTGGTTCAATACTCTCCATGCATCCCTTTTCTCCAAGTGACTTGCCCAAGATCACATATCTGCTTAGGGATAGAACTATAATAAACAAACAAAGTAACATTAAGAAAAAATGTGTTGTACAAGGATATTATAAGTGCTATAACATTGTCTTTATGTCCTAATTTCAAGCACAAAAATGAAGATCTGAAGGAAGTGACCTCATAAGACTGGATAGAGCTTTACTGATGGGGAGATGAGCATATTGTTCACCACAAACAAATTCAGTCGTCATATGCTCGCTAAACTCATAATTCATCAAAGCAACAGTATAGTGTGGTTACTTTTTAATTTGTTTTTGAAGAAAAAGAACAAAAAAAAAGCAGAAAAATACTTTTTAGAACTTTCTTGTTTTTATTTCAGGGATTTTTAAAAGTCATTCTTTTAAATCCCTGATAGATCTGGAAAACTTTGGATGATGGTACCTTCTTCTTCGTGTGGTACCTTGTGCGGACAGAATGTCTTGGCTCCCGTAAGAAGGAGGCTGAGAGTCTGATGGTACCCTGACTGCCTGGACTGTAAGTTTCATATTGCTTTCCCTGGGATGTCGCTGTATCCCTTTTTCCAATCTTTGCCCTAGTTTCGGGGACATATCCACCTAGATCTTGTCTTAGTTCACCTTTCCGTTATTTTCATTGCTGTCCTGAGAAAATTGGGGAACACGGAGTAAATCAAAATGCGTATGTTCAATCATTCAGTGTGATCGGTTTACTTGGTGTGTAGTTTATTCTGGAAGTGCTAAAGGTAGAAGGATAAACAATCTATTGTAACGTACTTTTTTTTTTTTTTAAAGATTTTATTTATTTAATACAGAGAGAGACAGCGAGAGAGGGAACACAAGCAGGGGGAGTGGGAGAGGGAGAAGCAGGCTTCCTGCTGAGCAGGAGCCTGATGCGGGGCTCGATCCCAGGACCCTGAGATCATGACCTGAGCCAAAGGCAGATGCTTAACAACTGAGCCACCCAGGCGCCCCATTTTTTTTTTTTTTTTTGATAAGGAATTCTGAAGGCCTGAATTGTCCTGGGCTGAAAATGAGACAATGGACTGAGATAGTATTTGGAAGGAAATATCAGCAGATACTGATGGTGTTTTATATTCAAGGAGGAGAGTAAGATAAGCATATGAAAAGGTAACTCTGAGGGAGGTATTAAATGCAATCACACATAATGAGGGTAGGGAACCTAACCAAGTTCAGGGGCAGCAGGGAAGGTCAGGGATGAGGAGGAATCAGATTTAGTCACTGGAAGGTCATTGTTAAGAAGTGGGGTCAGATGCTGGATTTTAGGGAGTTGAGGTAGGGACAATGAGGGGAGATGCTTTGTAAAATATTTGGTAATGAAAGGAAAGGAAGTTTTGAGGCAAAAATCTAGGAAAGTGTGTGAAGCCATGAAGGTGGTTTTTTTTGGTTTGTTTTTTGTTTTAATTTAATGAGATTGACTCGAGGATATTTATATGCTAACATAGAAGAGCCACTGGAAAGTGAGATCAGGTGCACAGAAATGTTGGGTCAGCCCATTGATAAAGATTCTGGAGGGGAGAGATTTCAGGTGCAGATGCTTGAATAGCCTGGACACTGCTTCCTCGGTGACAGGGTGAACAAGGTAAGGAAGCAAGAATGCAGGAATGGGCTTATAATCACCTTTGCCCTTTGTGTGATGATGAAAGTGAAGTCATCTGCTGTGACATCAGAGCGTGTGGGGACGGAGAGCATGAGGGTAAGTGTGAAAGCTTGGAATGGCCACTGAAAGGGCTGGGAGAGGGAGCTTATTCAGAATATACAATCGGATGGCTACATAGTTTTGGAAGCACAGATGAAAACGCATAATATAAAGTTTTGTTGGAACAATCTAATGATCTACATAGTTGTGTGGGTATGTCTGTTTTTTTTTTATTTTGAGCTCTGCCTAGCATCCTAGGTGCAGATGTTTTGCAGGGGACACTTTGGAAGAAGAGCAGGGTAACAGATCATCAAGAATAGGATGTAAATTGAGTTAAAAAACAGGGAAGGGGGATGTATCAGGAGATATATTTGGCAAGCTAAGAGGGTTAAAAAATCTTAGCACAACAGAAAATTATTGTTGGAGGAGAAAAAGGATGTTGGGGTTTCTGTTTGTTGAGGTGGAAAGCGCTTGCCGGTTGATGAAGGTGGTGGTTGCAGAGTCAAGTGAAGATCAAGTCATCCAGTTGAGGGGCCAATAAACCGTAAAGCTGTTCGGTCTCAGAAGAGTCCTCTACATGACTTAGGAGTCTCTCCAAATTATGGCAGGGAAGAAAATGATGAGGAAGACACCAAATCTTTGAGGTGGTGTGAACCTCAAAGGAAAATTTGATTTTGAAAGGTTTTAATTGTTAAAAAGTGAAAGTAATTACAACATCCATGAAATAGCAAATCCAGGATTATTACGGTCTCCATGCTGAAGTTCTCTTAATGTAACCTCAGGAAAAAAAGTGTAGTCCAAGAAAGGATAAGGAAAAAAATGATGCATAGGTGAAAATGGTGGGTCTATGAGGGTAATGGAAAAAACAGGAAAAGAAAAACATGAACTCCCGGGTTTGTCAGGCTTCAGTCTCAAACTCAGTTATGCCAGCTCCTGAGTGATACAACTTGGAAAAACTAATCAGCTTAAACTAATCAGATTTCTCATCTACAAAATGGAGATAATATAGCAACTACTGTATATGGTAGTAGCGGAAACTAAATATCACATGTAGAGTACTTAAAATAGTACAGGGTGCCAAGTGTTTTAAAAAATGCTAGCATTTATTATTATTACTTTATTATTATTAGTTATTATTATTATTGATATCTTTTAGCTCATCGTAATTAAGAAGCCAAACCTACTGGAAGAAATCAGTTCATTATAAAACTAAATTTATATCAGTACTCATAGAAATGTTCCCTTTAATCATCTAAGGAATGGAGTCTTGATACAGAGTCTCTTTCTTTCTATTTTCTGAAATTCAAAGCACTGTTTTTGGGTAAGCTCAACTCTGGCTATAGGACCAGCCTTTGGCTGTATGTGAATCACCAGCATCAGAACTACCAAGACCCAACTTAGCATTTCAGAGTAGAATCTTTCTGTTGGAAAGGGGAAGAAAGGGGAAGATGTCATTTACAGTGTCGATTTTAGAGATAGTTCATTCATCTCAAAGAGATCAGGCTCTCTGCTTCCAGCAAATCTTGGAATATTTTCTTCTTTCACTATTGTCTCTTTTACAAAAGAATGAATGTATCTAGGAGAGGAAATAATATTTATAAATAATTTTCAGTTTAAGCATAAAGCATTTCTTGTGATTTAAAAATATATTTGCTAGAAAACAATTGTTGCAAATGTTCATGAAAGTTGAGCCTCAGATTTAGATAAATAAAGAAAAAAGAATGGACTATTCTTGACACTTTCAACAGTTACAAGTATGCATATTGTGGAAAAGTTAATGCTGTTATTTAATTCAATGGTAAGAAACTGATGAAATATTTTTATTCTACATCTGAGCCATGTACTGCATTTACTGCCATGACATGCAGTGCATCTAGAATTAACCTAGCTTGGCATGTCTTATTACCCAGGGGTACATTCTTTGCCTAGGAACATCGCGAGAATCTGCTTAATGTGGGAAGAACTTTTTCTTTTAATAATCAATAATTCACCAGACTTTAAAAATACATATATATATAATTTTGGATGTCCTTCTCATTCTTGGAACATTGAATGTATCCCTATGCTCTCAAATCAATTGTAGCATGTGCCAAAATCATTCTCTTTCTCTCCATCACTGCATTTCTTTACATGTCGGAAAAGGTCATCTGAGAAGCTATAAGAGGAAACTTTAAAGACTTTACATTTTCACTTAGAGTTTTCCACGTACCTCTAGGGGATTCTTTATCTTATAAAGGCAGATGGCCTTATGATGTGAGTGTATCATCCCAGAATAGCTACATTCTCTTCGACCATGTATTCACTTAACAAACACAATAGCACTTAATCAAACACCACCAAATACCACCACTGTGGTAAGCACCGCAGTAGAAAGATGAAAGATGTTTTTGCTCTCAAGGAACTTACTGTCTGGTTGACCTCCAGTTTGGGGAAGCAGGGAGGCACGCAGCAAGTTTTATTACAAAAACTGATTAATATTCTTCAAGGAATCATGGCAGATCATCCTCCCACTTCTGACCCCTCATTTTGTAAGATAATTACATGATTTGTAACATTAGGGGTGAAAAATATTTTTTGTGCCATTGCTTTCTTGAATTACATTAGTTATGCACGAATGCATAGTTGTAATAATTCAAATTATACAAAAACAAACCAGCTAAAGAATGAAAGATTTCACCTTCCCCTTTCCTTCCATTTCTCTCCAACTGTCCTTGCCCAGAGGTGAAAAATACTAACATTTTAGGGTGTTATCACTGGGAAGATTTATTTTTAAAGAATAAACACCTTATTATTTGTCTTCCCATCTAGGAACATGGGGGTTTTGCTGCATTTGGATCTTTTTTATTATGTTTTCTAATTTCTTGTTGATAATCCAGGAAAAGTTATTTTTTATTTTTATTTTTTTACCTTAAGCAACATTACCATTTGCTCATATTTTAAAAAATATTTCTAAATTGAATCTCTCTTTATTTTAGATGGATATAAACACCATCTACACATAATCACATCTTTATTTTCACTCTTTATTTCTTCTATTCATTTTCTGTCTTTTACTGCACTTTTTGGATCCTGAGAACAATGTTGAGTAGTAGTGATGATATTTCAGTCAAGATCTTTTTGGTTGCAAATAACGTACATTTAATTTGAATAAATTTAGGTATAAAAGAGGAAATTATTAGGAGATTCACACAATTTGCAGCTGGCCTGAAGTCAAGGCAGCTTGGCCTGAAGGACACTCTAAGCCAGAAACAAGCACAGCCAGGACGCAGGCTCTCGCTAGCTCATTTTTAATTTTCTCTCCATTTGGGCCTCATTTTCTATACCTATTGATTGCCCCCTTATTGAGAGGGACCCCGGATACAGAGAGTTTCATGTTTCATGTCTCAGAAAGTCTGCCACTAGTTGGAATTCAATTCCTTTGTTCCACTTAATTAGGGGAAACAAAAATAAAAACAAAATCTAGGAAAGAATGACGATTGGCTTGGCTCAGCTCAGATTTTAACCCTAACAATGAACTGAGAGTGGTGGCCCCTTTATCCCTACCATAGAGTTGTCTTGCTGTGGGGAGCAGCTCCCCATAGAAGGGGGTTATTTTCCCTAGAGCAAAGGAATAGTGCTAAGCAGACAAACAGAAGATGTCCACAATAGTGGACTTCCTAATCTTATTAGTGCCTTTAATGGGATTGTATTTAAAAAATGTTTATCTATGAAGTGTGATATGTGGTAAATGCTATAGTTTTCTGGTAGATACATTTCAAAAAGTAATGAATTGTTGTTAAATTTTATGTATGTGATGTGTTTTCAGCATTTGTCTAGATGATCTTCTAGATTATATTTTAAAATCTATTCATATCGTTTTAGTATTTAAAGGATTTAAAAAAAAACCCAAATGTCTCTTGCTTCAACTTTTGACTCATTGCTTTTTTTCCCCCTCATTTCTTTTCTCTCCTTCCCACTCTGCATCTGCCATTCATTTTTGTTTTTTGTTTGTTTGTTTTTTACTCCCTATCTCCCTCGAACCTTGACAAATTATAAGATTTGGGAAATCAGATCTTAAAAGAATTGTTCTGATAGTTGTTGGAGTGGGATTTTACCAGTGATCCCAAGCAAGAGGCACGAGCAATCTCCAGTTGTCCCAACCATAAATTCAGCGGCAGGCAGAGATTAGGAAAAGTGCATCCTGGACTAGCCCATAGGGATGTGCGGGGGTGTGGGTGTTGGGGGGCTCTTCTCCCTGCCTTATAAAACTGTTATGCACAAACAATGAATCATGGAACACTACATCAAAAACTAATAATGTAATGTATGGTGATTAACATAACAATAAAAAATTAAAAAAAAACCCTGCAGTCCTGCTTTGGCTCAGGGAGTTATATTTTCTTCAGGTACTGGGAGATACATCATCTGAATAAAGCCTTTAGCTTCTATACGAGTCTTATAAACAACTTCATATACTTATATTGGTGAGAGATGCTCTAGAGATGAGCAGTCCTTGCATTCCTGGGAAAAAATTCTCCTTGGCTACAAGCATTATTCCAATCCACAGCTGGACTGTATTTTAAATTTTATTTATATTTTTATGTCTATATTTATCAATGGGATTGCACTGGAATTTTTTAAAATCCTAACCATTTACATTTTGCCATGAAGATGTTGCCAACTTTGAGAAGCCTTCTGTATTTTTCTATTTTCTAAAAACCTTTTAATGTCATAGAATTTAACTCTACTCTGATGATTTAGAAAGACTTGCAAATAAAGCTGTTGGGGTTTGATGCATTTTAAGGTAGAATCTTTTAAATGTCAATGATTTTCCATTTTTATTGGGTCATTCTACTTATTTCATATTTTCCTCACAACTCAACTTCTTGTTTTTTGAATTTATCAATAGACAGCTACAGGTAGTAATCTCCTATAATTTATGAAGTTTCTTCCATATCTGTAGTTACGTTGCTTTTCCATTCTGAAAGCTGTTTATTTGTGTTTTCTAACTTTTTTGATGAGGCAAAAACTTGGTCTGTTGCACTAAATTCTTCAAAGAACAAGCTGTTGTTTTTATTTATCCATTATTGGTCTTATTATAGCTTTATTTGATTTGTTTTTTATCTTCATTATTTCATTCCCTTTATGAATTGAGTCCTATTTTTTATTTTCCCTTGATCCTTGAAATGAATGTCTAATTTTTGTCAATCTTTTTTGTTTTAGCCCTATTCAGCAAGTTTTGATATGTAGTGCTTTTCTAAATAATCTCTAATTTTAAAATTGATATTCTTTGTAACTCTATTGTAATACTGAAGTGTGTTTTATGTTTAAGAAGATAAGTTTGGGGCGCCTGGGTGGCTCAGTCGTTAAGCATCTGCCTTCAGCTCGGGTCGTGATCCCAGGGTCCTGGGATCGAGCCCCGCATCTGGCTCCCTGCTCAGCGGGAAGCCTGCTTCTCCCTCTCCCACTCCCCCTGCTTATGTTCCCCCTCTCACTGTCTCTCTCTCTGTCAAACAAATAAAATCTTAAAAAAAAAAAAAAAAGAAGATAAGTTTATTTGGATACCCTTTGCTTTTATTTTCCAACAACTCATATTTTGGCCAGATGCTCAAAAAAAAGTCTAATCTAGTTTAAATAATCTTTCTTCAGCTTTCTAACACTCTATTTGAAGTATTGCTCTATTTCCTTTCCTCCATTTTCCATTTCCTCTCCTGGAACTGTTGTTATGAGGATGGATGTCTGAATTGAGCCTACCTTCCATTTCTCTCATGTTATTTGACTCTTCTTCTTCTTCTTCTTCTTTTTTTTTTAATAGAGAGGGGAGGGATAAGGGAGGAGTAGAGGGAGAGAGAGAATCTTAAGCAGACTTCACGCTCAGCCTGGAGCCTGATGCAGGGCTCCATCTTACAACCCTGAGATCATGACCTGAGCATGTATGCATAGGTGTATTGGTAGTATGTATTCTGGAATGGAGATTCCCAGTCCTTATTTTGTTTCTAAACAGCACACTGCCTTGATTGATTCCCCAGCTCATTCACTCAATTTAGGATTGTCTAGTTCATAAGAAAATAGTTCTACTTGGAGGACAGCTCCTCTGGACAATTGAGGGGCACCCTTCTAAGATTTTTGATTCTGCTATTGCTTATGTCTATTTTTATATTCCTTTGGTAATTTCAAAAAATAGTTTTGATAGAGTAAATTCATATGTTCATTTATCCATATTGCTAAATTGAATTGAGCTTGATGTATGATATTTCTCCCTATGAAAATAAGTATTTCCCTTAGTGATAATGATAATTTCAGCATGTTTTTTGTTATGGGCTGAATGTTTGTGTTCTTGCAAAATTCATATGTTGAAGCTCTAGCCCCCAGTGTGTTGGTATTAGGAAATGTGGTCTTTGGGAAGTAATTAGGTTTAGATAACGTCATGAAAATGGGCCTCTATGATGAGATTAGTATCTTTATAAAAAGAGGAAGAGACACTAGATCTGCTTGCACCATGTGAAGGTGGCCATCTATAAACCCTGAGGGGGGCCCTCACCAGGAACTAAATCTACCAGCACTTTGATCTTGACTTCCCAGCTTCCAGAACTGTGAGTAATATATATCTGTTGTTTAAACCACCCTGTGTATGGTATTTTGTTATAGCAGTCCTAGATGACTAAGGCATTCTGATAAAGCAAACTTTTTTCTAAATATTTCTTAGATGGCTTAAATAGCTATAAACATATTTACCCTATATACCACTGGCTGAAAAATCCTTTATTCTGTAGGAATTCTAAGGCTGACCTTAATTTCCTTAGACTTCTTTTTAAAAGTTATTTAGGCATTAGGCTATACATGAAAAGACGAGATGTTCTCTACTTACAAATGACCCCTAGATCATCAACTGCTTGTGTTGGGCAAATTGCTAACCTCTCTGAACTTTAATTTGGCCCTTGAGTTAGAGCACTGTCCTTCAAAATTTAGTATGAATATGAATTATCTGGGTATCCTTTTAAAAGGCAGATTTTGATCTGTAGGTCTGGGATATAGCCTGATAATCTGGATTTCTAGCAAGCAACCAAGTCATGCTGGTGTTGTGGGACACAGTTTGAATAGCAAAAACAAATGTTTTCTAATTTCCCTTGAGCCATCCACACACATCAATTAAATGAAGCACTTAATAATATATCAAGAGGCAGTCAGAAGCAGTGACACCAATTTCTCATCTCCCAGTGCCTCTCTTCTGTTTTCCAGGCGAGATAAATCGCACAGGGTAGATGTGGCTGGTGACAGAGTAATGTTAATAGTATACCTTGGACAATAGTTTGATTTCAGCTATTCTGTTATAGTTTTCCCCTTAGGGAAATCCCTAGGGGATCAGCCTAGAATTACAAATAAGCCTCCCATTATCATGGGAGAAAGCAGAATGTACACTATTGTTGTCTCACACCAACATATTGTTTTTGGAAGGAGAGACCTGGATCTTCATGCTTCTTCTACCTTGAGTGGTTACATTAAAGCAGGTACTTTATGTCTATTGACTTCTCACCTTTAAGGCCTGTTTATAAGGGTGTCTTACTTCCTGGTAATTCAGCAGCTTTACCTTGCTAAGTGAGACAGATTTCCATTACTTGGAAAATACTTATGGTCCCATTTTATCGACCAACTCAAAAGTGTTACCTGTTTTCTGATCAAAGTACTTCTTGTTTGTAAACTGACAGGACAGTTGTTCTCCTTTTATTTTTATTTATTTATTTATTTTTAATTTTAAAAAGATTTTTATTTATTTACTTGAGAGAGAGAGCACACACAGAGGGAGAGGGAGAAGCAGACTCCCCGCTGAGCAGAGAGCCTGATGTGGGGCTCAAACCCAGGAACCCGAGATCATGACCTGAGTCGAAGGCAGATGCTTAACCAGCTGAGGCACCCAGCTGCCCTTGTTCTCCTTTTATTATCTCTTAATACTGGGAACAACAAACAGAAAATTTAAGTCATTGCCTTTACAACCCATAGAACTTACAGCATAATTTGGATTTTATATATTTCCTCCAGTACTGATGCATATTCTTAAGTAATTTTTAGGCTTATATTTTTTTTCATTCAGACGTAAGTTGTGAATTCTTTTCTGCAAGGATTATACCTTTGTGTCTTTGATACTACTTACAGCTTCTGTACAATGATTTGTATACAGTGGCACACATTTTATATTTTTAATCAAATGGGTTTTAACTTTAAGTTTAGTAAATATTTTCCAATGACACTTTATTGCCTCCAAAGTACACAAAGAATGATTAACAATTACCTGACAAGTTGGGCAAAACAATGTTAGATGGTATTGTTGAAAATCCTCTTACCTTAAATATTACACACACAAAAAATAGACTATATTGTATGGTGATTAATTGCTTCTGCCAGATGGTCCGTGTGTGTGTATGTGTGTGTGTGTGAGAGAGTCCCAAAGTAGATAGAGTCTAGTGTGCTTTAAGTAAGGAGAACTTTTGAAATAACTTCCTAAATGATACATACCACTTAAAGTGATAAAATAAAATTTAAAATGTGGTCAAGGTTGTAACACTTAGAATGTGGTAATAAAAGCTAAAATGAGGTCTCCAAGTTCAGGGACGACAAAAAGAGAGAATAGTAAAATCGATAGCACACATGAAAATTTTTCGAGTAACAATAAAAAATAGAAGAAAGAGAACACACCAGTTTCATTGGGGAACAAATCTAGCAAAGTCCTTGAATCATCTCAAATACAGTTTTCCAAAATCTACATGGAATTTTCCTAGATCTCACATCCTATAACCAACTCTTTAGAGAGCACAGAGAAGGTGTTGTTAGAAAATCTCATTCAGTTAGATAATCCTATGTCCTAAGCACTTTCCACACTTGTTTGACCCAAGATAATTATTAATAGCACCTCTTTTACTACCAAAATGTCATTAGAATGGATGATAAATTGTAGAATTACCCTACCCTTGGGCAGAAAAGGAAGGTAACTAATAGAAATAGAAACATATCTTCCACCACTAGCATCCATATTAAAGTCTGTTTTGTGCTGATTTGGAGCAAGAGTGAATTTTCTACTAAGCGATAATGAACAGCTTGTACCAAACTAAAGGGCAAGGCAAAGAGGAAGGCAGCGGGCGGAGAAACTACAATATTTGCTGGAATATGTCCTTCAGTGAAGTAGTCTTTGCTTAAGGGCTCAGTTCTTGACTCCTCAGCTTATTCCCTTAAAAGCTTGGAGCCAGTGATTCTGTCTAGAGCAGGCAAATCTGTCTGTGGTAGAGGTCAGTGCAAATGGAAGCATATGAGGAAATATATTCCCACGCCTTAATTGCCTTCATTTTTTTCTTTCTTTTTTTCTGGATGAACATCTGTTCTTGTCTTAGGATCAGGAGAGCTAATATCATGGGAAGTAAAGGCTATTTCCTAGACCGGTCTGTTGCCCAATACCACCTCCTGAGGTGCTGAGAAGAGAAAGAACAGCTGGGAAGACACCAGTGCCGGCTGCTAGACGCCTGTTTCCATGATTTTTAATGATCAGATGTAGGAAGCTGGGTATGTTAGAGCTGCATGCAGACAAACTTGCAAAGGTTTCTTTAGAAAAATCAAAGGCAGAAAAAAAACCCCATATCTTACAAGGAATATAAGATAAAAATTACTTTGTAGTGGGAAGAAACTCATTCCATTTTTCATTTTGTAAAAATACCAAATAGTGTGTAAACAGGATTTTATCCTGAGTATTTATGTTTTGCTTCTCTAATATTGGTTCTCATACTCTCAGTTGATAAGAAGAGTGTTTTTTTTCCCTCTCTACAGTTTACACATAGACCAAAATCTTGGCGTCATCTTTGACACCGTCCTCTGACATTTTAATTTTGTTTCTTTTTTTTTTTAAGATTTTATTTATTTGAGAGAGAGAATGAGATAGAGAGAGCAGGATTTTTTAAAAGTGATCTCTACACCCATCCAATGTGGGGCTTGAACTTACAATCCCGATATCAAGAGTTGCATGCCCCACTGACTGAGCAAGCCAGGCACCACTTAAATTTGTTGCCTTATCATTCTTATGAGGTTCCTCTGATTCTATCCTCACAGGTACAACCATTTTTCCTTGAAACAATTCTACACTGGCATTAACTGAATTTCCTTAAAGCAACACTCTCTAAAGTTTCTGGCTCAAAATCCTTCAATGAATTGTCCTTGATTTCCAGATAATATATGAAATATCTTAGTATTCAAAATCCTTCAAAATTTGGTATCAATAAATTTTTCAATGGTATTTTCTATACTTCCTTTACATAAAATCCATGTTCTATGCAAATTGGAATATTTAATATGGCAGGAAAGACTCTTCACAAGTCCATTTGTCCAGTTATACCACATATACCCTTTATTCCAACCATGTAAAACTCTCCAATCTTCTTCTAATGCTTTTAGATAATTCATGTGTTTGTGCTTTTGCAAAATATTGCTCCCTCTAATATCTTCTTTCCCTCAATGTTTGAATTCCAAGACTTAAGTTAAGAACACCCTAGGGAGAAAGTTACATGCAAAAGAAAGAGACTGGACCACTTTCTTATACCATACATAAAAGCTAAAAATGGATTAAAGACCTAAATGTGAGACCTGAAACCATAAAACTCCTAGAAGAAATTATAGGCAGTAATTTCTTTGACATTGGCCTTTGCAACATATTTCTAGATACGTCTTCTCAGGAAAGGGAAACAAAAGCAAAAATAAACTATTGGGACTATAAAAAAACGAAAAGCTTTTGCACAGTCAAAGAAACCATCAACAAAATGAAAGGAAACCTACTGAATGGGAGAAGATATTCACAAATGATATATCCAATAAAGGGTTAATGTAATATATATATATATATATATATATATATATATATATATATATATATAACTTATGCCACCCAACACTAAAAAGCAAATAATCGAATTAAAATGGACAGAGGATCTGAACAGACATTTTTTCCGGAGAAGACATACAGATGGCCAAGAGACACAATAAAAATGCTCAACATCAGTAATCGTGTGGGAAATGCAAATCAAGACCCTAATGAGAAACCTTACACCTGTCAGAATGTCTAGAATCAAAAAGACAAGAAACAAGTGTTGGCAAGGATGTGGAGAGAAAGCAACACTTGTGCACTGTTGGTGGGAATATGAATTGGCACAGCCACTATGGAAAACAGTATGGAGGTTCCACAGCAAATTAAAAATAGGAATACCATATGATCCATTAATTCTACTACCGGGTATTCACCCAAAGAATATGAAAACACTAATTCAAAGAGATATATGCACCACTATGTTTATTGCAGCATTATTTACAATAGCCAAGATATGAAAACAACCTGTTTCCATTGATGGATGGATAAAGAAGAGGTGGTATATATATATACATAATGGAATATTATTCAGCCACAAAAAAGAATGAGATCTTTCCATTTGTGACAACATGAATGGATTTAGAGGGTATTATGCTAAGTGAAATAAGAGAGACAGAGAAAAACAAATACCATATTACTTCACTTATATGTGAAATCTAAGAAACAAAACAAATGAATAAAACAAACAAAAAGCAGAAACAGATTCATAAATACAGAGAACAAACTGATGGTTGCCAGAGGGGATGAGGTAGGGGTTGGTCGAAATAGGTGAGTGGAATTGGGAGAAATTGGTTTCCAGTTATGGAATGAATAAGTCATTAGGATAAAAGGTACAACATAAGGAATAGAGTCAATGGTATTGTAATAGCATTGTATGGTGACAGATGGTAGCTACCCTTGTGCTGAGCACAGCAGCATAACATAGAGATTTGTTGAATCACCTGAGACTAATATAACATTGTATGTCAACTATACTTCAATTAAAAAAAAGAATACCCTGGGGAGCCTATCCACGTTTCCCTTGCAGAGATGATCATTTATCCTTTTGGGCACCCCAAAATTCAGTGCATTCCTTCATAAACATGCTTGTGGCAATATACCACGGTACTAGGTTTACTCCTCTCTTTGTCTCCTTCCAGACTGGTGAGACACGTGAGGGCTAAAACACTCTGGTTCATTTTTATAAATCTCACCATTGTAGCAGAGTTCCTGGCATATAGTAGGTTCTCAGAAAGTTAATGTTGACTGCATGAATATTCCTTATTCCTTGAAATGCATTTTTTGTCATCTCTGTACCATTTCAGGAGCCATTTTCTCTTCCTAGAAACTCCTTTGACTCCCCGTCAATTTGTGTTTTCAGTTGTTAGTGGTGAGAGAGTGTGTGGGCTTTGAAATGAAGCCATCTTTGTTTTGAGAACCACGACTCCACTCCTAGCCTGAATTACATGCTTTCAAGATATTGTAGGCATAAATATATCATATGCTTAGCACCTGACATTGTAATTCTTTATATCACAGTCCTAACCACCTGGCTGATGACTATATCAATACAGGAACCACTTTTAAAAAAATCTTTGTAATTTAATATTTAGTATTTTGCCCTGCATATGGGGGGTGCTCAATAACTATTACTGAATATGAATTGATGGCTTTATTTCCATCAGCTTGACGTTTCACTCCCTAGAATAGTGATGTGCTGCTGACAACATGGGGGATTGTGTTGCATACTCTTTTTTTTCATTAGTTGCATAAGCTCTAGAGACACTCACTCTTTAGTTATTTACATCTTCAGGAAAAATCTTTTTTCTCACCTCAGTGTCTTTCTGAGTCAATTCTAAATCTATACAAATATTTCCTTTTTATATCCTCTCATTTTAAAATGACCTTTCATATGGAATTATATTACAGGTCTTTTGAAAGTCTACACCAGTCCTCTTCACTGATTTCCTCTCAGTCACATGTTTAGTCATTTCCAAAAGAATCCACATATTGTAAGCATGATTTTTCTGTTTTTTGCAGAAACTAGTTGCCTTTTGCATACTTATTATGTTTGTGTCATTGGCCCACCCATTAATATAAATGCCGCATGTTCATCAAGTAAGAAATTGATACTCATTGGTCTATATTTCTCAGGCTAACATTTATGATCTTTTCCTTGGATTTGATTTACACTATGATCTTACAGTCCTACAGTATGGTTGAAGTGGAATAATAAATTTTACTTCTTGCCCAAGAGTTTTACATTTTCAAAATCTTTATATTTTTCAACCTCTTTCATGGATATAATCCCATTGTAGGAAATTATGCTGATAAATAGGGTTAATTTTATGTGAGGGTTTATTTTCTCTACTTCTAACAAATATTTAGGAATAAGCATGTGTCAATTTTCCTCAATAAAGAAAGACCAAGGCATGCAGTTCAATACCAATCTCTACTGGTTCATCTCTTCTGTATTTTTCTTTTCCCCTTTATTTATTTATTTTTCCTATAGTACACAGCAATGTCTGGCATAATAAACAGTTTACTTATTGTCTATCTTTCCTCATTGAAACATAAGGGCCAAGGAGGTGGGGACATGAGGCTATTTTGTTCATTGATTTTTTAGGCTATTATATTCTAGAACCTTGAACAGTGCTTGAATGTAGAATAGTTCTACAATAAACATTTGTTGGAATAAATAAATTCATTTAGTTTTTTGTTACTTTTACTTATTCCTGAGCATGTCTTCTACTTATTGATCATTAAATGCCACTGTTGCTTATTGATGAACTGAATTTTTTATATTCATTTACATATTTCCCTGCCCTTCTTCTAGCTGGTTATTTTCTTTTTCTCTATTGAATATTCCATAGCTTTTTCATTATTTATGCCACTAGAAAGAAATTTTAAAAGGAGCTTGGAATAGAGAAAATAAGTCAATATTTTACTTACATCTTGTGAAGAAAAAGCATCTGATAAGATTCAGAAAGTCTATGAGCCAAAAAGCATTGCCCATCTCAGAAATGAGCTGGTCCAATCCATTTTGGATTTAAGTGAAGCAGAGTGGAGTGGAACACCAGTTGGTACTCAAGCTGTGGAATCACCGTTGGATTTATTAACATAACAGCTATGCTTTCTCCTTAGGAACTATCATCCTTTTTGTAGTTATAGCATATTTGGTTGATAGCATCTTTTTCATTCACTGTTGATAGTTTAGGACTGGTTATTTTCAGTTCAAATGTGCCAGATAAAATGATTCAGTATTTCATGGTTCTTATATCAAAATCCATAAAATAGGGTAGACATTTCAAAAATAATTTTTATAAATGTTTGTGAATATTAAAAAATTCTGACTTTTTAATACTTGATCACTTTGAATGACACTATTCAGTTTCAGAAAGAACTTTTTGACTCAATCCATTCAAAATCCTTAAAATTTAAATACCAGGATCCAATCAAATTCGTTTCCTTGCAAATAACTTAAGAGTTAGCCACATGAGATTCAGTAGGATTACATTAAACCTTTGATGAGGATTTATGCTCCCAAAGCATAGCAAAGGCAAATAGTTAAAGTTAGACAAATTTACATGCATACCCAGAGGTAACTGATCTTCAGGGGTGCAAGTATGGGACATAGAGAATTCCTATTTGTTTCTTTGCCAATTTCATGCTATGTTTCTTCATTCAACCCATAATTGCATTGCTAAAGATTCCACTGTGGCAAGTGAAAAGATGAATGGAATTTAAGTCTCTTTTGTGAGCTCTAAGAGGAAAGAGAAAGGACACAGTAAAGCTTTTATTGACCCAACTCCAAATCCAGTGTGTCTAACTAGGAAATTGTTCATTCAGATGAAAGCAAAAAAGCATCTCAGCCTAATGTGGCTGAGATAGCAAAATCAATTTTGAACACAACAGCTCTGTTTAGTAAATGTTTAAAGGAGCACAAAAGGGCCTGCACAAGTTAATGTGATATTAAGAATAAAACATATATAGCCTATACTGTATATCCCTTTTGTAATATGCTATTTTATTAATGCTAATTTACTGGTGAAGTAAAAATGAGGATTTTCTTCACCCATTTAAAAAAAAAAAACTATTTTACCAAAATAGTGGTTCTCCTGTAACAGTTATTTTTAATATCACAATTAATTTATGCCTCTGACCTAACCTTTCTTTCCAAAGACAGGATGGGTTTATTCTCCCTATGAATCATACTTTGTCCCACTCCTCTAGCATAAATAATTCTTGTCCATATTTAAGGATATGTCTTCACCTTCGTTTTGTTTTTTATTCGCTGATACTTTGCTTAATGCCAATTTTAAAAAAGGATAAAGCAATATTTAAATGGGTTTTTAGAACTCATTCTAGGAAGAAAGAATTTTTTTTTTTGGAAGAAAGAATTTTTAAGTGACTGATTGCATGATGCTATGAAAGAAACATTCCAATAAACATCTATTTTTATTAGATTTCTTGGACATTGAATTAGAGTTTGTTAGTGATTGTCTAGCTTCCACTATGAAAATTTTTTTGGCTCTAGATAAATGCAATTTAACTTATTTCTACTGTACATCTCTTTGTTATCCATGTTTTGATAGATAAAATCTAGATTTAGTAATTGTCAATCAATATAAGCCTTTAAAAATATCTTTATCTAACAATCACTTCCTCATACTGTGTTCTTACCGAAAATGTCATCTCACCTTATTATGTTTTCATACTGACATACTATATTCTGTACTCTAACACTCTTCACTGGATTTATATTAGGGAATGAGGTAATCACTGAAAATCATGCTTTTTTCCTATAATAGCATATTATATTTAATATATTCAGCTTGGTAAGTGTGTCAGATTTCAGCATAAGGTAACCAAAAAGACTTTAAATATTTGTCAAATGATGAGTTTATATTTACTTACATTGGAAGGAACCTGTTTTATAGATGTCAGTATCTTATTGATTTCAATTAAATAAAACTGATAAGCTAGACTCTGGGATGTACCAATAAAAAATATCACAACAACTGATTCAATTAAAATACAGACTTATATTGTATGCCATGCTCATTTGCCTATTTGCACACACGTATAAAAGAATAGATTATCTTGCCAGCAACTTAATCTAATATTATCTCTAAAGTCACCAGCATAATCTGGACTATTCTGAAGTGTCCATCATGTGATCATTATTGTAGTTGAAAGAACTGATTTGATTGTTATTGGTTTGTTGAAGATTCTACGGCCTGATACAATTGTGCTGTGCAATATTGAGCTATTTGTGTCATCACAGTATGTAGTTTTGTATTAATATGTTAGGAAATAGGAAATGCACATGTAGATTCATTTTAAAGGTCATAATGGCATCTTTATTTCAAAACAGGTATGTGCAATTTGGTCTTTTCCCACTATATCTTTTATGTTCCAGTTAATGAGTTTCTATAGGACTTCCATGCACCATGCTTTTTCTTTTCTGCTTTTGCCCTTTTGTCTGTAGAACATCCCTCATACATTCTCCTGAGTAATTCCTTCTCAATTTAGATGCTATTCTACCCACAGAATGTTAAGACTCTATACCTGAGCCTGGACTAAGTACTCTGGTAACAGAGTATTTCCACTGTTGCATGTGCCAGATTACATATATACGTATGTATGTATTTATTTATTTAAATTTTATTTTTATTTCTTTGAAAAAAAATAATTGTAAGTATTTAAGATGTTCAATATGATGATTTGATATACATAATATTGTGGAATGATTACCAAGATCAAGGTGATTAATATCCATCATATTTAAATGATCCACTAGTATTTCCATTTCATCCATCAACTCCTCAAAGACTGACCATTTTAGTCGACTTTTACCTCAGTGTTTATGACAAGACCCACTGATACCAAATTCTCAGTAACTGTTTTATTTTATTTTGTTTCATCTTTGCTTTTTGGTTTTAATATCTTTATTACAAAATGAAACAAATACATGAAGCCATATAAAATAAATTAGTAGCTCAATAATTTTTTTAAGTTGAACATACCCATAATTACCACCCAGATTAAAAAAAAATTAAAATGATGCCAGCCACCCCAGAAGACACTCCACTTTCCCCTCCCAGACAAAACCCCCCCACCACTCCAAAATTAACAATTATAGTATCATTTCTGTGCTTTTCTTTATATTTTATTACACAGGTGTAAATCCTTAGATGGTAGTTTACTCTTGCCTATTTATTTTTACTTTGATTTTTTTTTTTTTTAGTTTACAGGTTTCATGTTCATTTACTTATTTTCCTTATAATTTATCTGTTCTAGAACCTGGACTATTTATAGTTTCCTACACTCTGGGTTTGCTGATTTCAAACTGTTGAAAGTCCTTCTGTTCTTCCAGTTTCCTGTATCTAGACCCAGAGGCTTGATCAGACTCCGGTTTGATTTCTGTGGTTAGCTTTTAAGTTACAATGTGCTCATTCATTAGGAGGCATGAAATTTCTAGTTTTTGCACTTTTATTTTCTTTTGGTTTTTGTTAGCAGTCATCGATGCTTACTGCCTTGACCTGTTGATTCACTGAAGGTTGCAGAATGATGTTATAATTCTTTTATTACTTGGTATATTTTAAAAATAAACTTGGCACATTTTTATTTAACAGTTTTCTAGATAATATATTTGTTCCTTATCCTTCAAAACTGACTAATTAGGTTTTTAATAGCATTATTAGTTATACAACCAACTACATATTGTTTGTCACCAGTCAAATGTATATATATTCATGTTTTTAAAACAAAGTGTTTAGATTATTTATTTTACAAAGTTGCTCAAGTGAGTAAGCACAATTAAATGTGTTGTTTAGTAAAAAGACAAACCAATAATTATCAATATAACCTGTTTTAGGAACTAAACTGATTTTTTTTAAAAGAAAACCAAACTATTTACCTCCTAGAGCTGATAACTTTGCTGTTAGTTTTATCAGGATCTTCTGGGAAGCATTAATTACTTTATTTTTTTCCTGCTTTTTGAGATATAATTGACATACAACTTTGTATAAGATTAAGATGTACAATGTGATGATTTTATGCATGTATACATTGCAAAATGATTACCAGTAGAGTTAGTTAACATCTCTATCACCTCATATAATTATCTTTTTTTGTGTGTGGTGAGAATATTTAAGATCTGTTCCCTTAGTAATTTTCAAATATTTAATACAATATTATTGTCTATAGTTACCATGATGTATATTGGATCCCCAGAAATTTTTCACCTTATAACTGGAAATTTGTTCTCTTTCACCAGCTTCTCCCTATTGTTCCCCCCCACAGCCCCTAGCAACCACCAGAGGGAGGGGAGGGGCAAAGAAGAAGGAGAGAGAATCTTAAGCAGGCTCCTCACACAGCCCAGTGGGGGGCTTTAACTAATAACCCCGAGAGCATGACCTAAGCCTAAATCAAGAGTTGGACTCTTAACTGACTGAGTCACCCTGGCGCCCCGGGTTTAGCTTTTTAAGATACATATAAGCGATATCACACAGTACTTGTCTATCTTTGTCAGACTTACTTCACTTTAGCGTAACTCTTTCAAATTCTATCCATGTTGCTCCAAAAGGCAGGATTTCCTTCTTTTTTGTGAATGATAATATTCCATTGTGTGTGTGTGTGTGTGTGCGTCTCACACTTTCTTTATCCATTCATCCATTGATAGATAGTTAGGTTGCTTCCATGTTTTGGCTGCAATTGTAAATAATGTAAATAATAATGGTAAATAATGTTGCAATAAACATGGAAGTGAAGATATTTCTTTGAGATAGTGATTTCATTTCCTTCAGATATATACCAAGAAGTGGGATTGTTGGATCATATGGTAGTTTTATTTTTAATTTTTTAAGGAACCTCCATACTGTTTTCCATAGTGGCCGTACCAATTTATATTCCCATCTATATTTTAGATAACTGATTAGATAATTAATAGATAATTGATTTTAGGTAATTGAAAATTTTAGATCATCGATTTGAGACTTTTCGCCTTTTCAAACATAAGTATTTACATTGTGTATCCTCCTCTGAGTAATTCTTTAGCTGCATCCTGCAAATTTAAACTAGTTGTATTTTCATTCTAAGTTAATTTTAAATATTTTCTAATTTTCTATGAGACTTTGTTTTGATACATTAGTTATTTAGAAGTATTTCTGTTAAATTCTCCAATATTTGGGGATTTTTCTGTTGTTGATTTATACATTAATTACATTGTGGTCAGAGAACATACTTTGTATGATTTCAATCCTTTATAAAATCATGGCATTTTTCCTTTTTGGGGGAGAGGGCCCAAACTATGATCTATCTTGGTGAATATTTCATATGCACTCAAAAAAAAAGATGTATTTTGCTATTGGGTGGAGTGAACTAACGTTAGTTCAATATGTTGTCTACTTATTCTATCAATTACTGAGTGAGGAGTGTTGAAATCTCCAACTGAATTGTGCATTCAATCCTATAACTTTTGTTTCACGTTATATGGAACTCTACTGTTAGATGTGTATATGCTTACATTGTTATAACTTCTTGTTGAACTGACCCCTTTATTATCAGGACTTTGGGTTTTCCATCTAGTTTCTCTGTCAATTTTATGTGGAGATTGAAAAAAAAAAAAAACTATCATTATCTTTTCAGAATCCTCAGGAAAAAACTTTACATGAATAAAATGACCAAGAATATTGTAAGCCCATAAGCTGCCTTTACTGTAGTAAAGAAAAGATATCCTCTCTCACCGGGCACACATCTATGGACATGTATTTTGGTAAGCAAATAATGTGTGAATTAGAAAAAGATGCTTCCTCCTATGGACACATGCAGCCCCTGGCCAGGTACACAACTTGGTGTGAAGCCAGGCTAGATTTTTGCCCCCACTCTTAATGTAGGTCCTCCTGCGCTTTGAAGAGATGACAGAGTTATCCATACCCATATACAGTAGTCTTGGTAATTACTTCCAATGAATGTACTGCAAATAGTTTATGCTCCAATGTCATATTCTCTGTGACGTACCCATAATGATAATACACGAAGTATGGAAAGGAAAACTAAAAACTCTTAGGTGGGATCAAGCATAGCATAAAAATCTCTGTGGTTGTAAATGAAATAGAAATCCGTATGAGTCAGATGAATTCATGGGCGTGCAGTACTTTTAGCATCCTGTGGTAGTCAGGAAGTTACTCCTGCAGGGTCATGTGAAGTAAGGGTTTTGTGTGAGATGCTGGATGTGAGCCAAGTTAACTGCATGAACATAGGGGTTTGGTTGGCACTGGTCCCACCTTCCACCTGTGTAAGAAACCTGAGAAAGATTCTTCTAGTTGCTTTCTGTTTCCATGCATTATGGGAAGTGGTGGGCCTGGGGACAGGAGAGGAAATAAGGCAGGGTCACCATCAGGTCTGAAGCTTCTTCGCCCTGGGCTCAGTGACCTGATGTCTGCAATACCTATAATGGCACTGCATTGCAGAGGACACGACACTTGTATTTTAAGATCTCATCCTGGACTGGGGATCTAAGGATGAATTTCTAGGACCTTGCAGGAGTTTACTTTCAGCCTTTTCTGCTTTCCTTCAGATGTAGAGCAGAACAGGCTTACAGCTTAAGACTATTTACTCTTTTACAGCTTTATTTTGGGGATAATTGGAAAGTTCTAAGTGTGTATGATATATTAAGGATGATGATGGCATTGTGTTTATGTAGGACAATGTTCCTGTTCTTAGGAGATAATATGCTGAAATATTTAATATTAAGGAATCAATGATGTCTGCAGATGATTTATCAGAAAAATAATCCATCTATCTAGTGTGTATGTATGTATGTATGTATTTTATTTTATTTTATTTTATTATGTTATGTTAACCACCATACATTACATCATTAGTTTTTGATGTAGTGTTCCATGATTCATTGTTTGTATTTATTATCTATCTGTCATCTATCCATCATCTGTGGAGAGATGAAGAAATGCGGTGAAATATTAACATTTGATACATGGAGATGAAGGGATATGGATGTTTATTGTAATATTCTATGCATATTTGAAAATTTTCAAAGTAAAATGAATAGGACAAACACAAGATAGGATCTCTGAGGTCTTCTGCCATACATCTTTTTGTTCCTGTCTTCTGGCCACGGCCCTGCTTTCCAGGATAATCAGGATGAAGGCCTCAGTCAATACAGTAAATTTCTCTTTCTGTTGTCTCACTGATATGATAAGCCCCAAATGACCAGGCAGCAATCTTAAATTCCAGTTTAATGTAATGGCCATTATACCCCCTGGTAAAAGTATTATCCTTGGCATCTTCACCAACAGAAGAGAATGTTCAATGAGAAGAAATGCTTTACCAAAGGGTTATTTGAGGTTTTTTTTTCCTTTTTCACATTTTTTGAGCAGTGAATTCTGATCATGGGAGAAATAATACTACATATCGAATGCTGATTTAAAGCACAGATCACATCTTGAAGAACGAAGCCCTCTGCCATTTTCCTTTTCTCTTCTCCCTCTGAGACTCCTATGATGTACATATTGGTTTGTTTTATGCATGTCACTACCAGTTAGGATCCTTTTAGATCCAATGTACAGTGGAAAAGGAAGAACTTCACAGAGGAATGAGTCAAGGTGTATGGAAGATGATGGACAAAAGGAGCTATATCCAAGGAGCAGAATTGGCCTATTCAAGGAATATTCTCCCTCTTCAGGGTAAATGAGCCTCAAAATGTTTGCCTAGTATATTTCAGAATTTTACATGCCTCAATCTGCTGTTTATCCCCTATCTTTCTTAGCAACAAGGTTGTTACTCCTATTTCTCCATTTTACATTGGATGTGTATGGGTGAAATAACATGTCTTTTTAGTTCATAGGTTTCAACTCAAGAGGAGCCACTTCTGACTGTAATGTGGACAGCCATGAATCATTTCCTAATGGAGAGACTGCCATGACTCATCCAGCGATCCTACTCCTCAAACTTGATGAAGTGACTGGATGAGACTTGTGTGTTGTCTCCATTGAGTGTGCTTTGAATGCGTGAAGGAGAATGTTCCAAATATCAGTGACCAGAAGGTTAGGCTGTGGTAATTTCTGGAGACACTCACAATTATATTCCAGTTCTCCTTCTTTAGAGTATGTATTAGGATCAGACTTGCCTTTCTACATGAGTGGAAATGACATGTATCTTTTAGGAGCTACTGAATTATTCACTACCATCCCATTCTTCTACCACAGTCGTTACGCAGGCAAGTACTGAGGTGGAGCCTCTATCAGACTGGATCTTTAATGATATGGATTATTTAGTATAAGCAAGAAATAAATGTGTGTGATGTTAAGACATTGAGGGTTGATTATTTTTTTAACTGTATCTAAAACGGGGCTATACTGGCATTGATGCTACCTAAAAGTGAATCTGGCCTCAAAGAGGTACCTACAAATAGAGTCCTTAGAAACACAGAAGGTATGGTAAAGGAGCTGGTGGTGAGCATTGAATCCATTTAAAAAAACAGAACCAAGAGTATATACTGTTGGAATTATGGCTTAAAAAGAGAAAAGTAAATATTTGAAGCCTTGATAATATAAAAATAAGAACATAATTAAAAAGCTTCATGAGATAAAGGAATAGTAACAGTCTTAAAATCTTAATATTTTGTAACAGGAAGTGAAATAATAATGTATAAATTAAAATGTTAAAATGACTCTAACTTCATAATACTTTAAGAGGATATCTTTTGTGCTGAAAGAAGACTTATTAAAGTTTGGAAATTTCTTTGTTTTTAATTCAGTTCCTCTTTGGTTAATTTAAATAAAATAAAATTTACTTTAATTTTAACTATCACAGCAAATATAATATTTTGTAGGTTTTACAAAACCATGTCCATCCATCCATCCACCTGTCCACCCATCCATTCATCTGCTATCCATTCACCTATCCACCCATCCATTCATCTGCTATCCATTCACCTATCCACCCATCCATTCATCTGCTATCCATTCACCTATCATTCTTTTTGTATATCCTTCTATTTAGTATGGGTGTAGTGTGGATATAGGCCTGAAGTGCTATTTATAGCAAGGTTAATTATAGTAATTTATGGGCATTGGAATTTTTAGTGATATTTTCTCATATGTTTTGTACTTTTCTGTATTGGATGCCTTCCTTCCATCATTTTTTCAAAGCCATAAACTCTTAAATCTTATGGAAAAAAAAAGACAAATTTCTTGGCCTCTGTATTTCAGGTACCCTATTTAGATAACATGAATCAAAAAGTTCCTATTATGTTTCAGTTTCTAATAAAATTCTTTTCACCTCAGTAATTTTGACATACTAAAAAAAAGACTTTGAGAGGAAGTAACAGGATCTGTTGGATAGTGCTCAAATATAGCGTTTTCCTTGTTCAATAGAATACATGCAAATAATCTAAGAAGAGAGTGGGGTGAATGCCCATATTTGCCTGAAGTCACATAGTAACTCAGAGCTTGAAAATAACTGCTCTGTAAGGCTTCATGTTCTCTTCACTTCACACCTAATTTATCAATGAATACATCCGTATTGGATTTAGGAAATCAAATTATTACTAGTCTGGTGATTAAACTGCCCTATCCATCTGCTAGTATATTATCATTATTACTTGAACCTAGCTCCATGATAACAGACATTATAAATCACTTCCACTAAATTTGGGCAGTGAGTGTATAAAATCTTTTAGAAAAAAATTGAATGCTTGAATCAGATTTTTTTCTGTATTAAAATTGAGACAAAATACAAAATACAATATAATTCAGTTGAAATCAAAGTAGATTTTCCGAAATGGTAGTGTCTAATGATGTGTCCAATTTTAGCCGTGCTTTTTCTTGGATGATCTTCCGGTTGAGATTGAATCCAGAGAGATTTCTGGCCTAATGGACAGCCATGCATGTGTGAGGCTGTGATGTTTGTTTAAATAATGTGACTTATTTTATGCCCAGAATAATCATAGTACTTTAAGTGCACTTGTAATGCTTTTTTATTCAGTGAGAATCTTTTTGTTCTTTTAGAATACACTGTTTATTCTTGAAGTCACAGAACAACAATTGTGGTTATCTTCTAGAATCATAGTTTGATTTCTGTGTTATTTGCATGATATGCTAAGAACATCCATGTAACTGAAATCAAGAAGATATGGAAAGTTGTATGACAACCTTATTATTTGCTTGCTCTAGCATGGTTAAAAATTGAAGAGCAGCCTAGTTGTGTAAGTAGTCTTTCCACTTTCTTATTACTATGAACTGAACAAATGCTTTCAGTATTTTAAAAAATATCTATCCATTTAGTAAATATTATTTGAATGCCTCCTGTTTATACAAGGTACTCAGGAGGTGCCATAGATAGGAGGTCTCTCAAAGCATTTGCCATTTAGCGATGTTCTTCCATATAAATCACACAAACATGTTTGCTACGAGGATTCATAGTCTTCTGTATCTGCTTTCATGGCACTTATTCATCCTTCACTAGGTACCCACCTTTACCGCTGGGCTTTAATGTGGGTGCCCCATGTGGGTAGGAGCAGAGTCTCTTTTGTTGATGGCTGTATCCCCAGTGCCTAACACAGTGATAGCCACGTCACTGGCATGCTAGCTATGTATTTTTGACTGACTTATGCAGATTATGGGAACTATTATGGGAGAAGTACAACCAAAAGGAAGGCTATTAATGAAGTATAAATTACTATGTAGAATCTGTCCTAGTTTGGGGAAGTGGTTCAGATTAAATGCATTGAAACTGGAAGAGAAGGGGTAGGCCCAAAGGAATAGCATGTTCAATGTTTTGAGGCAACTGAGGAGGAATGAGTATTTATGAACCAGTGAAGTGCTCAATTCCACTAGATCACAAGTTAGATGTCAGGAAGTCATGCAAGGAGGCTAGTCGGCATTGGAAAGAACACCGGAGTCAGATTATTAGAATCTAATGTGCAAGCCTAAGAAATGTCAAGTTTTTATTTAATAAGATGCTGAGGAATTTTAGTAAGTCATTTAGGTTAAATGACTAAAATAAATTACATTTTAGTTGCACATCCATAATCTCAATTTTCTAAAAAAAAAAATTTAAGAGCAGAAAGGTTTTTTAAGGGCAGAAACTATACATTTTAATGGTTTAATCACAGTAACTGACATAGTCCCTAGTGCCTTTCAGGTGTTTGGCACGTGTTTTTGATTAGATGGTCATTTGAATTTGTTAAGTGAAATAATATTCTATAAGATGTGAGTGATTCTTGATTTGGACTATAGATAGATAATAGGTAGGTAACTAGATAGGTAGATATGAAGACAAACACTTAAAGGTAGATAGATGGATAGATAAATACAAACATATATGCACACATAAACACTCAAACACAAAAACCTATATACACACCTAACCCCACTCACATAGACTCCTACACACATACAAAGGCATACCTAGAGACAGATCCACAAAAGTACACATATTTTCATACAAATACATATCCAAGTACACAATCACAAGCACACACATACAGACATTCACACCTGTTTGTGAGAGACAATAGATGAAATAGGATTTTGTTATAGGAAACATAAAACTCATGGAATTGGGGCGCCTGGGTGGCTCAGTTGGTTAAGCGACTGCCTTCGGCTCAGGTCATGATCCTGGAGTCCCTGGATCGAGTCCCGCATCGGGCTCCCTGCTCGGCAGGGAGTCTGCTTCTCCCTCTGACCCTCCCCCCTCTCATGTGCTGTCTCTCTCATTCTCTCTCTCTCAAATAAATAAATAAAAAAAATCTTTAAAAAAAAAAAAAAAAAAAAAAAAAAAAAAAACTCATGGAATTATCAGGGAAAATGGTATCAGAAGAGCAAATGACATATGGAAGAGGATTTCAAAGAACAAATTAAAGAATAAAGTTTAGTTTCCGTGAAGGAGTACCCTCTAAGTAGATTATCACACTGTAGGCAGATTTCCCAAACCCATATTGAACATTGCCAAATACTTACTTGCCCATCAAATATTATCTACATGAGAATCTGAGTCTGAGGATGGATCACATATCATATTCACCAAATTTGGCAAATATTCTAGCTTTAAAATCTTTAGAGCAAGTGTTTTGACCTGAAGTGTTGGGGTCGACTCGCTAAGGTTTAACTGGTTTTGTCCACTCTGGGTCTCAGAATTTGTAATTTGTGATAGTTCAAGGGATTCATCTAATCTGGTTAGCCATTTGTGACAATACTGGGAAAGGTTATTTAGAATTATACTTCATGAACATATTAAAAGGATTAACTAAGAGTGATACTGCCAACGTTTAAAAAGCATTATTGTTCATTTAAACATAAACGTATACAATCAATTTTATAGTGATGCATAAAATATTTCAAGTTTCTGTGTCTTTTCACTAAGAAGGGTAAAAACTCTTCCCCTGTTTAGGTAGAGTTTTGCTTAGGTGGGATGCAGGAGAGAACACCTGAGGTCAGATTATTAGGATTTGATGTGCAGGGTAGGTTGGATGGCAATTTTTCTTAGTTTTTCCTCATTTGAAGATACTTTGATTTTTGCTAGCATCCTGCAAGATATTTCACTTGATATAGAATTTTGGATTGTTAGCGTAACCAGCAACAGTCATTTCTTTCAGCTCTTGAAAAATGCGTCACTGCCTTCTGACTTCCATAGCTTCTGATAAGAAATCCAGTATAATTCAGATTGTTTTTTGCCTATAAATAACACGCGCTTTTTCCTTCACTGCTTTCAAGATTTTTCTTTGTCTCTATTTTTAGAAGTTTGAATAGGATGTGTCTTGGTGTGGGTTTCTTTGGGTTTATTCTGATTCACTCAACTCTGTGACTATATAGGCTTATTTCTTCTGTCAAGTGTGGAAATCTTTCTGCCGTATTTCTTCGAGTACTTTTCAGTCCCTTCCTCTTTATCCTCTTCTTCTGGGACTCTAATGACACAAATGTTAGACTTTTGATTTACTCCCACAGGTCCCTGAAACTCTGTTATTATTATTATTAATTATTTTATTATTTAGCCTACTTTCTCTCCACTGTTCAGATTTGCTAATTTCTATTTTCTAATTTCAAGTTCACTGATTACTTCATCATCCCACTTCATTTTGTCTTTGAGCCCATCATGGCGTCTTTTTTATTTCAGTCATTATATAGTTCTGTTCCATCAGTCTTCTTTATATTTTCTATTTCTTTGCTGAGTTTTTATATTTTTTAATTGGTTTACATGTGTTCATAACTGCTTGTCAAAGCAATTTTATGATGGCTGTTTTACTCTTCTCAGACCTTTGTGGCTTCATTACCTGTAGGTGCAGGTGAAAGTCTTAACTCTCCACTAGGTCTCTTCTGACCCCATCCCAGCAGATGGATGGAGGGACACTCCGTTACTATGAGGCAGAGTGGATGTTTAGGGTCCTCATTCTGCCTTTGCTGGTGCAGATGGGGATTAGGCCACCATTTTTCCTGTGGTGTTTGGCTTGAATAGAGCATTATTGTCTAAAAGTGTTTATCTTGCTAGGCTGCCCATCTTGGTTTTTTGATTAGAGAGAGCAGGCTCTTTCTGTGGATTTTTTTTTTTTTTTTTTTTTTGCGGGGGGGTCTGTCTGTTGGCATTTCTGGATTACCAGCCTCTTTAACTCCAAGTCTGAGATATGAGGCAAACAAAACTAAACTAAACCCAGGGAACTCACCATTATTTCATCCCTTGGGTCCCAATGCACCTAGCTGTCCTGCCTTCTTTTCCCCATTTCTCAGTCTTCTTATGTTTGGTTTTGATAATAATGCTAGGTGTTTAGATGTACATAGTGCAAGGAATAGGGAAAAGTATGACTTCCCACATGATGGATTTTGAGGAAATGCTTTGAGATGGATTCACAGAAAATGAGGCCGGAAAGTTACTCAATAATGGTCTTCCAGTCAATTCAAACTCTGTGTTGAGACTGATCATCATTCGCATTCATCTTCATTAAGAATGATCAAAAAACAGATTGAGAGCCATAGATCAGATAATACAATTATCTAACCCGTTTCCTTAAGAGAAGTTTCTTTAATAGTCTTTCTTGGGGCAGTTCTTTAAAACAGAACAGGTTTACATTGGATTCTGCTAAAAGACAATGTTGTAACTTGAGGGAACCTTATGAGATGCCTTTCAAGTTTTTATTTACATAGATAATAATGTGGCTCCTAACATGTTATAAAAGTTAAATAGGCACTTAGTTGTTTCACTAAAGATCTTCTATGTAGGTAACATTTCCTTTCAAAGTAATAGTTTTAAAGGCAATTTTGAGCTTGTTTTATTTCCTTACATTTCTTTCAAAGAGTAAATTATTTCAGCCCTAGAATAGAAATGCTTAATCTCCCGAGACTCCTCTGATGAATAGCCAAAGGGATAATTTCTTGGCTATATGGATTTCAACATAAATTTTAGCAAAATCATAGATATCCAAATGTAGATTCTGGCAATTTGGGATGCATCGTCAATATGAGAAATTCCCAGGGGGACTCTGGAACTCTCATGCAATTACTAGGTTACAGCAGTAAACATGGGAGGCAGAGTTTTTCAATAGTCAAAACAAACTATGATCCATGTAACATATTTTGTATAGTAAGTAATACAAGCATAATATAAAACAGGTGACTAATATTGCTTTACTGTTTAAATATACCATATGTGATAAAATATAGCCAAATGGTAATTTAATTATTTCCATGAAAATACAGATAAATTCCAGCATTTAAAAAGCATATGACCTCCGATTTTCCCCCCTTCATTTTTCCATTCCTCCTATCTTCTTCTTCTTTTTTTAACATATAATGTATTCCTTGTTTTGGAGGGGGAGATGAACCATGAGAGACTACGGACTCTGAGAAACAAACTGAGGGTTCTAGAGGGGAGAGGGTGGGGGGATGGGTTAGCCTGGCGATGGGTATTAAAGAGGGCACGTATTGAGTGGAGCACTGGGTGTTATACGCAAACAATGAATCATGGAACACTACATCAAAAACTAATGATGTAATATTTGGTGATTAACATAACATAATAAAATAAAATTTAAAAGAAAGCATATGACCTACTGTGTTGTGACTTTAAGTCTATACATGTGATTATTATTGTGGTGAACTTTTCAGTTCATAATATGTAATCAGTTATGACAAAATAAGTTAATATTCAAATATTCTGGGGAAAAAAATTGTCCTTTTTATGTGAAGAAACTAGTTATCCAAAAAAATATTTTCAAGAAATATGTTCTGCCATGTTGAGCTGAGTACATTGGTACTCAGTTGTTGGGAACATGAGGCTTATGGACCAGATCCAACCCTTTGGTACACCTTGAGCTGCTTCTCTAATCCACGTTATAGATTATGCCCCTATCCGAGACTGGCCCTTGGATAATGCACGTTGTGGAAACCAGATGAGAAAATATATTTGAATAACTGGAAAATGTAAAGTATTTACTCTGATATTGGATCAGTAGCATTAATTTTCTTTACTATAGAGAAAGTTTAAATAATTAGATCGGGTAGCTGAGACATGTGTAAGTGATAAATACAATGATGGAATTAATAAAGCCTCTGGTCTTGATCTGTTTTGGGCATCTCCTCCCAGGACATATCCATCTATGTAAGATACTGTTGGCGTAAATCAGTATCCACAATTGTAATATTATCTTCCTTAAAATCTTCTTCCAGTACCAATGTATATTTTCACTTTACCTTGTTAGCTTGGCCTTGACAGTGCATATTGTTAAGTGAACAAAACAGTGTGAACTTTTGGGACTTCATCAAGATAAAAAGCTTCTGCACAGCAAAGGAACAGTTAACAAAACTAAGAGGCAGCTCCTGGACTGGGAGAAGATATTTGCAAATGACATTACAGATAAAGGGCTGATATCCAAGATCTATAAGGAACTTCTCAAACTCAACACTCAAAAAACTAATAACCCAGTCAAAAAATGGGCAGAAGACATGAACAAACACTTACCCAAAAAAGACATACAAATGGGTAACAGACACATGAAAAAATGCTCAACATCATCAGCCATCAGGGAAATACAAATCAAAACTACAATGAGATACCACCTTACACCAGTTAGAATGGTGAAAATTAACAAAACAGGAAACAACAGATGTTGGTGAGGATGTGAAGAAAAGGGAACCCTCCTACACTGTTGGTGGGAATGCAAACTGATACAGCCACTCTGGAAAAGAGTATGGAGGTTCCTCAAGATGTTAAGAATAGAGTTACCCTTCGGCCCAGCAATTGCACTACTAGGTATTTACCCCAAAGACACAGACGTAGTGAAAAGAAGGAGCACGTGCACCCCAATGTCCACAATAGCCAAACTGTGGAAGGAGCCGAGATGTCCTTCAACAGATGAATGGATAAAGAAGATGTGGTTCATATACACAATGGAATATTATTCAGCCATCAGAAAGGAAGAATACCCCCCTCCACATCAACATGGATGGAACAGAGGGGATTATGCTAAGTCAAGCAGAGAAAACAATTACCATATGGTTTCACGCATATGCAGAACATAAGCAATAGCATGGAGGACCATAGGGGAAGGGAGGGAAATACAAAGGGGGAGAAATCAGAGAGGGAGATGAACCATGAGAGACTATGGACTCCGAGAAACAACCTGGGGGTTTCAGAGGGGAGGAGGGTGGGGGAGGGGTAACAGTGATGGGTATTAAGGAGGGCACGTGTTGTGATGAGCACTGGATATTATACGTAACTAATGAATCATTGAACACTACATCAAGAACTGATTATGTACTATACAGTGGCTAACTGAACATAATTAAAAAAAAAAAAACCAGTGTGAAAGGCTCATACCGTACAATTCCAACTATTTGACATTCTGGATAAGGTGATATACTATAGAGACAGTAAATAGGTCAGTGGTTGGCAGAAGTTCAGATGGAATGGAAAGAGGGATGAATAGGCAGAGCACAGAGATTTTTTAGAGCAGTGAAACTACTCTGATGTTTTAATGACATTATGCTTTTGTCAAAACCCATAGAGCAGTACAACACAAAGAATAAGAAAATGTGAACTCTGGCTTTTGGTTAATAATAACGTATTGTTGGTTCAGCAATTGTGACAAAAGTATCACTCTAAAACAAGGTGTTAGTAAAAGGGGAAATGGTGTTTAGGAGGGAGGAGATATATGGGAACTCTGTATACCTGTACAAGTTTTTGGCATACCTAAAACTGTTCTGAAAAATACAGTCTATTAATTTAAAAAAATGCAAATACCAAACTGAGTGAAATTGTCGTGTGTAGTGTGTAATATGTAAACTTTTTATTAACTTTCCTACTTTGAGACCTGCACCACCCCTCCTTCCTGACTTCATCTGTTTGGTATCTTAGTCTCAGGAGTGAAAGTCCTCCTTACTATCCCCAACCTCATGAACACACAGAGAAAAGAAGCTAAAAGCCCCAACTTTTCTTGCAGCAGATTTTTGCAATCAAGCTCTTGATTTTCCACCTTAACACTCTGCTTCCTACAGACCTTGAAACTGAAGCTATTTGTAATTCTATGTAAATTTGCTTGCTGTTCTTTAGTATCCTCCTGTCCAGAGAGTTTGAATGAAACTTCTATTCTGTTACTTCACTTACTATTCTATTTATTTTCCATCTTCAAAAATTTGTTGTAATATCTTGTCCACTGTTGTCTCCTCTTTTTGTCTTTGTTAGTTTAAACATTGATAAATTGCTTTATCTTCATTTTAGAGAAGCTTCAGGGGTGAGAAGGAATAAGCATATAGAGCCAAACAACCATGTTTAACTAAAATTATAGGTGGCTTTCTGGTCCTTTCCCTCTGCTTTTTTTGTTTTTGTTTTTTCATAGTCCTCATCTTTTTCTTTCTCTGAACACAACCACTATTAAGTAAAGTTAAACATCATCTTTGTCAATACACTGCATAGTAATATGAACTACTTTAAATTGAATAATGAATGTTTTTGGCAACGAATGAATTCAACTGAATCAGGAGACAGTGTTGGATGTAATTATTTAATTAATGGAAATGAAGTATTGCAATATTGGGGGACTTGAATATATGTTGAAGGATACTGTGGATAAGAACTATGGCTCATAGCCAACTGAGAGCAATTCACATTTTGAATAATGAAATGATGAATTTTCATTTCTTTTTTTCTTTTTTTCATTCTCTAAGCTTTGCATCCTGATTGAAGCAAAGACATCTGTCTTTTCCCAGATAGCAACTTTGGTTGCTGTGGCAACATGTTGACTGGGGAACTTAAAATAAAGGTGGCTCATTTCCAAATCACTTTTCTTCTTTTTCTTCACAAAAACAGAACACATTGGCAGAAGAAGAAGAAGAAGAAGAAGAAGAAGAAGAAGAAGAAGAAGAAGAAGAAGAAGAAGAAGAAGGAAAGAAGAAGAAGAAGGAGAAGGAGAAAAAGAAAAAAAAAGCTCTACTGGAATCTTTATAATCAATAAACCTGTTGTTTGCTGAAGGATTATATCCCCAAACTTGCATGTTAAGCAGGTGAATGAGTGTATATTTGGTCTTCATATACTTTTACCCTATGAAAAACTGAACAACCTCATTTTAAACAAACTTTTCTTCCTCCCTCCCTCCTTTCCTCCCTTCCCTTCCTCCTCCCTCCCTTTCTTCCTTCCTTCCTTTCTCTCTCTCTCTCTTTTAAATTGGGATAGTAAGGACCTGGGTACATGTAGAAGGAGGAGGGGCAAAGGCAGTGAAAGAAACTCTTCAAAGGCTTTTGCTAAAGCACAGCCTGGTTGCTAGGGCTTGAAAAGATTGTTATTTGTAGCTAACACAAAGTTATTCCAAAATGCACTCAGCCTTAGAAGCAAACAAGTACTAAATTTCTTAAGAGAGGCATGGTTTAAATCTCCCAACATATGAAAATAATATTTTGACACTTCAGGATGCACCTATATTTGTGCATTAAATTTCATGAAACAGTGGGGGTGGTGGAAAGGAGGTTTTAAAAAAAATTCCTTAAGTTGAGGACACACATCTTTAAAACCTCATCCGTTCAAAAACACTTGAATTTTTACAGAATTTATTTCTAAAATGTCATTTTCTTTTGAGTCTTGTTGTAAAGTTGGGTTTGTCAACAAGACTACATGACAAGAAAATAAATGTGTTATTCTAGTTTAGTTTTATATAGTGACTTTCTTCCAAACCCAGAGCCTTATAATTTATTTCTTTTCCATTTATTCCATTTATTTATAAATGAGTAAATGATATTTTATGGGTGATCCATAAATATGCACTTCTTTTAATATAAATTATTTAAATTGATTATATAATCACTTTTGCTATAGGACCAGGCAGAGGAAATTCACATAGAATCAGCAATTTTAACATAAATTCAGTAAGCACAGGAGATAAAAGTGATGTTAACACATGAATACTACAAAGCAATCCTGGGTAGTGAGTGGGAAGGGGAGTAGAGAAATGCTTTCACTGGCTTCTGTGAAGAATGAGAGTCTTAACAATGCTATACTTTGGTCAATTTTTAGTTTGGTGAATTTTATGGGACAGAAAAAGCCTAGGATCACCTAGGTGGTTCAATCGGTTAAGCATCCAACTCTTGGTTTTGGCTCAGGTCATGATCTCAAGGTTGTGAGATCGAGCCCCACACTGGGCTCCATGTTCAGCCCAGAGTTGGCTTGGGATTCTCTCCCTCTTCCTCTCCCTCCTTCTCTGCCCCTCCCCCAGCTCATGCTCTCTATCACAAATAAATAAATAAATAAATAAAATCTTAAAAAAGGAAGAAAAAGCCTAGATATTCATTGTTGATAAAACAGAGACTGGAATATTTTTGGGGAAGTTAGCCATAGTACTAACTGGCTAATAAAGCCAATTGATTAATACTACTCAAAATAGATCCCAACTTCTTTTAGTGTCTATTTAGGCATTTTTTGAGTCAGAAAGACATACCTATTAAAGATGCAAACTGCAGATGAACTTACATAGATGACTAATATCTTTCCTCACCCTCCCAAATATCTGAATGTCCTCAAGTTCTTAGATAAGGAACCAGTAGAAAACCAGAATCCTGAACCAGTGGGCATAGAAAAAAAAAAGATGTTCATGGAATGAAAAAAATAAAGGCACATATTCAAAATTAACTCTCTTGACCTTGTTAGGTTCACAGCACAATCCCTAGAGGTATTCAGTTTTGAACAGAACTGTACCCTGAAGACCCTATGGAATAATAAGCTTCTTCCCACCAGCAACACTGCCATTAGAGTATTTCTCTCATCACCTCTATTGAAACAAAGCAAAAGAAAACAAAAAAATGGGGCATGTGACTTAATATTGTTGTTACTTAAAGCACACAGGACAATTTATGTTTTCATAGAATGCTCAAGTAGAATTACTTTTTTTAAGATTTATTTATTTATTTATTTGTTTATTTATTTATTTTAGGGAGAGAGCCCACACATGAGCGGGAGGATGAGCAGAGGGAGCAAGAGAAGGAGAGAAGTAGCCTCAGCGCTGAGCTTGGAGCCCCATGAAGGGCTGGATCTCAGGACCCCAAGATCATGACCCGAGCTGAAACCAAGAGTTGAATACTTAACCAACTGAGCCACCCAGACATTCCAAAGGAGAATTAATTTTTATAAAAATAGTTATTTGCAATAATAATATAAATAATTGTTGATCATTTACTCTGGGCCAATCACTGTGCTGAGCATTTAAAAAAAATTCTCATTTTAATTTTCTCAGTGGCCCAAGATGTTGGTCATCTTTCAGGCGAGAATATTGGAGCTTATGGAAGTTGGTTAAGTGTACACAGCTAGGATAAGTGGTAGAAACAAGATCCAAATAGAGATTTAACTCAAAGGTAAGTTCTGAACTACCATGCAGCATTTCCTTTTTGCACTGAAGACTTAAGGCTGTGAAGAATTTAACTCAACTCATTTCTTTATGTAGTCAAAAGTTAAAATTTCAGATAAATAAAAAATTTTACTGTAAATGGGAATTCACTGCATAATTGTTTGCCTATCAGGAATAGTTCAACAGCTAAATCATTTCTATTAGTTTCTAAAATTAAAGAGAGGTCCATTCTTTAAAAGATCCATTTATCTTTTGAAATATTACTTAAATATCAGGCCAGTCTGTCACTTATGGTTAATTAAGAATAAAACTAAATTCAAAATTACATAGACACAGTCTGTTGATTTAATGAAACAACTTCCTGATACTTTACTGAGTGAGGGCAACAAAACTGAAGTGTTTGGCCAATTTCTTCAGTGTCATTTAAGCTGTCTTGTTATGATAACTTTGGAGTGAATGTGAAACTCATGTATTTGGTTCTATGTAAATCAAAGTATAAATTTAGTACATGAATTGTTCACTTTTCACCATGCTTATATTTGACATGAAAAGGAAATGATTTATGGTTAACTTTTTAAAAAATCAGTTTTCTTGATATTTTGTTATCCTGTGGACACCACCATGACCAGGAGAGCATACGTTTTCCAACACAAAAACACTCAAAGCCAAGGGAGGGGAGAAGGAGTTAGTCACAGCCCTCAGGTGCAACAGCTGCAGACTGAGTTGGCATCATTAATGCACTCTGGAATATCTGATTTTTAAAGTAGTTCTAACATGTTTTGTACACAATGAATATATTTGAGTAATTGATTTGGATAGGCCAGAATTCAAACTTTATGGTAAGACTTATAGTTCAAGTATAATAGCTATTACTTCTTTGAAAAAATATTACAATACAAGAAAAGACTATGGTTTTGATACAAATTTAGCTACTTTGACATCACTATTCATCTTCATCAACTGATAATTATGGTTCTTGGCGCCACTATATTCAATTAGGATTCAATCTTGATTTTGTGAGTGTTATTTTTCATGAAATAAGTAGATTGTTATAAATAGCTGTTTTTTAATATAAGTGGCATATCAAGAAAAGAAAATGATGTAATTATAGACACTTATGACATTTTAAATCTATTTTTTGCAATTGAATACACTTATTCCTCTTTGAATCCATTACATTTGAAGCCACTTAAATAGTTCTATGCTTTTTTCTTATTCTTTTTCTATTGTAGTATCTAAAAAATGATAATAACCAGATCAAATTCTTTTGTAATGCCAAGCATAAATTAAACGAATATATAATTATGAAATTAATTTATTACTTGGTTTCAGACACATTTACCTGAATAGAGATTTCTAGAAATTTTTAATGCATCTATTATTTTGGGAATTTTACTGTGACTAAATTTCCAGGTTTGAGCATTTAAGTTTTCTTATTTAAGATTTTCTTGTCCTTCCTCTCTGCAGCTGCACACTGAATTAATGTGTCAGTCAAGTTTATAAGTCCCACGATGGAAAGAATTGGATTTTTAAGATATCATTTCCTTTATGCCAGTAGTTCTCAGCCAGGGGCAAGGTTTCTACCCAAGGGACATTTAGCAATGTCTGGAGACATCGTTAGTTGCCACTAATATTGTGGGGAGAGATGCTGCCGGCATCCTGGGTAGGGGCTGGGATGCTGCTAACCCTCGTACGATGCACAGAACAGTCCTACATCAAAAAATTATCCAGTTCAAATGTTAATAGTGTCACTGTTGAAAAATCTATTATATGTAATAGCCTTGTAAACAGTATGATTTTTAGTTCTACAATTTGGTAAAAATTTGGTAAAATTAATCTTATCATGAGTGGTATGTTGTGGAATACATAAACCTTAAAAGCCTCAAAAAGGGCACTTTCACGAGGAAAGAAAATCAATAAGCGGAAATAACAAACGTGAAGTAGTTTGATTCTAATAAGTTGGGATCAAAGCTTTCAGATGCTCTTTAGGACAAATCTTGGCTGTCTCTACACAACTGAAAACTAAGCATATTTAATTCCAAGAGTTTGAACCCTGTGGCAGGTAGAGTAGATGAGAATGAGCAGTGTCCACTTGAGAGGGATGCATGTTGAACAAGGTTTTAACATTTTCTATGGGAAGTGAGGTTTTGATTAAGGCAAGGAGGAGATGTGAACACGAGGAAAAGATTGAACATATAGATGAAAGCTATTTAAAATGGAAGTAGGCTTGGGAGGGCAGATGGGTATTGTTGGGAGAGAGGTTTTCCATGGAGGGAGAATCAGGGCACATAGTTTATTTGGGGATGGTCTTCTCGTGCTGTTTAGGGTGAGGCTCCAAGGACTAAAGAGGTTTCGATATTTCATAACTCAATAATGCCAACAGGAACAGAAAATAAATTACTTGGATCTTCAGCATTATATATAATATTAGCTTTTAAAAATTAGCTCAGTCTTCTAATTGAGGAATTCAGCTCAGAGTGGGAGATAAGAGTAAATAAATGACATTTTGGCACGTGGCTTAGCCTGAAAGAGATAAGGGGCATATCTGATTGTGTTTGAAAATATGAAAGATTTAATGCAAAAACATATAGTTCATTAGTACATTTCTTGTATAGGTTGGCTTCATAAATTTTATACCACTAATGGATGCAGAGCGGCTTAAGGATGCTGGAAAAAAATACAATTTGGGGGTATTGTTTAAAACTAAAACTGATGACGCTTTTATGGGCCAGATGAAATTGTTGGGAAGAGTTCTCCCTAAATTGTTGAAGGGAATTTGAGACATTTATCTCTTGCTGGAGTCATTGAAGCCTTTGGTAATTGGGAATGGGGGTAGGGGAGAGGTCTATTTTAGAAATTAAATTGGAGATAAGGAAGAAAAAGGAGCAGGGGAGATTTCACCTTGATTAACATACTTTAGTTTTTTCTTAGCTAAGGGTCAAATGGATGATTTAGTTCCATTTAACTATATTCTTTGGATAAGACACTAAATGTGTGATATAGGGGTTTTTCTAAAACATACATTTATTCATACCAGAAAGAAAAGTACAATTATTTTTGTAATGTAAATACAAAACTTCTAAAATGAACTAACAAATAGTTGGGAAGTTTTAAAGAACACTCATTATCTGTCCACCATATTTTAAAACTGCTAACATAATAGTTGTTGCAGTGATACAATTATATTTCCGTGTTTGCTGATTCATTTGTTCTTGGGAAAAATCTATGCTAAGTGCAAAGTTCAATATAAAACAGATTAGCTTTCGGATGTTGTTTTTACCCTGTAAGGAGTAGGCAAATGATATAATGTCTAAGGTGGGCTGGGTTCCAGGAATCTACAGGGAAAGGCGGGGACCGTGGTGAAATGAAAAGCACATGTTGTAGCTAAAGGTGACACCATTTACTCAATGTCTGTAGATGTTGCTGTCTGTAAATAAGGAACTGGTGTGACCAATCTGATTTTTCAAGCAAGCTAAAAATCAAGATTTTTAAATGTGATAGTTCCTTATATTTTTTAAGTTGGAAATGATGGAAAACAAGTACAGATTTCTCATTTTTTCCCCTTTATGTAAGAAATAAGCATTTCTAAGAGGCAAAATTTTATATCGTCTTTCCTATTGTCGAATAAGATTATGCAGATCTTTCTTGCCTTACGAGGGGGTTATGTCCCAATAAATCCATCATATTGAAAATATCGTAAGTTATCAACTATACTTAAATTAAAAAATATAGAAGTTGAAAATGTATTTAATATATCTAGCTTACCCAACATCATAGCTTAGCCTAGCCTACCTTAAATGTGCTCAGAACGCTTACATTAGCCTACAATAATGGGCAGCATTATCTAACACATAGCCTATTTTATAATAAAGTGTTGGGTATCTCATGCAATTTACTAGTGTACTGAAAGTGAAAAACAGAACAGTTGTACATGTATTGGTTGTTTACCCTCACGATTGTGTGCCTAACTGGGAGCTGCAACTGCCACTATTATGAGACAGGATCATGACACCTATCTCTAGCTGGGGAAAAGATCCAAATTAAAAATTCAAGGTATGAATTCTACTGAATGCATATTGCTTTCACACCATTGTAAAGTCGAAAAATTTTTAAGCTGAACCATCGTAAGTTGGAGTTTGTCTGTACATTGTTTTGCAGTCCATAATGTCTGCTCTTCCCAATTAAAATATCATTTTTCTGAAATCATAAACGGTATATGCTTGTAAAATATACTTAAATGTTATGAACTATGCTTAAATGTTCCTGGGTTAGAAAGTATAGTGTATAAATACTGCATATAGTAACATGTTCATGATGGCAATACTTGAATTAATTTTAAAATTTGTTGGGGCACCTGGGTGGCTCAGTTGTTAACTGTCTGCCTTCGGCTCAGGTCATGATCCCAGGGTCCTGGGATCGAGCCCCGCATCTGGCTCCCTGCTCCGCGGGAAGCCTGCTTCTTCCTCTACCACTCCCCTTGCTTGTGTTCCTCTCTGGCTATGTCTCTCTCTGTCAAATAAATAAATAAAATCTTAAAAAAAATTTTTAAATTTGTCAATGATGATATACTAGAATTTCATTCATTTAATTTTTTAAAGTAGTACTTCAGTTCTACATTGATTAAAAGTATGCCAGGGGTATATTTCCAACTTTAATAAAAGGGATGAAAACATATTTACCCTTTTCTTTCAAAACTCACCCTTGCGAAAAGGAGAACAAGAAAAAACCACAAATGACATTTTTGTTTTAATTTGTCAAAAATCTGTTATCTCCCCCAAATTTATGAAAATGGAAATCAGAAAAGGAATAGCAAATGATTCAGTAAAGTCAGGGAGGGTCAAAATTAAATACTTACGGAGAGAGAATCAAAGCAGTGGCTGCTTCACTTCAGAACCTTAGAAAATAAAATAATAAACATAATGGGCTTTGGAATATAAGGTTACCAAGCGAAGGTCTGGAAACAGGTGAATTGTTTGAAAGTTTATATTAGAAGCAGTTAAACCTCCCAGCTCACACCTTTACCATGTGCACTGAGTTTGCTACCACTCCTTCCTTAGGAAAGACCATGTCTCTTTTCTAGGGAAACTTCATTTGGAATACTACAAACTCCATTTCTTCAGATCCAGAAAAAGGTAGACATAAAGGTTCAAGTGAAAATAAGGACATACCTGACATTAAAACATACCAATGCCAAGTTCGCTGGTAGCTAAGCAACACCCCAGACAGGCAGCTCAATGATCCTCCTGTGAAGAAACTTAATGCTCCAGAGGAAATACGTTTAGATTCTGATTTTGCAAGCTTCCAAAATGAAGTTTGCCAGTAACTTATTACTCTCAAGCCCACTGGCATTTTCGTGCACTTAGAATTTGTACTTAGCTTTGATGCCTATTTCTTGCCTGTAATTGACAATAAAGGGTCTCCAGACATTTGAAGAAAGGCTCCACATTAAAGAAGAAGGCCTATCCCTACCCTTTTCACCCCATCTTATCAGAATAGAATGTAGAGGCTCTGCTTCCAATTGAGGTTCAATAAATTTCTAGTGGATCAACCTTCTACTGATATAATAAAGTATAAACCCTAGACAAAATATTTTGAAAACGACTCACAGGCATTAGACAGTGGACAAGAGCAAGAAAATCCTGTAAAAGAGCTCAGATTTGGAAGAAAGAATGCCATTATTTTAACGTGTCTTCAGTCTGATATCAGCTGAAGTCTGCAGTACAGGGTGATTACTTAAGGCTTTGTTTTGGAAAGTTCTTCTGTTTAAGGATTTTCCCTTTTAAGGAAAGGGTAAGATGGAATGTCATGTGGTGGAGCCAGGAAGTCCCCTTGCCTAAGAATTTGAATGGCAGAAAGAAACATAAGCAAGGAAACGGATTTGGTTGCCCAGATGTGTAAAGGATAGAGAAATGAAAGGAAGTTAACTCTATGCGAAATCTAACTTTATTATTTAATTGAATTGTGTAAGAATTTGTATGATACTGTGTGCCATACTCTTCACTAAACAGTTTACACACATTAACTCATTCAATCACCTTAATCATCTTGGGAGGTAGGAACTATTACATACACACTTTACAGATGAGGCTATGAGAGCACAGAGAGGTTAAGTAACTTCCCCCAAGGTCTCACAGCTAACAAGTGGCAGAGTCCTCTTTGGCTCCATTATGAATAAATGCTCTAGCCAAGCAATATTGCCTCCCATTTCTTACATAGTATATCGTACATTATGGAGCCATGGTAAGGTTTCAGTACAAAGATTTTAAGTAGATTCTTCTTGACTCAAGTCTTTGAGTAAACAAGGCTCCTTTACTTGCTGGCTTTCAGACCACTCAGCTCAGAAGCTACTTGACATTTAACTAAAATGCCACACTGTTTCCTATGATATGTCTTACTGCAAATGCACTGTGCATTCCTTTCATATACTCTAATCCCCTTACTCCCAACTCGGACCAGTGACCAAGCCTTTGCAGCAGCCAGGGGCTGGGCACCTGCTGACGAGCACATGACCTCTGTTCCGCACCTGGGCCACCCGGCCACCCGCAGGTGCTTGGCTAATGCGTCAGCCTCTCAGAACCTTCTGTCCTCTTTCATCTTAGAGTTTGTCGGCTTTTCATGATCCCTCCTTTTCTCCCACCTGCCTTGAGAATTTCCTGTATTTCTTTGTCTGCTAGTCCCTCTCTGAGAATCTCTTGCCCACCTCTTCCTGCTTCTTTTCTTTTCCTTTTCATCTCTTTCCTTACTGCCCATTATCACAGGGACGCCAAAGTGCCTGAAACCTGGTCCATTGCCGGCTTTGCTGTTCTCAGCAATAATCTAGCTCTCGCTGCTGCTACATTCACCTGCTTTACTTTACATTCACATTTTTGGGAAAGCCATTGGCGGTGAGAAAATCGACTTTATTTTTGGAAAGGGTGATGCTTAACAACCTTCTTGATAATACATTTGCATGCATGGTTTTAACTCACACAAAATCAATATGTTTTCTTGGCAGGTAGAAAACGAATAAAATAACAAAAAGATAGCTTATCTCTTACAATAAACACAACATAAACAATCATGAAGTTAACCCCCCCCACACACAGAGAATGAAACTTCAGACCAATTCTTCATTTGTATTATACCTTAAGGAAAGTTTACCTGAATTTTCAAATTCCTATAGTCTAATGAGGAGGCTTGCCACCTTTAAAAATTTAACATAATTATTTTTTCTAAAACTAAAATACTGCTGGATAAAAATGCAGAATCAAGGCTTTCTGCATATACATTTTATTTATATAAAGCATTTGTTCCCTTTAATCAATTCTTGTAATTGCCGATGATAGGCAAGTCAGGTATAATTTTCTCTTGGTTATTGCACTCATATACTCATGCAAAAATAATAAAATGTTTTATTTTTCTTTCTTCACTTTACTGAAATTGGTGGCTTACATCATACTGAGAGGCCCACATGAGTATTTGTTTTTAAATTAGGACCATATTCTCAATTCGCTACACAATAAAGGGATTATACATTTAAAAGAACTGTATGCAATCAAGAAGAAATTTTAATTAATCACAAATAGAACTGGCCCAATGGAAATAATTTGACCTGACAGTTTGAGGTTTGATCAGCATAACACAGAGATTAAGAAGACTTTTGACCTGAACAGAGTCGGAATTGGTTCAGTCTGGAACTTTAGAAAGGGAAAGCTAATGGGTTCAAGTCACACAATATCATTGCTTCCTGTAATGCTACCAACCCATTAGCAAACAGTGAGAAACTTGCTTAGTTTCTGTAGAAACCATCCAGAAGCATGTATAGCTCCAGTCCACAATGAAGCAACAGAGATTACGCCATAACAAACTATAATCTTTCTCCCATGTTCTCCATGTGTAAAACACTGAGCCAGCTCCTTTGAAGCCCTAATTGACTGTCCGTATCAATTAGAGGCCTGATCGCTTTCTAGCTTACATTTATGTCTCCACAGTAACCAATTGGCATTTGGAGGAGGATGAGAGTACTTACTGGGAAGTACTTAAACATGTACAACATAAAAGAATAACTGAAATTTTTAGCTATTTAGAGGAATAAGGCTCAGCAATTCATATTTTGCAACAGCAACTTAGTGTGGAAAGCTGAAAGTTTTACTGAAATGGAATCCTTTATTAAAATAGCCACATGAAATAATAAATATATGGATTATACAGCAACGCTAAGAAAAAAATCATCAAGTAAAAGCACTGAGAGTGAAAGACTTTGGTGATGAGTTTAAGGATCCTGTCATAAGAAGAAGGGATAAAGAAACATGAGACAGAGCAAAAGGCAGAGTATATGGTGGGGAAAACATGACTTTGATGTCGGGGAAACCTAAGTTTGCTTCTCGAATGCGGTTTCCTAGCTGATATGATTCCTAGAAAGTGGTGCAGTCTCTCTGAGCCTCAGTGTACCCCTATGGTAAGTGGGGATATTGGTATTATCTGTATGGGTCTATTGGAGGAATTAAATACGCTAATGCATGTCAAAGACTATGGATCATTCCTGGCCCATTTTATGTGCTCAGTAAATACCAGATATTATCATCATCACCATCATTTCAGGGGCTGGAAAAGAGGAAATTGCAATATGATAACTAATGCTTAATATTAAAAATAAACAAACAAAAACCACTATCGCCTTGAAAAATGATAGACTTATTCTCTTACTTCAAAGGGCCAAACTAATTCCATCCAACACACTGAAGTTCTGATGAGAAAACTTTAACTCCATATAAACAAGTACTTTTCTAACAATTTGAATGGACTGGAACCTGAAATCCACCTGATTGTGGATAATCATCTATCAGATTGTTAGAGACAGGATGATGCCTACATTGGGATAGCATGGACCTAGAGTTACTATGAGCTAAAATATTTTATAATTACATTATTTCTTATTTAAGTAAAACGAAATATACAGATAGGCCAACTTCCTAAAACGTTAGGCGATAAATGCCAATGATTATAAAGGTATAACATATAACATATATGTTATATACAGAAAACTGCACACATAAAAATTTATAAGAAATGAACTTAATATAGGATTAACACTATATGAAGTTAAAACTAAGATTACAATAAACAGAGATTGAAAATATTTTTGGATACATACTATTATAATTTGACATCCTGAAATCATACAAATAAGTATCAGTTACAGTGGCAACTAAAAGCCATCCAGCTATAAAAAAGATGAACAAATAATAATCCAACCTAGAGGCTATATATAATTTCCAGATATCAAAATAGAAGGATTAAATTTTACTGCAAGTAAATTGGTCAATAATTATGATTTGTCACAATTTTATGTCATGAAAGTTCTGGAAAGTATCGTTCTTTCAAAGATCTGTGAATGACTCCATATTTTTCATAGTGAATAGAAGAAACATACATAATCATTATAGTCACTCTATGACCAATCAAAAACTTTGGTAATAAACTTCTTTAGTCAACAACAAGGTACATAATTAGAAATTTGATGTTTCTTGTCCGGTTGTTAAAAAGCAACCATAGGATATCAGTGTGGTTTATTTCTTTATATATGTCCAGAGTCTGAAATCAAGCACACATTTTCATAGAACTAATACACAAGGAATAATATGCTGTGAACCATGAAATGATTTATTGGAGATATCGATGATTGTGAAAGCAAGAGGCAGGGGGAAGCATAAGACTAAGGTAAGAAACATGGGGTCTAGTAATGATTTTGGCCCTAATTAGGTGCGTCTTTGGAAAACCACTTAAACTCTCTGATTTCAATTTCCTTACAAAATAACCACTAATTCTCTCAGATTAGAAACTTTTCTAAATTTTAAAAGAATATAAATCTTTTAATATAACCCATTATTTTCTCTGGGGGTAAGTGAAAATTAATGTCCAACTTTAAAAATACTGTGTTGTTTTTCCCTGCTACATCCATGAGTGCTTATTTAATATTTAGGGATCTGATATTGAGAAAGATCTTTCTTCTGGAGATTTTAAGCCTAAGGTTTCCAGATATTTTAGCTAGAAAGTTGCAGAGGTAGGATCATTGGTAGAACCATTTCCCGAAGTTATGCCAGTAGGGGAAAGGGGACCCCTTGAGCAAGCTGGTGGTGTTTTTTGCCTAGGTCCACTAAAAAGCAGCATGGTTTTAGCTCTGTGACTTCCCTGAGGTCCCTTGTCAAATACAGAGCCTTCTGACTTCCTTAAATTTAAGGTCAACATTACTCATTTAGCCAACTCCAGATCTCATCAGGATTTCCAAAATGCAAAAGTTTACATGGGAGAAGACATATTTTTCCAACATAATTGACCTCTAAGTGTAAGATTGTGATACACGGATTTCCTCAGAGCACATTTTTGTCTATGGGTAATAGGATCATTAGCAGGAAGCATGCTTAAATAAAGAGAAAAGAATAGCAATACGCATTAAAAGTAGAGAAAAACACATCACTATTTCATAGTTGAATTATATTTCCCCCCCCCCAAAATCCTGACACACTATCTTTTTAGTCTTCACTGATTTCTTGTAGTGTATAATTACTTTGAACTCTACTTCTGTATAGATACCTTCTACAGGATTCACACAATGCAAGATTAATATAAATCTGCTTAGAATATTGTCACTGCCCAAGCCTAAACCAATCTCAGGTATAAAAAAGGAAAAAATGAATTGGTTTAAGATAGTCTTGGTTCACTCCATGGGACTGGGATATCCTCACTGTTTATCAAGACCTTGGCCTTGTCAAAGGGGTAAGAATAAAAGTAGAAGGGAGGAAGTTGGGAATAGTTGTTGTATAGCTGCCCAGCAGACTTGTTTCTCAGTTGTGCCAGCCAGGGAAAGAAAGCCCATAGCCTAACTGGTGTAAAGCACAGAACATTCTCATTATCCATCTCCAATTCCACAAATAAGATACACCTTCAAAAAACAAAACAAAACAAAACAAAAACAAAAAACAACTGGCATTTAGAGGTGTGTTTCTCAAATGCTAAGTGATTATGACTTACATGAGGATCTTTTAGGATTGCAGATTGTGATCAGTATATCTGGGAAGTAGCCTGAATGTCTCTATTTCTAACAGCCTCTCAGGTCACGTCCATGCAGCTGGTCTAGAGACCACATTTTGTATAGGAAGGCATGTAATGTCAATCTAACTCCACTTCCTTGCTAATAAACACCAACTGCTCAAAGAAAGTAATCACAGACAGTTCTGGAATTACAAAAGAAAGCATGATTCTTTGAAGTTTAAGATGAAATCTTTTGATATCACAGGATGTTGTGAGCCAATTATGCCATTGCTATTTATATGTCTGTCATTGCATAGGATATTCTTTCAGGAGCCCGATGCATATTATTTTTCTGTAATCAATGTAATTAGAACCAAGAACAATTTAATCCAATTACAATAGTTCCTAATTCCTAGATTGTGGTTTATTTTACTTATGCAGAATAAAACATAAAGAATGTAGGGCTTCAAATTTCTGTTTAAGAAAGGAAGGATGTGGTTAATCTGGACAGAAATTAATACATATCACTATTATTTTCTGAATTTTATGAAGAGTATTGAACAATGATTAAATAACAGATTGGCTGACACTACTTGATAAGAATCTAATTCAAGCATTTGAACTATTCAATAACATTATAGATAGTTTTATAGATCAAGCTCAGGCCAGCTGTTTTAGTAGGCTAAATTCAATTTCTCTGGCTGTGAACTACAATGCACAACAACTGGTTGAAAAGGAAATAATTTAGGCAATCAATATAGTTTAGTAGAATTGATTTTTTAAAAGGACTTCATAAATGTTACATGGAATTTACTTGCATTTTTATATTGTGAAAACATATTCATACATAACATCTCAAAATATGTTGGAAGAGAAAGAAAAGACAGGAACAATGGCTTAGTACCCGGTACATGGAAACCACTAACTATCTGTGTAGGATATCTGAAGATCGTTTTTGAGAAACTGTAGCTGACACTTTTGATACCCCATGTCACATCAGTAGGTCCACCTGTAATTTGAACTGCAGCAAGGGGGAAAATCTCCCTATTAATTGACAGCTTTCCATCTCAAATGTTTATCACATATTTTTCTAATTTTTGCCTCAGTTTATTCTCAGAAGTTGTCTGCAGGAGTCTGCACAGACTATGTGCAAATGCAGCCTGAAAGGTTGGAGAGACAATTCTCTAAAATATTCTACAGACATACTTTGAAGATATTGCAGGTTCAGTTCCAGACCACCACAGTAAAACAAATATGGACATAAAGCGAGTCAAATGAGTTTTTTGGTTTCCCAGTGCATATGAAAATTAGGTTTACACTATGCTGTAGTCTATTAAGTTTGCAATGACATTATCTCCAAAAAAAAAATACATACCTTAACTAAAAATACTTTATTTCTAAAAAATGCTAATCACCATTTGAGCTGAGCTTTCATTAAGTCATAGTCTTTTTGCTGGTGGAGGGTCTTGTTTTTTTTTGGTTTTTTTAAAGATTTTATTTATTTGACAAAGACACAGCGAGAGAGGGAACACAAGCAGGGGGAGTGGGAGAGGGAGAAGCAGGCTTCCTGCAGAGCGGGGAGCCCAATGCGGGGCTCGATCCCAGGACCCTGGGATCATGACCTGAGCTGAAGGCAGACGCTTAACGACTGAGCCACCCAGGCGCCCCGTGGTGGAGGGTCTTGTCTAGATGTTCATGGCTGCTGACTGATCAGGGTGGTGGCTGCTGAAGGTTGGGGTAGCTGTGGCAATTTTTAAAAATAAAACGTTTAAAAATAAAAAGTTTGCTGTAGTGATTGGTTTTTCCTTTCAAAACAATTTCTCTGTAGCATGCAATGCTGTCTAATAGCATTTCACCCACAGTAGAACTTCTTTCAAATTGGAGTAAATCCTCTCAAACCTTGTTGCTGTTTTATCAACTAATTTTATGTAATATTCTAAATCCTTTGTTATCATTTCAACAATCTTCACAGTATCTTCACTAGAAGTAGATTCCATCTCAAGAGACCACTTTCTTTGCTTATCCATAAGAAGCAACTCTTCACTTGTTAAATTTTGTCATGAGATTGCAGCAAATCAGTCACATCTTAGGCTCCACTTCTAATTCTAGTTCTCTTGCTATTTCCCACATCTGAAGTTACTTCCTCTGTAGAAGTCTGAATCCTTCAAAGTCATCCATGAGGGTTGGAATCAACCTCTTCCAAACTCTGGTTCATATTGATATTTTGACCTCTTTTAATGAATCATGAATGATCTTAATGTCATCTTGAATGGTAAATCCTTTCCAGGATATTTTCAACTTACTTTTCCCAGATCCATTACAAGAATCACTATCTATAGAAGCTATAGCTTTACAAAATGTATTTCTTAAATAATAAGACTTGAAAATCAACATTACTTCTTGATCCATGGACTGCAGAATGGATGTTGTGTTAGGAGGCATGGAAACACTTTTCTCACTGTTTTTCTCCATCAGAGCTCTTGGGTGACCAGGTGTATTGTCAATGAGCAGTAATATTTTGAAAGGAATCTTTTATTTTTTATTTAAGGGCCCTATGATTTTTCAGGATAGTCAATTTTAAGTCACCAGTTGTAACAGCCTTTAACAAAAGAGTCAGCCTGTCCTTTGAAGCTTTGAATCCAGACATTAACTTCTCTTTTCTAGCTATAAAAGTCCTAGATGTCATCTTCTTCCAATAACAGGCTGTTTCATCTACACTGAAAATCTTTCTTTAGTGTAGCCACCCTCATTACCCTCGCTAGATTTTCTGGATAACTTGCCGTACTTCCTACATCAGCACTCGTGCTTGACCTTGCACTTTTATATTATGGTGATGGTTTCTTTCCTTAAACCTCACGAACCAACCTCCGTTAGCTTCAAACTTTTCTTCTGCAGCTTCCTCACCTCTCTCAAACTTCACAGAATTGAAGAGAGTTAGGCCTTCTTCTGGATTAGGCTTTGGCTTAAGGTAATATTGCGGCTGGTTTGATCTTCAATCCAGACCACTAAAACTTTCTCCACATCATCAATAAGGTTATTTTGCTTTCTCATCATTCATTTGTTCACTGGATAACACTTCTAATTTCCTTCAAGAACTTTTCATTTGCATTCACAACTTGGCTACCTGTCTGGCATAAGGGGCCTAGCTTTTGGCCTATCTCAGCTTTTTGACATGCCTTCCTCACTAAGCTCAATTATTTCTAGCTTTTGATTTAAAGTGAGAGACATGTGACTCTTCCTTTCACATGGACATTTGGAGACTATAAGTTAGGGTTATTAATTGACCTAACTTCAATACTGTTGTGTCTCAGGGAATAGAGAAAACCAAATAAAGGAGGAAAGATAGGGGAATGGATGGTTGGTAGAGAAGTCAAAGCACACAAAACATTTATTAAGTTTGCTCTGTGATATGGGTGCGGTTCATGGTGACCCAAAACAATCACTATAGTAATAGGAAAGATCACGGGTCACAGATCACCATAACAAATACAATAATAATGAAAAAGTTTGAAATATTGTGAGAATTACCAAAATGTGACACAGAGACATGAAGTAAGCAAATGGTGTTGGAAAAATGGCACTGATAGACTTGTTTGACTATATGCACATATGTGATAGGCGATATGTTCCACAGCAGAACTCCCAACTTTGAAACTTGATATTCACTGAATAACTCCTCAATTATTTCAATACCATCCCCTGCCAGCCTTGGCAACTACAATTGTATCCTCTGTTTCTGTGAGTTTGACTATTGTAGATACCTTATATAAGTGGAATCATATAGTATTTTTTCCTCTGTGACTGGCTTATGGGTGAACCTGGAGGACATTAGGCGAAAGAAACTGTTCTCTTGATGAAGTTTTATTCTTGCAAAATTTCAGGTATAGAATATTCTTCATTGGAACTCACATAATTTTCCCCCCTTATAGTCCTTGTGGGCATAGATAATTTCCTTTAATCTCTCTAGATGATTAGGAGATGAGATAGACTATTTTACTAAGGTAATTCACATAATTCAAAGTAGTGGAATTTTCTTTAAAAAAAAAAGATTTTATTTATTTGAGAGAAAGAGAGCACAAGGGTAGCGGGGGAGGCACAGAAGGGGAGGGGCAGGGAGGGAAGAGAGGAGAGGGAGAGGGACAAGCAGACTCTGCCCTAAGCATGGAGCCTGAGGCAGGGCTCAATCCCAGGACTCTGAGATCGTGACCTGAGCTGAAACCGAGTTGGCTGCTTAACTGACTAAGCCACCCGTGTGCCCCCAAAGTAGTGGAATTGTTTATAGGATGAAAATAAATAACTTTTATATGTATTGCCCATATGTAATATTCATTAAATTCTATAAGAGAGTCACTAAGTCACAGTTGGGTGAAAAAACATAAGAGTATTCAAATATTTGCTTAATTCTTTGCTTTGTAAGCTTTAATCTTCTACATTGCCAATGTCTCTAGTCTAAAATAAAGCTAATATCCAATTCATAAAAATGATTTGATGATATAAGGAAACTGCCTTGAAATAGTGGTTGCTAAAATAAATGATGATGCTCTTTAAATTTTTATTTTTGTTTAATAACTAACTTAATAAAATTTTAATTATTTTTTATTCTACAATATTTATCGATCGCTTTCTACAATCCTAAGTATAATATGACATCAAGATAGTTAAAATTCTTGATATATTTAATAAAACATACTCCTTAGTATTGTTGAAATTATTTCCAATTCATATATTCCTTGGCTTATCCAACAGACAACACTACAGTATTAAAATCTGTAAACAGGTGAAATAAAGCCAGAATATTAAGATAAAGATGAATTTGTTAGAATGAGCAATAAATTACACAGAATTTATGCAAGGTATTTCCAGATGACATTTTTTTTGAGCAAAAAAATGGCAAATATTCATGATCTGTTCCATGCTACATTCTAGACTTGCTAATATAGAAAATTTGGATATGTAATTTGTCACACATTGATTGTATTCCTTATTTTGGCATTTTATAAATGGAAATCTGTTAAATTGAAAGGGTAGTTGAATATAATTTTGATAATGGATTGATATTTTGCACCGAGACTTGATTGACACTAGCTAATAATTAAACACCTACATTCAAGATACTACATTAGGCATTGTGGAAGATATTTTTTTTTAAATGTCTAAGGCATTCTTCAACATTGAAATCAGCAAAAATCAAGGATGAAGGGAAAGATACCAGGTTTGCAAAAACATGAGGCAATTGTAATATGTATTAAGTGTAGTTTTTGCTTCTACCAATTTGATTTTCTTTTATTTTGTTTTGTGTTCCTGGAGATATGATTTGCTAAGGCCAATATACAAGCTTACTATAAATAGGGAAATTCATCAGCCTCTCATTTTCTGGAGCAGGAAAGCCACACATTTCAGATAAAAGATATATAAGTTTCTGTACCTAATTCCAATATGTGGGGGAGAGAGGGGCTCCCCACACCAAAAAGCAATTTTCCTTCCTGGAGATAGCAACAGATTCCACAGGTTAAGCGTTCAGTCCTATGAGAGTATCTGCCCCCTTTCAGATGTTAGTTGGAAGCCCAGGTTGTCTCCTCTGCTTCTGACGCTCTGACCAACTGGCTATAGATTGGAGGTTCCATTAATCCCCATCTTAAGTTGGATTACTTTGCTAGAGTGGTTCACAGAGCTCACAGGAACATTCTACTTACTAGATTACCAATTTATTATAAAAGGATGTAAGTCAGGAGTAGCCAGGTGGAAGAGATGTAAGGGCAAGGTATTGGGAAATGGTCTAGAGCTTCCATGCTTTTTCCAAGTGAGCCATCTCCCAGCACCTCCACATGTTTACCAATCCAGAAGCTCTCCGAATTCAGTTCTTTTGAGTTTTTTTTTTTTTTAAAGATTTTTTATTTATTCATTTGTCAGAGAGAGAGAGAGAGAAAGCACAGCAGAGGGAGAAGCAGGCTCCCTGCTGAGCATGGAGCCCGATGCGGGACTCGATCCCAGGACCCTGGGATCATGACCTGAGCCGAAGGCAGACGCTTAACCGACTAAGCCACCCAGGTGTCCCAGTTCTTTTGAGTTTTTATGGAAGCTTTGAGACAAAGGCATGATTGATTAAATCACTGGCCTTGGTGACTGATTGAACTCAATCTCCACCCTCTTTCTCCTCCCCAGAGGTCAGGGGGGTGGAATTGAAAGTTCCAGCCCTCTAATCACATTGTTGGTTCTCCTGGGCAACCAACTCCCCATCCTTAGGTGCAGTCCAAAAGTCACCTTATTAACATAATAAAAGAAACCTTTCTGGCTCTCCTCGCTTAGGAAATTCCAAGGGTTTGAGGAGCTCTGTGCCAGGAAGGGGATGACGAACAAATACAGTTGACCTTTGAACAATGCTGAAGTTAGGGGTGCCAACTCCCATGCAGCCAAAAATCTCGGTATAACTTTTGACTTCCCCAAAACTTAACTACTAATAGCCTAATGTTGACTGGAAGCCTTACAGATAACATAAACAGTTGATTAACACATGTTTTGTATGTTATACCTGTTATATGCTGTATTCTTGCAATAAAGTAAGCTAGAGAAAAGAAAATGCTATTAAGAAAATTATGAGGAGAAAACACATGTCCAGTGCTGTACTGTATTAAAAAAAATCCAGAAAAGTGGACCCACGACTTTTGAATTGAATCCATGCTGTTCAATGGTTAATTATATGTATTTTTAATTATAAATCACACTATCACAGATCACTTTTTCAGAAAGCTCAGAGAAGTCTGAGACAGTGGTGTTATTTTGGAAGCTACAGAAATTACTGTTACAGAGGATGACCTTAATTCTCACTAGATGTTGCATCAATACCTTCCATGAAACATGGCCACTGTTTACGCCAGTGCGCAGCAACAAAACACAACAAAAAATGCTGGGAGCTTGTGTCAACAACATCTTTCAAACTTCTATTTTAAGCAAGCTGGATTCATGACAGTCATTTGTTTAGAATAGTTCTGTAAATGGCAACAAAATGATCAGTACCCATTTGAGTTGTTTAATTTCAGCGGCTGGACTATGAACTATGACATTTCTGTTTTTTATTATTATTATGTTATGTTAATCACCATACATTACATCATTGGTTTTTGATGTAAAACTATGACATTTCTTAAAGTAGTTTGGTATTCCTTGTCCCCTCCACGTTGACTATCTATGTATAGTCAGATATTAATAAATTAATTTTTCCTTTTGCTATTTTTTCACTTTGACTTCATCAACTTTTAATTTCTAACACATATTTAAAAAGAAAGTAAACATGGAAACAAATAAGAAAAACATGACAAACTAATTTACTTTATTCCTTGTTATCAAGCCCCATACAGTAAGGTCTGCTGGAGTCAATGGCTGTTCATACCACACTTCAGCCAAATCGACAGCTCATCGGCCTGCTTGACAAGCAAAATGCACTGCATCTGGCTAAGGCAGAAAGCTGCATTACCTATGCGACTTATTTATGCTCGGACCACCGCTCACTTTTCCTGTTTTTTTGCATCTTACACACCCAGACGAGGTCTCTGAGTTGGCCGTGAAGACGCCACTGCCACCACAAGTGGACAAAAATCCCACAGCTTTCACCATGACCCCACTGTCATTGGACAGACTCTAGACAGTGTTTCCAGAATCACGTGGCAGTTCCATCGAGACTCTGCTACTGCTGCCCACTGCTTTTACCAGATTCAGTTCTGTAAACTCTGGCTTTTCTTGCTTTACTTGTTTCCATTTTGAAGTCTGTACTGAGAGCATCTGACTGACTGCTGATTCCGTGCATCCATACGAAAGCTGCATGGGAGCTTACAAAAATATCTGGCATTTTCAACTTTCAGTTATGGAAGATTTTTTGTCATATTAGGTGGGGGACTCCCTAGACACAACAAATGTAGCCCAAGATGATAAAAAATGAAAACTGCATCTCTTTTACAATGCAATAGAAAGAATATTGTACTGGAAGTCAACAGACTTGCTCTTTACACCTAGTGGTCAGTTCCTTGGTTTTTCACTATGACTAGTTAATTTTATTACGTTGGGCCTTGTTTTTCCTATTATAAAATGGGGTTGAGGGCGCCTGGGTGGCTCAGTTGTTAAGCGTCTGCCTTCGGCTCAGGTCATGATCTCAGAGTCCTGGGATCGAGTCCCACATCGGGCTCCCTGCTCGGCGGGAGGCCTGCTTCTCCCTCTCCCACCCCTCCTGCTTATATTCCATCTCTCACTGTGTCTCTCTCTGTCAAATAAATAAAATCTTTAAAAAAATAAAAAAATAAAATAAAATAAAATAAAATGGGGTTGAAGAACATAATCTTCTAATTTCATATCTAGTATTTGATCCTACTTTGATCTAACACTTGTGTACTCTTCTTACCAGTTTTTGTGATCCTTGAGAAAGATCTTACCTGTTCATTAATCCCCTTTCCCCATTATTGATGGCCTGGTAACTGAGAGGGTGAAATTAATAATCACAGTAATATATTTACATCATCCCTCCCCATTTTTGCCATGGATATAAAAAAATTTGTCATGCTATTGATCTTACCAAGTTGAGAAATATTTTTATTTGAAATATTTATTTAAATTATTTTATTTCATAGATACCGACGATACCCAAAAAGAAGCAACATTACTTTGAATGAGTTATCAAAGTTTAAGATGAAACAAAGCACATTATTTTGATAAAAATGCTTATGATTCTTTTCCCTTCCATTCTATCTCTCTCTCTTTTTAAAAAGATTTTATTTATTTATTTGAGAGAGAGGGAGAGAGAGAGAGCATGCGTGCAAGCACGCACAAGCAGGGGGAGGGGCAGAGGGTGAACTCCCCATTGAGCACGGAGCCCAATGCAGGCTCAATCCCAGGACCCTGAGATCATGACCTGAGCCGAAGTCAGACGCTTTACCGACTGAGCCACCCAGGCACCCCCTTTAGAACACTTATGTGTCTAACACTGTGGTGAGGTTAGTTGGGATTTAATTTAAAAATTGCTTTATCTCTTCTCTCCTATTGTCCTATTGGGGCTCATGGACAGGAAATACATGGAATCCAAGGCAATGACAATACAGGACATTTTGTGCTGTTCATTGTGGGTCCTAAAACTAACAATAGTGATTTTCCTGGACTGTCTACCCTATGTTTTCATACATGAATCAGTAGGAGATATAGAGGACTTCAGGGTTATGACCCTGGCCATCTATCTTTGCTCTTCCTTGACAAGGTTTATGAAAGAGACTTGCTCTGCGGTCTCAAACCAATATCTTACCCATGAGAAATTACATCTTTGTATTAGAAATAGATTAAATCCAGGGTATCTAATTAATGAGAATCTGGTTTTGGTGATAATACAAGATTTGTTCCTAGGGCCAAGACAAATTCACATTAAAACAGGCATAGCCACAGTGTGTAAATTTTGGGGTTTCAAACTGGTGGTACCAGACAGATCTGAATGGTACAAAACTGGCTGCCTAGATTCTATCCCTTCTAGTTTTCATTTTGTTTCATTTCAGTATCTTCTCATTCTTCATCACTATCTTCATTACCTTACAGGAACAAAGAGGCAACTTCGTCAGGATCAACTTTAAGCTTCAGTGTGGCACTTCTCTGAGAACCAACCCCACAATGTGCTCTCAAATAAGCTCTTGTTTGTTTCTTTGTGAGTTTGGGGGATCAGATGAGGAGAAGGTGAGAAAGAAGATAAGTGAAGAAAAATGAAAACTGTAGCCATAGTAATTCTCTTGGCTTGAACATCCAGAGATGCATTTTTTTTGTGGTGGTCTGTCCTGACTCAGGACCACCCAATTGATGTTAGGTAGTTAATATTAAGATTTTAGCTGTATCATATGAATTAACCACAGGAAGTAAGCGGAATTAGTTAACAAACAAACAAAGATGAAGGGAAACTCAGACACATATTACATGGAAGATTTTCCATCAGCTGAAGAAAAAACTTAAGTGTATTACCACAAACAAAGGCTCATCCTCATGGAACCATCCCAATCTGGGAGTCAGGTTTAATAAGAGTAAGAAGGAAAATTACAGTTAGGAAATAAACTTCACAGCTTTGTGAGTGAAAAACTATTGCTGAAGTTTTGGAAATTGGGAAAAAACTTGGTGAGGCACAGAAGCATCTTTACACACAGGATTTGATGTACCATTCAAATGACAACCCATGTGAAACAACAACAACAAAGGTCAATGGCCAGACGTATTTGTCCTTTAGATAAAGGAGAAAAGGACCAAGGTAAAGCCATGTTGAAGTTTACAGATAGGACTCATTTAAAGAGGTTAGGAGAATCTCAAAGCAAGAACAGTCTAGCTTTTCTAATATAAGGGTATGGCTTGCATAGAAGAATATTTGCCATTAAATTACAACAGTTACCTAAGACCTAAAATATTCAAATATGAGAAAATAAAAGATTTTAGGGAGAGCACGATTGACCCATGTTGATCCACAGACGATGTGGACAACAGTCTTGGGAAATATAGCCAACAACTGAAGGTTAGGCAGTGCAAATTTCTACTTTAATTATCTCTCCTAGGGGATTCTCCAGATTGGTAGATCTATGGAAAGAAGATGAACTCAAATTAAAAAAGAAAGAAAAGACAGAAAGTGCAATGCAGATCCCAAGTTTGTAATGTCTTTGCTCCTCACACCAAAATCCCTGGTGCTGAGCATCAGAAGTCCCCATGTGGCTCTGAAAGTTGCTTTAGGAGCATGAGCATAGGTTTTAATGACTCAAAGTTAAACCCTTTATATAACTCATTTATCCTATCATGCTGGTTACCTTCCATCAAGAGCCAAAGAAAGTAACCAAAGATGGGTGAAAAACCAGAGGAAATTGAAAGGAAGGGACTAAAAAGCTCAAAGAAGAGCTGACGTCATCCCTCTCTTTCCAAACTGTCATAATGCCAAGTTCAGGTTAAGGGTGAGAAGGAGGGCAGAATAACACAAAAACTTGGTTTTAATTTACCTTGTCAGAAACACAAATAACTTATTAAGAAGGTAATAGTGGGGCAGAGGTGAGGAGAGAGCCATGCCATGTAGGTGTTGGTAAGAAGAAATAAGGGAATATTTCCTAATAATTCATTATACATGGGTAAAATTTTAATTAAGCAGAATTATTAGAAACTTTTACTAGATTTACATTTTTATTAAATGTGGCTTTGGTAACCTGCAGGAATATTTTGCATATATTGGCATAGATTTTTTTTGGTAGGATTTCAAAATTACTGTATGTGGCTTTTCATTAGCTAAAGGCTTTTAAAGTTCCAAGTTATATTTGAAAACAAAGTAATATTTAAGAATTATTGACTTTTTAAACTGATACTTTGACAAAATGGAATTCTAGACTTCAGGAAAATTTGTGAAGTGAAGACAAGGTGAACATACCTAACAGTGAAAGATTTAAAGAAGTGCAATGGAATCTAATGAATTTTGAGGTAAGATTGAGCAAACCTGTGACACGTCTTTCCAAAGCTCTACCTTACCTTATACCTATATACAGTTCAGACTGTTCAGGTAGACTTCTTACTTTACTCTCAATGTCCCCCAAGTCCCTTTCATTTTTACTCCCAATCATACCTGCATATCCCCTATACCAATATCATACTTTTATCCAACTTACCATTATTCAGTGATTTCTACAGGCCAGTCATTATCCCAGATACTGGATAACTTCCTGGAGAAACTTGCGAAGCCTAGAGATAGAGTCTAATGAAATAAAAGCTGACTTATAAAAGCTGAAATATTATTTCACCAAGATAAAACTGATATCTTCTTGTGAAGTAGATTATAGAAATAAACCCTATTAAAAATACATCAAAAACTAATGATGTACTCTATGTTGGCTAACTGAACACAATAAAAAAATAATAAAAAACTAGATGCAGACAAGTCTGGAATAATATACGGCATAAGAATAGGTAGTATCTGAAGATTCTACTGGTTCTTTTTCATCTCTCATCTTCACCCACCATTCTGAAGCATTTTATTTATTGACCAAGCCCTTCTGTGATGCGTACTTTTCCTTGGCTTCCCAGAAGGAACACTCTTCAAGTTCTTCTTTGACATTTTTGAATCCATTTCCACCACTCATTTCCATAACTCCTTAAATATATCCATTTCTCCAAATCCTCTTCTCTCCCATAATCTCATTCAGAATTAGCATAAAACCAAAACTCCTGTCATTATCATCCCAAATCCAATGCTATGCAATCTTATTTGGCCTATATTATTTCCATATTTTAGGACTGATTTCCCAACATCAATTTCTCCCAGTGACCACCAACTTCCTTTGCAATTCATTGTGTTTGGGCTTTTAAAGTACCTTTTTTGAAGCCTGTCTCCTGTCACTTCACTGTCTCCAAACAAACACAATCAGACTTCTGATGATTCCTCGCCCTCTAAATTAGAATTTGGAATGCATTTTTTGAGTAAGGAAAATTGGTTAGGCATAGTTGAAATAATGCAATTGTTACTATATTTCTGGGCACATAAAGAGACTATTGAGGACTCTAGAAAGCAAACTATCATTACTGCGATTTCCATAGAGAAATGTTTTCTAAACATTTCTAAAAATATTTACGATAAGCTTTTTAATACAACATATTCATAACTTGGATTCCTAACATGCAGCTGAGATAAATAAAAGAGGAATTATTTTATACAGTGGATTCCTCATTTAAAAAAAACACTCACTAGGGGCGCCTGGGTGGCTCAGTCGTTGGGCGTCTACCTTCGGCTTGGGTCATGATCCCAAGGTCCTGGGATCGAGCCCCGCATCAAACTCCCTGCTTCTCCCTCTTCCATTCCTCCTGCTTGTGTTCCCTCTCTCACTGTGTCTCTCTCTGTCAAATAAATAAATTAAAAAAAAAAAATCCTTTAAGAAAAACACTCACCAAAGGCTTCTATAATCAAAAATTTGCTGAAAATATTAATGATTTTATATGATTTCAAAAATACTGTTTCTGTCAAGTTCTTCAACTGTGTGTTGTTAAGTGCAATATCCTTACCTCACTTTCAGTTTTGTAAGGTTCTAGTATCTAACTTAAATATAATTTTTTAATTCCTCCATTTTAGCTTATATTTAGAAATAGCTCTTTGCCTACAAAAACAGACTAAAAAGGTAATTGTACCTTTTAAACATTTAAAAAGTTTGCTCTTTTGTTTAAAATTGTGGCAAAAGTCAGAATTAGTTCCCTTTTGGTACAAAGCTCATACCACCTACCCATCTGTTATTTTCAATTTTTTGTTTGTATTCTTTGAGAATATCAGAAATATCAGGCATCATTTTTGTGAATAATTTTCCAGATGTTGCCCCACTAGTTATCGGTATAAATGCATTTGCAGGAAAGTTTAATTGGTGCTGTTAATTCAGCTCAGGATCCTGTTTATTTTCCTAATTGCTGCCAGACATTGGACGGGTGGTTAATATATTAAAAACCTCCTGTTTTCCTGAACCTTTGCCTTACCCACTGGCAATTTCGTTAGGGAGAAAAATCTGCTTTTCATTTACTTTCCCTACCTTGAAAGCACTTGCATAAGCCCTGGTAACATTATTTCTGAAGATAGTACTTGGAAAACTTTTCCCTCTTGCATCTCTCTGTATGACAGTACCACTTCATCCCATTTGTCACAAATGTGTGACTACTATTATTACCGCAGGTGTATTATATAACAGCATTATTCTCATGACAAGAAAAGCACTTGTAAGCTTAATAATTTTATATTGTGAGATACTCACTATAAGTGATGTACCCTGATAACAGAGATATGGTGCTGTCGGGGTGGGGGAGTCAAATGTGTGGAGGGACAGAAATAGGGCGGGAGGTGCACTGTTGTCCAGAAACCATGTGACGCCCCGGTGGATGGAGGAGACTCAGGAGGTCAGAGTGGCTATCCAAAATGTTCCATCTTCTAAAATGTAACAATAAGATTTTTGTTCCATGTTTCACTCTATAAATAACTGAGAAATTATGTAAGAAAAAAACAATTTGGATAACTTTTTTTTTTTTTTTTTTGCACATACTATTTCTCATTTCAATGTTTCTAATTGTGAAATGATACCTTCAAAGAAAAAAAATAGTTTTCCCTTCTCCCTGACTCTCACCCACTTCTGGTGGATAAATATTTTTGCCAAATATTTAAAAGTAATATATCAACAATGTTTTATTTCAGATGCTCAGTATCTCCCATTGCTATCTTTTTCATTCAGAAAAGGAAGTAAAACTATAATTACCTATGGGGCTCTCTGCTTTGTGTCTACCCAGTTAAACTGCTCCAATAGGTACAGTGTTTCCTCAGATTTCAGAAAGCTTGTTTCTCATTAGAGGAATTTTAATAAATGATTAACTCACATCACATTTGCTTTTTGTTGATTTATTGTAATTTTGTTCTCTGGTCCTTTCTTATTTTCTGGGACCCAATATACTCTCCATACCTTTACTGTGAATTGATTATTCACCCCACCCCCACCCCCAGGCCTAATACTTCACCCAGTTCCCTTTCTTCTAGGACTATGACAATATTGCTCCCCTCTTACTACTTCTTATCGCAGTTCCAGAGAAAGTTCTCCATTTACTATTGCTAAAAATCCCACAAACCAACCTTCCTTTCTGTTATTTCTAGCTCTATGATCTTGGGAAAGTCACTTCACCTTTATGGCACTTGTGATTTTTATTTGTAAAAATGAAGTTTGGACTGTTTGACATCCAGAGTCTATTCTAAGTCTAAAGACCAATCTTTATCCTCCACTACCTGTCTTATCTTGTTTTTTATACATTCTATGAGGCTAATATAATGACACTGACTTCAGTCAGAAATGCTGTCACCTTCAATAATTCCAATAGCTAAGTATTTAATAACTAACTTAATCAGCGAATTCTTAAATTAATATAGTGATGATTTATAATCGGCATTTCTTTTGAAATATTTCTATTTGATATTTTTCTTAGTAAACATTCTTAGTAAACATTTCTAGCTAATGGAAATGAATAATTTATACTTTCCTAAGTTCCCTTGTCTCCCTTCTTAGTTCTAAACTCTTGGTAGAATTCTACCCTTATTTCAGAAAATCATTTTTTACAGGCCTCCTGTTTTTAGTCATTGTGCTAATTAGATTTTCAGAGCCCTGTATTATTGTGTTATAATTTCATAAAAATATACAATCTTTCTCTTAAACACACACACATATTATACAAGTCTTACAGAGACATATTCAGGTTGCGCTTTTATTTTTGCAACAGTAACAATCTTAATATAAAATAAATCACTTCCTTTCCCCTGCATATGTCAGTACTTACCACTTGAGTCATTTTCTTCACACCCTTTCACACTGTAGAAACAGATGTTCTATGCCAACTGGAAGAAAAAATGCTAGCAGGCATTTGCAGACCACCTGCCTACCTGCGCAGGCTCTCGCACTCCCCTGGCTGGTTTCGCCACCTTTGTGATTCACTTAGGCTTGTTTCTTGTTCAGCTCTGTAAGAATTTCCAACAGCCAAAAACAATTGCCTTTGTGCAGAGGAAAAGGATGGATTATGTCACAGGATAACAAGCCATGGGGACCCTTCTCCATTAAACATTCAGTCTGAAGACTGTTAAATACCTCGTATGTCGGGAAAGTTCCTCAAGGTTAAATACATATTTACAGATGCAAATGGAAAATATTGCAAAGTCATATGCTATCTCTGAAAATACTTTGTGAAGTTTGTCTCTGACATATGCCCAACTACCTGAGAAATAGAATCGAGGAAGAGAACTGATGTCTATAGCACAGCTGTTTGTGCTTTGTGTACATGACATGGACATGCTACACAGCTTCTCCCTGGTGACAGGAAGTTTGAATATGATCTGGTCTTCCCTCCACTCTCACCTTCCTTTAGTCATCTCTATTTCTATTATGACATCTTCCCAGTTTCCAAAGCTCAAATCCTTAGTGATATTTAAATTTTTTCTCCTCTGTTTTCCATGTTCAGTTAGTCACCACATTCTTTTTGAAATCACTTTCATATCCTTTCTTACATGCATTGCTCTCCTGGAATATGGCTGGAATTTGGCTACTAATTCTCTAATTAGCAGTCCCCTGTCTGGTTATGTGCCTATTCAGATACATACATTGATGCCACTGTCTTCTCAAAATTCAGGGCTGGTCATTTTATCATTTGAGAATTACAGTAGTACAGACCCGAGAGTCCGAGTGCTTGAGTTCTGACTCCATTACATGTAGCTCCACTGCAAGTTACTTAAGATCTCTGTGCCTCAGCTTCTCCAACTACAAAACAGGAATAGTAACAGTGTCTCTCACAGAGTTTGTTAGGGTGAAATGAATTGTTATATTTAGAATGTTTAGAATGGTGCCTAGCACACACTGAATAGAAGGTAAGTCTTTTCTGGTATTGTTTAAAAACTAGCAATGCGTTCCCATTGGCTCCAGGACACCTTAATGGAAGAGCCAAGATTCTCTGAGATTTGTTCAGCTATTGTGCTCCAACATACAGAGTGTGGATGAGAGGAGATGCTGACGAAAGGCTAACTGCCTTTTAAGATACCTTTTTTAAATGGTGGGTTGGACAACTGATGGAAAGATACAATGCTAATAAATACTTCTTTGGAATAAGAGAGAAGAAAAAGCTTGCTTGCTAGTTTTTTTTCCCCCCTCTCATCTGCATAGTAGTGGGTTATTGTGGATTTCATTAGGAACTCTGTACTTATCACAATTTCATTGAAACATATTTCCAGTGCTTACATCACAGTTATTTCAAGCTTCCAGTTTGTCTCTTCCGCTACACTGTGCAACCTTACAGGGCCTGTACGTGTAACTCTGATCAACAGCCCTACTGTGTAGCGTTATGCACAGCCTAGAATAAGTGTGCCAAGAAAGGCATTACTAAATATTGGAGGAAGTAGCCATTTAGGTCACCTTGCTGATCACTTTTTATTTACGTCTTCTATCAAGTGGCTTCATGTATATTTATTTGCAGCATGCAATGGAGTTGATTGTGAAAGGTACCAAGTAGGGGACTTTTTTTTTTTTTTTTAACTTCTTCTCTTCAGCAGGCATTAAAGCAAGATTCGGGAGTGGGGATAGCATAATGACTATAATTTAAGCTACTGCATTGGTCCTTACGAAGTGTCTGTACATTTAACACTCCATATGGTAATTATAACTTCCCTAGAATGAGTCAGGGTTGTTTATGCTTTCATAAATCAAGCAGCTGCAGCAGAGCAGACAGACTCCATATTAGCACTTCCTCCTAAGACCATGAATGTGCTTAAAAGATTTTTGCAAATTTCTCTTGAATTCAAGTTGTTTGTTAAAAGTGATAGTTTTATGAGACTGCCACATGGAAAATGTCCTTCTTTCTCAGATTTTCCATTTGTGATATAAATCCACGTGTAGTGCCATTTTTAGAAAGGCATTAAAGCTGATATAATATAACCCCCAGCTGAGTTTGATAAAAGGAGAGCTTAATTTCCAGGTAAAGTATGGTTATAGGAAATGACAGCTAGGGAAGTTATGAGTAAGACTTGGAAAAAAATACACACTAACTGGTTGATAACTTACTTCCTGCATTCAATCTTCTGACTATATAGAGAAAATCCTGCCATAACCAATGTTAGCCATCCAAGTACTTTCTTTAACATAATACATAGACTGTTTTGAAACTACATTGAAATATGTGGAGTTACAACTGTTTTAAATATCTTTTATTAAAAAATATTATGTATCTTGAGGTGACCATTTGTAATAATGATACATGTATGTACCATCACTGGTAGGATTTAACCTTGCTATCTTTGGTGAATTATTTTATATCTCAAGCTCAGCTTTATCAGTCATAAAATGAGAATATCCAAATTTCATCATGATTTTTCAGACAAGAAAACTTGGAAAGAGAAGTAGCTGTGTATATCAGAAAACAAAAATTCCCTTCAGGAGAAAAAGAAACTATAGTCACAAAATTTTAATTCTATGAGTATGCTTCAATAAATAGACAATTAAATTATTTGGAAAATATTCTCCAAGTTTTTCTTCCTTCTTCTCCTTCTTCCTCTCTCCCCCTCCTCCTGCTCCTTCTCCATCTCTTCTCTTTCCTTCATTTCTTTTAGCTAGAAAGGATCTAAAATAATTAATAGAATGATTTCCCCTTATTTTAGAGTTGAAAAACTGAGAAGCATAGAGGTTAAATGAAATTTCTGTGGTCATTTGTCAACAAATGATAAAACTGGTATTTTAAAGCAGTTCTCCTGACTTCTTTTCAAGGCCTGGGGTTTACATTATAGGAGACTGCAGATGGAAGAGATGAGATCTCGGAGAAATTAGTGAGATAGTGGTCAGAAAAAAAATAATGAAGGCAATGAGTACAAAATGTCAAACTGAATTATACACTTTATTATTTCCTTTCTATAAAAATAATATTCTAAGATGCATTAACTAGTTTTCAGTTGACCTATTCTTTTATGCTTTTGTATTTTCAAAATACATTAAAATTATCCAAATGTCTGTATCGAGTGCTATAGCAAATATGATACATTTTGATTGAAGCAAGCATAACATTTTGTCAGATTCTGGATGTATGTCCTACTCCGTATTATCACACACAATTTTGAAACTCAAAAGATGTGTCCTGTTCATTGATGAAAAAGATAAACAGAATGATCTTCTCAGCATTGATATTCTGAACTGATCATAAAGTAAGAAAGTAAATGAAATAATTGCCTTTAAGAGTGAAGACTTTTTGAGAAACCACTTTAAGACAAGAGAGAAATTACTGGAATGCTCTCTAGTTTTCATTAAAAGAAGAGCTTGCTTGCCTTCAACAGCATGAGTCACCATCCCAGGTGCTAATGTGGCTTGTCATCAGTTCTCTCTCTTGCCTTCCTCTTAGTCCTGTCACTTTACTATAGATTCTAGGCTTCCCACAACCTCACTGAGAAGCATGTAACAACTCCTTGAAGATTGTTCTCTCTGATTGAAGGATTGTTTAGTAATCGAGATAATTTTTGTCATTGCTGCTTCAAATCTATTCTGTTTGCTTTGCCTTGTCCTTTTCAACTTATTTGAAACATTCTTTCCCAACTGACACCGAGTAACTCTTTTTGCTTGCCTTGACTAAGCTTCTCCAAATCTTGCCCTAAATGCACAACTGGTTGCATTCTATCATTTAGCAGAAAATTATTAAGTATTTTTTCAAGAAAGTTGAAGAAACTTTAAAAATTATTTTATAATTATAATAATATACATTACATATCTATTTATATTTTGTATCATAATATATACGGCAATCATTTTGCAGTGGCATAAAAAATTTAGCAGCTTCTTTTTAAAAACATCAGTTATTTATTAAGCACTTACTATGTGTCGGGCACAGCACAATTTTTTTTACATATGCTGTTTCTTTTAACTGTTATAACATTATGACTTGTAGATATCACGAACACAATGTTTTAAATTAGTATACTGAAGCCGGGAGGGGGGAAATTGTTTAGCTTAGTTGTCATAGTTATCCAGTGGCAGAGTGAGGATTTGAAAGCGAGTGCACTGGACTCAGAAGTCTTACTGTGTAGTTATGTAATATTGTGGTACTACTCATGGGTGTTTTAGTCTAATCTGACAGGGTAAAGTCATATCCAGCTATTGTGCCTTCTTTAGAGCATTAAATTACTGCACTTTGGGAGTCTCATTGCATCACAATATCTTTTGGCTTGATCATTAGGTGGCTATTAAAACATCTTGTGGACAATATTCATTAATGATTGAAAGTGTACATTAGTCTGTATTCCAGATATTTACTTGGATATATTGACACTCAACTATGTAAAAACTGGCCCCTGGCAGTTTTCTATATTGTATCTGCTAGGACACTGACAGAAACAAAGCAGATCATGGCTCATTTCTTGATCTGTTTTTGATCAAGGGTTTTAGGCTGGAGTTTCATAAATGCATGGGTTATTGATATTCTTTGAATCACCTGAAAATATCTGTGTGTGTGTATCTTGTATGAATTTTTAAATAGATGATCTATAGATGTATTCATTTATTTATATAAATATGTATTCATGTTAGTATATTTTTTTGTTGATATGTTCATCCAAATATCAAAGTGGTCTGGGTTCTTAAATAGACTTAGAGTCAATAGCTCAATGTTCAAAAATCCACTATTAAGTAGAAATCAATTCCATCATTATGTTCTTTAGGTACAACCAAACAGCAATGAATTTACCAAAATATAATATTACTTAGTGGCCCTTTTCTTCTTTATGCACAATTATAGAATGAGCTCTTAAAGTAGTTGACTTTGGAATCTTTATGTGAACTTAAGTCCTTTCACATCAATTCAGGAATCTCGGTTAGGAAGGAAATGAGATTCTGTAACTAGAAGGAAGCTGCCCTTTCTACCTCCTGTACGGCTAGATGAGGATATTGTTCCATCAGGTCACTTCATCAGGTCCTCCCAAGTATTTATAACATTCTTAGCCTCAGTTAGATCTTAGAATGAACAACAGAAATTTCAGAATTTTGTTTGTCAGTAGATATCAAAGAAAACAGAATCGCTCGACATTGTGTGTGTGTGTGTGTGTGTGTGTGTGTGTGTGTGTGTTAGTGCAGGGAAGTGCAGGGAAGGGAAAGAAGGGAGAGATTAGAGTAGGTAGACAGAGAAAAGAGAAAAGATGGTCCAAATATCATTATAAACAGGCTAAAGAACTTCTATAAATAGAGATTAAATTTTAATTGGTCTATTTTCTTAACTGAAGGATGCAATAATATTAACAACTAATGTTTATTGGGCTTTTACTATGTGCCCATTCTTTGTGTTAATGCAATACACCTTATCTCATTAACTACTTATTACAATTATTTGAGGTGGTGCTATCATTTTACAAGTATGTGACCATTATCATATAAGCAGTAAGAGGCATAACTCAGTCTAATTCGTATTCTTATCCAATTCTTTTCTTCATATTCTTCTGTAAATTCCTTCCAGCTCTCCTGCCTTTAGTGTGTGTTCTACACACAAACAACAACAACAACTACAACTACTACGACTAACAGTGCTTGTTGGATTATTTTGGTTAAAACTAAGGAAAAAAGTTGAGTTCTCTAATTGCATGGATTCTAATGCAGAGATACAGAATTACTTTCAGAGGTAAAGAAAGAAAAAGGATCTTAGCAGGTAGAAACTGGAGTCAGAAACTTGAAACCAGAGATGTCCATGAAAGTGTAAACTCCTCTGGAATTCTCAGAAACCTTGCTGAGTGCTTGAGAATTTCCACAAGACATGGATCTTTACGTTAAGGGGGCATTGTGAACTCAGCTGATATCTGAGTTACATTTGGAGTTGCACAACTTGACTTTTGGGAACTTATGCTTATCTTTACTAATAATCTAGTTAATGATCTTTTCAGTATTTATTATCTGGCAATTTTACATCAAAATTTCCTGGGTTACAGTTTGAGACATAATATCATTACTCTTTTCTATGTGTGGTAGATTTATATCTCCAGTTTTGGGAAAGGTGATCATATTCCCAGTTTGCTCAAGATAGTCTTGGTTTATGCTTCTTATCCTAGAAAAATTAAGAGTTCTAGTTTGTACAGTCAATTACATGATCACCCTATCTTTTAGTGCCATGTCTATTTCTTATTATTTTTGAAAAATACCTAATAGCAGTTTATGAATCTCACCTTCAAATTTTCTAAGGTCATAATGATGCAATCTAATTAGATAAAAGATATGAACTCATTACTCTTAATGAAACTTCTCAGAAATACGACTGTTATATCTATAATTGACTGTAAGGTAGATGTGACAGAATATATCTCCTATACTTCACTACTAAAGAAAACAGTGCAGACTAAAGGATAAAGTATGGGCATCGGATTCAATGATGACTGGGACTGATTCTCAATTTTGGCAATAATTGTGTGATTTTCAGAACTTACTTTTTAAAAAAGATTTATTTATTTATTTATTTATTTATTTGTGAGAGAGAGAGAGAGAGAGAGAGCGAGCGAGCATGAGTGGGAGGGGCAGAGGGAGAGGGAAAGAGAATCTGAAGCAGACTCTGCACTGAGCATGGAGCCTGATGCAGGGCTCCATCCCAAACCCTGAGATCATGACCTGAGCCGAAACCAAGAGTAGGTCGCCCAAGTGATTGTGCCACCCAGGTGCCCCAGAATTTACTTTTGAACCACTGTTCTTTGACTGTCTATTTCTTTATCTTTAAACTATGAATACTCTAATAAATGAGCTTCATAAGGTTGTTGTAAAGGTTAAATTCAGCACTATATAAAATGATGAGCATTACACATGCACAAAGTAGGAGTAGGCTTTGATAAATGGTCACTTTATTGCTGTTATATTCTTTCAATCCCAGTCAGGTAATTAGGTGAGTGATGTCTGGCTCAAAAAGAAAATGAACTTCTGGATTTAAATAAACATGACATTTTAATTCATTTAAGACACAAAAATGATTTTTTAATCTAAAAAAGTAAGCTCTTATCATTGAAGTAAATAATAAGTGACACATTTGAAAATTTCAGAAATTTAAATAAACCCTTTAAATCTATTCACAAATAAATACTGAACTTTTCACCCATAGTTTGATATTTGTTGAAAAGCAGTTTTTCTTTTTAAAACTAATCTGCTTTGAAAGATAATCAGAATTTTGAAAAAAAAACTATCAATTTTTAAATCTCTGCCTCTCATTTGATTCTCAAATTTTCAGATAAATTAAGGAATTTTTATTTCTGTTAGGTTTCTCTTTAAAAAACAGGTTTATTGAGGGATAATTAATATACCATAAATTCACCCACTTAATTATACAATTTAATGATTTTTAGTAAATTTACCAAGGTGTGCAATCCCCACCATATCCAGTTTGAGAAAATTTTTGTCACCCCAGTAAGATCCCTCATCTCCTTTCACTGTTAATCTCCACTCTCACCCCAACCCCAGTCAAAAATGTTCGTTTTTGAATAAGCAACTATATGGAAACATTTTCCTCATTCCAAGGCCACTCTGAATCAGGAACAGCATTAGAAAGAGAGGATATGACTCTCTTTCAACAAAAAATGAAGTGAGAGCAGATTCATGTCTACATGAGACGGCAGAGAACGGGAAAGAACCATGGGCAGGGGAGGTCAGGATGGCACTACTTGATTGAAACTCAACAAAGACCTGTATCTACTCAGGGTAGCATAGACCTGAAGACTTTCAGTGGAAGTCCATGCCCCACTCTTGTCTCATAATGCTTTGCATATAACATTATGATTTGTAACATATTTCAAAATTGAAGAAGCCTATACATTAACATTACTGGGACTGGGAACTTGTTGATTAATATAGCATAATTTTGTCAGTCAAGAACTTGCCAGAAAGCAGCTCTGATTATTCAAATTGAGTGCATTTAATGAAGAAAATCAATCACACGGATGATGTAAGAGTAGAGAAAGCAAACTAAAAACAGTAAGGCAACCCAGAGATCAGCTACCAGAAGCTGCTATGTTTGGAATGGAGAAACAATGGGAGAAGACGGTATGAACCCAGGTACCAAGGCCATACAACGGGATCTAGAACCACAGTGAGGTCTGTCTGATAGAAACTGGAACAGGAGAGGGCAGAGTATCTGCTGGGAACTAGAAACAGATGGAACACCCAGCACAAAGGCCATAGGCTATCCACCATTCTCCCTTCTCTTCCCTGGTCTTTTGCCAGGCCTTCCTACTGGCTGCCCCTCTCAAGAATCCAGAGGTAAAGGGAGCGGAGGAATGGAGTTCCTGCAATATATAGTAGCAAAGCTGGGGAGAGGTAGTATGAATCTTAAAGCATGCTGGCTGTTGATTGGCACAATAGCCTAGGATATTCGGTTAAGTGGGCTGACTTTTGGTGAGAAAGTGCAGAGAAAGAGTGTACTCACGTCTGAAAGACTCATCCTTCGCTTTGTCAAAATGAAAGAGCCAGGGCCACCAACATTGTGGCCCACTAAACTCTTTTCCCTTGATTTTGACAAATAACTGAAGGAGAAGGAAGAGGAATATTGGAATGAGAAGGAGGAAGTACAATGATGTCTTAAACTTCTTTTGGAAGCCTTCATTTCTCTTTTAATCTAATGGTCTTAATAATTATGCCTTAGTTACCTAGGAATGCTGATATTGCTCTTAGGGGAGAAAAGTATCAGAGACCTAGAAAACCAGGGCTTAAAGAGTTGAGGGACTGTATCTTGTAGCAGAGACTGTTGGTTTGAACCCAGTTTTACTCAGATTGAGATTGCACGTAGCTGGAAGAGATGTTCAGCTGGCTAGCAGGAACCGGAGGCTGTGTGGCCAGCTCACTAATAAAATTAGGAAAAGTGCTTCACGGGAACTGATCGTTCAAAGGTGGGCATATTTAGTCTTCAGTTCTTCCTCTTTCTTGTTATTTGAAATGTCAGATCAATTCTTAGAGCTCCAGCGGCCTTTTGATCCGAGAAGCGAATCTCAAGTACAGGTGTTCTGTTGTTGGATGACAGATCAGAAAGAGAAGAAATCTGGGCGCCTGATGCATAAGGAGACACCAAACCCGCCACAGACTATGTTCCTCTGGAAGGCTGTAAGGGCAATACATATACATCGTTTTTTTATTATTATTATTAAATGCAGTCTAAATTAATTATTACTGATTTTTCCTTCCCAGCCCCATGCCCTCAACAGTTTCTATTCATCTTCCTAAAGCCATGAAGAAGAAGAAGAAGCATATTTCAAGTGAGGAAATCTTTTACTCCGTGCGGCTGACCCACAAAAGAGGTGTCTGAAACCTGCCAGCGAGTTGAGGGATTACTGAATGCATTGTACGTAAGAATCTCTAACAGAAAAGAATGAAGCAGGGTTGGCTTTCGATATTCTGTGGTCAAGTCATGCATATTCATGGAATGTTTTCTTTTCATGTCTCTCTCTGCTCGTCCTCTGTAAGAGTTCAGAGATGAAGGCTTCTCCAACGGACTTGCCAGTGATGGAACGGATGCTTTGCAGATATTTCAAGCAGGCTACAAGAATCCCCCCAGGTTAGTCCTACTACAAATCCATCACTGATCCTGGATGCAGGCTACAGCTGGCAAAGGAGAGGAAATACAGGGTTCAAAGTAAGGTGAGGAGGCTCACGGCCAAAAAAGCCCATCTGCAGCGACTACTTACAGCCTACCCTGGCCCATATGGAAGTTCACTGCTTTTACCATTTAGAGTTCCCAGGAGAGCCTGTCTGGAAGGAGAAATAAATCCCCCTCCCCACTAACACCAGACCCTGCACGTGGGATAGCGCTGGGCAGGCAAGCTGCGCTAGCAGCTTTACATAAACATCCCAGGCCTTTCCGAAAGCGTGAGTTTCACTCTTTCTTTTGGAGAGCTGGTCTCCTCATTTCAAGTTCTCTGCACAAATAGGATCTGCAGAAACCGGGCCAAATGGAAATCACGTTAAAGGGAGAAAAGAGATGGCATTTGGGCCGGGACCCAGGATATCACCTACTTGAGTCCTTCCTTCAAGCCACACTGCCCCACACGCCGTGTGCCTGAGAGATGCGCACAGAGGACAAGGCCAGGCTGGCCCATCGTCTTCATCATGATGTGGCTTTTGCCCTGAATCCCAGTGTCAGATCACCTCCTCAGGCACTTACCCAAGGGAACTGGCCCCACACTGGTCTCCCCTGTCAAACCTGTGGGAGCAGATCCCACTGCTACTGACTCGGGGCTTAACTTCACACCAAAAACTCTCCACCCATCACAACTGAGGCCAGATAACATTTCTTGCCTTTGACAATGACCCATTCTTGATGGAAGAAGAATGAGTGTGGAGGAGCCAGGAGCTGGTCCCATTTGGTTGACAGATGTGGAAGGAACAGGACAGGAGTGTTAGCTTCCTCTGAAAGGCCAGGGCTAAGATGCTGTGTTTATGCTATTTCTCTACCCTTGTCGACGGATGAAATCTATGCACATTTTAGCAGAAAACTCTTTTTGCCAGTATAACATCCCTTCTCTCTTTTATTACAGTTCTTTAATTTTCCTTACTTTTTCCAATTTTACGTTAACCCTACCCCTTTGTATGCGGATGGACCAGACCATCAGAGTATTCCATCCCTTGGGCCGCAGCAGTTTAGAGATGGCAGTGAGACTCGAGGAAGCCAATGAGTCTCAATACTGGAATGTTCATTCGAGCCCTTGAGAAAGAGGTCATACTTATGATTAGAGTTCTGGAATGGCTGGCAGACATTTGTTGTTAAAATCTGCCTGAGAATGGAGCCAGTGCAGAGGAAAAAGACGCTATCCCTAGCTTTCTCAATTTAATGAGGAAACCATTTCTTTTCTTTCTTTCCTTCTTTCTTCTTCCTTCCTTCCTTCTTCCTTTCCTTCCTTCCTTAGCTTTTCTTTTTTTTTTTTTTAATTTTGGTTACATTTTTGTCACTTTTGTCTAATAAAAGTTTGCTACACATCATGTTTACCAGATTAACTGCCTATTCTGCTTATATGTTAATTGCACGTATTTGGAAAATGCTTTACATATTTTATTCATATATGTTATTTGGGGTGATCTATAGATTATGTTGGGCACACAATCCAGAGTCCAGGTGCAGTAATCAAGGCTACAGTAAAGAACTCTCATAAGTAGGGAGCTGAAGCTCGAGTAGCATTCACTGATTTCAGGAAATTTACCCTGGATCCATTTGTTATTTCTGTCATTCTTCTAAGAATAATGCTACTTCTGTTAGTTACTCTCTACTCTTTGAGATTTTCTCTTCTATGAAACAGCAGAGCTACCTGCATCTCAATTTCACTCATTAACTTTGTTCAGTGCAGCCCAGAGGACTGGTTTGCTGTCATTAGGGGTACAGCCTTTGCAGAATATTCCAGATTATTTTTGCACTCTCTATTATGCCATTAAATTCAATTCTCTCATCGATTATATTATCCACTCAGTGGGAAACTTGGGACCCATGAACAAGGCATCAGTATCTACATTGCTTTTCCCAGGCCATTGAACTTAGAGTTGGCAGGGCATCTAACCAACACTTAATAGAATATATGCCTGTGAGACATATATCCATGGTGAACGAGTGAGCCTTAAATATGCTTTTGAAGCTTTTCAGTGAATTGGAGCCAAGAACTTCAACTTGTAGGTGCATTAAGTCTGGGCTTCTAGAGGCATTGTTTTCTGAATAAAATGCTTCTCTCCACAGCCTTGTAACAGCTTACATTGCTTTCTTGGGCACAAGGGCAGGGTAATGTCAGGAGTGAGTGAACTAGTTATCTCAAACTCTGAAGACTTGCCTTTCTGTCCAGGCTATTCTGCTCGCCAGGGGCACTTGCTGCACGCTGCTCTTTTTGTTTGCATGCTCTTCTCTGCCCTGATCCTGGCCCTCCCTGGTCCTACAGTTAATCCCACTCAGGGTCAGAAGCTTCCTATCACTTTACAGCAAGGTATCTCCTACAGACTACCCTAACTTGGCAGTAGGAAACCGGCCCAGGCCATGTTATCTGCTCTGTGGTAAACAACGTGGAAATCTGGTGAGCTTTGGGGTTCGGCGAGTGCCCCCATACTCCAGCACCCTGAAAAAATCAGCTAAAGTTCTGTCTTAACTCTCTTCGAAGCCTGAATTTAGAACAGGCTAAATCATCAGTTTCCAATCTTTCTATTCCCCGGATACTTCTTGGGGGATTTTTAGACTTCATCAGCTTAGAAAAATCACGCAGAGAAGCATATGATTTTTCCATTCTCCCACAGATTTGTTCATATTTTAGATATAAGGTGTCAACACAGCCTGAAGCAGCCCCCTCATCGCTGACTAAAGGGGCCCCAAAACTTACTGTCCTGTGGACATTTGCATCCCCTGTGTACACCAGTCCTCTAACAATTTAGATTTTATTTTGATATATTATGTCCTATTACCACACATATTGGAGGAACAATAAAGCTGGGATCACACATTATTTTAGAACTAGTAAGATGTGCTTGTCCAATATCGTCTTTTGTGAAACAAAAATACAAAAAAATTTCAGGATCAGTAATTTCATGCCTATGAAAGTTAGTCATATGAATTTTTTCATGTGTTTCTCCAGGTAATTGATATTATAAACTAGGTAATATTTGCATATTTCTCTTTTCCAGCAAAATCTGACCTTCTCCTTCCAGCAAAATGGGTCCTTCAGGACCCATTCTCATATCTCAGAGTTTTACTAATAGGATTACATAGCATCCTTCAGTTTTTTTGATTTGACTATGAGAAACTCTGTCCCCAAGTTGCCAAATGTCTGAGCCCAGGACTATTTGCCCAGTAGTTTATGATGACTAGTGACTAGATGATATACCAAAGGAGGAGATGGGCAAATCTTTCAAGATGACTTTCTCCACTTGTCACCACCTAAAGCAACTGCTGTGATATCACATCCTGACATTTAGTCTCAATTTACTAGAATCCAGCTGTTCCAAACACTGTGCTTTCCCATTGCTTACTCAGATTCTGGAGCTTAACTCAAAATTTCCCTTGGAGCTCCTGGGGACCTATATCAAGCAGGGGACTGAGATCGTCCCTGTTAGCGAGACACTGCTAGAAAACCCAAACATGGAGTTGCACATCCCCAGAAATATGGGACTTCCAGGTCTGAAAGCATTAGGCAGTTCTTAAAAACTACGCTAGCTGCTGACTCACAGGACTGGTCTGATACCTTTAAACTTGGAATCAGAATGAACCAGGTCATATGTGTTGCTTAAAATTCAGGGCCAGGCATCTTGGGCATTTTGAAATTGAGTGTACTCTGTTCTTCATTTACACTTACTGGACTGGATTCTTTATCTTGGGGCTTGGGGTCGGCCCTGTGGAGTTGGAGGGAAATTCAGGGTTGAAGAGGACTAAGTGTATCAGAGATCCTCCCAAGTCTTGAGGAAATATGTGGGATTATTTGGGTACAGGTTGGAAAGTTTGGAGAAATATTCTGAGTGGAGATTGCATTTGAGCTGAGTCTTCTAAGTTTTTTAGAAACACTTTTTTTCTCATCATAATTAATAAATGCTCACTGTAGAAAATATGGGTGGGGGAAGAGAGCTAAATCTCACCAGGGTGTGTCTTTTTTTTTTTTTCCTAAAAAAAGCCAACAACTATTTCTTGCTTTTTGTAGCTCAGCTAGCACCCAAGAAACACTGTTATAGTGAAGAAAATTAATGTCTTTGGAAATAATATGCTGAGGTTAGCATAAGTCCAAATTCATTTTCTGACTTCAACCTTCACATTGGAATGGAAAGAAAAGATACATGGACTTACTGCTCAGCAGTATCAAGTAAGTACTGTGCATTGAATTGTATGTCTAAGATGTAAGATGTAAGTACTTTTGGAATAAGAGTCACCATTTATTTAATGTTTATTCTTGGGAAACTGACATAGTAGCTAAACCAGTCCTTGGAAGAATCTCGTGAGCAGTGCCACAAATTTGTTGACAAAAGAGATTCAGAGGGGCCGATAGATCTTTGCCCCTACACTACTACAATGTGATGTCTGTGATATTCTATTGGTTCATCAAATCTGCAGATTTAGAAATAAAGTGTTACTCGCAAAGACAACGGGTCTCAGACTTTGGTTCCCTTTAAATTTGCTTTTATTCATTTGTTCTCTTTTCATTTGACTACCCATTCAAAAATATTTACTAAGTTCCTCTTACATGGCAGATTATCTGAGACAAATATGCAGAAAATGGTCCTTTAAGTTTGAGGATGGTCAAAATTCCCTGGGATACATGGTAAACATGCAAACACCCAGGTTCCGGACTTACTATACTAGACTTTTTAGGGGAGAAGAGGAGGCAAATCCAGGGCATGCACATGCATTGTTGGCAAACTCTCTAGTTGATTATGGATTACTATTACAGTACAAACATATTATAATATCAACTAGCAGATAAACAAAAATTTTACTAACATTTGAAATCGCATGAGCCAATTAATTTTACCACAACATCTGTAAGATGCTATAATATTTAAATTTCTTATGATATACAAATTTGTGCTAGTTTCTCTTCTTGGTGAACTCTTTAGCTAATAGCCTTGGTGTGTCAATCAAGCCCTCTAAAAATCTCAGTGCAGGAAGAGAGAAAAACCACGTTACCTGTAATTTAGTAAGAATCAGATCTGCATCCAACTAAAAACCACAATTCTTGTGTCTTCGAAACTTCTTAAGGAAGAATAAACTTCTTAGGGAAGAATATTTTGATCCAAAGTTTTATATTCAGCTAGACTAGCTTTTAAGTGTGACAGCCTATTTTACACACATTCAGATATGCAAGGTAAGACATGCTGCCTATTATTCTTTCTGAAAAAAATGACTACTGTAGTTAACTGCATAAATATCAAAAAGAAATCCTAAAATAAGAAAACATTACCAAAACAGGTGGCCATGCAAATAAATCCTAAGGAGCTACCTGAAGAATACAAGGAAATTACATAATTTGTGGTCATAACTCAGGTCCTTATTGCAGGGGACCCAGATTTCCCATCAATTAAGGTGCACAGGATCTATAGTCTAGCATATGTTTAGAAACTGGGTCTAAAGCTATGAATTTCCACTATGGTGACTCAGGTCACTTTTCTACCCACCAGACCTAGAGTTTTGTTTTGTTTTTTATCATATTCATCAGGATACACTTTATGTATTTTCTCATATGTGTCATTCTTAGGGGCATAGTCATTAATCAGCCACAACCACAGATCCTTCCAGATCAGAAACTCTTATAGTAGTTGTTCCCATCTTATATCCGACGGTTAGATGCGGTCTCTGGTCTCTGCTTCTGTGGGATTCTCTCGTTCCTAAGGCAGTCAGTGAGACCACCTCGGTGGCAGCATCTCTGGGCTGTCACCTCCAGCCTGCCGAGGACACTCACTGCTGAGCTTTACAAAGAGGCTGACGCCCTCAACCCAATGTCTTCATGGAGGAAGCCTCCTCTGAATCCTCCCAGGTGGATATGGTTAGTGGTTGCCGAATACGTTGCACATATTTGATCCACCTCCCTGAGCCTTTGGATTTTCTCCTGTACGGGATGCCAGGGAAGTTCCAGGATCTCAGACCCATTGAATAGAGGCCATTATTGAAACTAGGCTTCAATTAGCCAACCAAACTGTCACTAATTGCTACTCAAAATTTACACATTAAATCTAGAATCACAATGAGAGCACCTATGGTTTCTTTCTTTCTTTTTTTTTAAGATTTTATTTATTTGACAGAGAGAGAGACAGCGAGAGAGGGAACACAAGCAGGGGGAGTGGGAGAGGGAGAAGCAGGCTTCCCGTGGAGCAGGGAGCCCAATGCGGGGCTCAATCCCAGGACCCTGGGATCATCACCTGAGCCGAAGGCAGATGGTTAACAACTGATCCACCCAGGCACCCCACACCTATGGTTTCATTCAAACAAATCTAACCTTACGTTTCATCTCATTTTACTATCATTTTCAGAAATCATTCTTATATGTATTCCCTAGGCTTTTATTGATATATATTAATGAGGTCTTATAAGCTCTTTGGCATATTCATTATCTTTTGCTGGATAGCATATGTACCAAATCCTTTCTCCCACCAGGACATTCTAGAATCTGACTTTTTTTTTTTTCCATGAATCTGGAGGCAGTGAGGAGTGGTAGAACCTGAATAAGAAATAAGGATAAGAGGCCTTCTTTGGGGCACAACTAATGAAAGTTTTTAATGAAAGGAAAGCAGTTTATTTAGACACATGAGGAGGTGGCTGCTCTGGCAAGGTGGCCTAGATGGGTTTGGGAGAAAATGTTTCTCAGACTTGTCTCTGTCTGCCCAAATGTTCTCATTCCAAGAATAAGGGCCACATTCCTTTTAAACCAGTGCCCATCCTTGGTATGGAAGACTCGGTGAGTCAGGCATTTAACGAGCTTGTAATTTTGCAAATTACATAATTAGATTTGGGGCTTTATCCTTAGCCACTATGCAGACAGAACAATGGCCTTCAAAGATGTTCATGTCCTAATACCCAGAACTTGTGAATTTGTTACCTTACATGGCAATAGGGCTTTGCAGATGTGACTAAGTAATGACATTGAGATGTAGAAATTATTCAGGATTATCAAGACAGGCCCAGTGGAATCACAGGAGTCCTTATAAGTGAAAGAAGGAAGCATGAAAGTCACGGTCAGAGTCAGAAAGAGAGATTTGAAATGTGATTGGTTAACTTTAAAGAGAAAGGAAGTGGTTACTAACCAGAAACGTAGGTGGTCTCTAGAAGCTAGAGAAGGCAAAGGGAAATATTCTCCCTGGAATCTCCAGAAAGAACACAGCCCTGCTGACACACCTCGATTTTAGCACAGTCTGACCCATTTCAGACATCTGATCTCCAGATCCGTAAGATAAAAAAAATTATGTTGTTTCAAGCTGTTAAATTTGTGGCAATTTGTTACAAAAGTAAAGGTGAACTAAATACCGCCATGCTTCCCTGCAGAGATTATTTTCAAGCCATCATAGAAACCTTCCTGCCTTCCCAGAAGTGCCCTGAGTTGGTAGTTGAAGTCTCCGAGGTTATCACTTTCATTTGGTCATCTTCACTGTCCCGTAAGGGAGCCTATCTCCTCTCCCTCACAGCCTTTGTCATCACCATTGGTGCTATATTGGTCATAAGCATCTGTCAGTTGGTCACCTAAAGCCTTGCCCTCCATTGGTATTTTATCCCACAACACTGGTGATTTCTAAGTAATCACAATGCTTTCATGCCAGAAATGTCTCATGATGCATTTCTGCTGGACAAGGGAGTCATCCTTGTGTTCACCATGTAACAGCCTTATCCTTTAATCCCATTTTAAAGATTTTGTTTCATTCCTAGGGCCCCTCTTGATACTTAATACTATGCCATTCCAGGACCTGAGAGAAAATAGAATTCATTCCAGATGTTTTGAATGGGCTGTGTTAAGGGACAAAGCACTGAGAGAATAGAAATATCAGAAAGCTGTGGATGGCTGAATAGATGAAGGGATCAGGAGAGAGAAAATAATCAATGGAATTCAAGGAAAGCTGTAAATGTTAAGGATGGGCTGGCTACCAGTTAGAGTTTCTGGATCAATTTGGAGGAATGTGTGGATAGAATAAAGTCAGCCTCTCTCTTTTTCCCCACCCACTGATCTCCAGGTTGTGCTTCCTATTGCCAAATTCAACCAGAATGAAGATGGCAGTTAGTTTTAAAAAATGCATCCCAAGGAAATCAGCCTCAGAGGGTACAGAGAAGGGCAATAAAGTGTAGGAAAAGGATCAGAAGTATATGCAGAATAACTAGCATATAATATAAATATACTATTTAGAATCCACATAGTAACAAACAAAATAAATAAAAACAAACAGGTATAAACAGAATGTCACCAAGAGATTGTGACTCAGAGGGTTATGGAGGCTTGAGAAGAAATGGAGCAGGGGAACTTTATGCTTTATTTAATAGTATTCAGTAGTATTGAAAACTTTAGACAATGTTCATGAACGACATTTCAAATTAAGAAAATAGAAAATAGAAAGGAGAACTATAGTAATATAAAAAAATCTAAAAAACACCAAAAAGCATAGAGAAGGCAAACTAAAATCATATGTAATTCCATTACTCAGAGAAAAGCACTGTTGACATCTTGATGTATTCTTTCATTCTTTTCTCTTCTCATATATGTGTATATATGTATGATATATTTATGTATCTATATATAAGAGTAAATGCTGCTTTATGAAGTTTTAAATTTAATATACTTTTTTCAGATTTAAAATATTATAAGAAAAGATATATTTAATGACTATATATTGTTCTATGACATATTTCTTCACACACACATATATATACATGAGTATAATATGTATTTCCTATATCATATGTATGTACATAGATGATACACAGATCATTTTAAAATTTTCAGTATTTTACCTGATGCTGCAACAAATTCCCTTGTACATGAGTATTTGTGTACATTCTGCTGTTTCCTTAGGGTAAATCCCCATATTTCTTTTTAATCTCCCAGTCTCCAAATCCTTGTGCTCATTAACCACTGGCTTAAAGTAACGGGTGTTCTCTTCTATTGCTCTGTCTGACCCCACATCCCCAAACTGCCTTTTCTACTTGTCCCCCAACACCCACCCCTCTAAGGACCTTAGGGCCAGTGACTTCTCTGGGCATCTCATCTCACTGTTCTTTCTGGCCTTTCTCACAGCACTGACCATTATCCTGCATCCAGTCTGGTCTGATCTTCTGGCGAGCACTGGCCTGGCTTGCCCTGACTGTCCTGACTCCCATCTTTTCTCAGGAAAATTGACCTCTTTAGAGCTTTTTATACAGCCTCTGTATTTCAAAGGGGCATGAGAAAATTTCTGGGCACAGTACCAGTAAGAAGTGTGTCGCATAAACAAACCAGACCTCCTCACCCTTTCCTCTTCTCAAGCCTAATTTCTCTTCCAAAAACTTCCTGTTATTCCAAGGTTAAGAGACAAGAAGCAAATCTGCCCTGTTTAATATGCAAGAGCTAGTTCACAATCAGATGGTTGTTCCCCCAGAAAATACGTTTTTTCGCCCTCCTTACACCATTTTACTCTTTCTTGCCAGCAATGCTGAAATTAAAAATCACACTGTGAAAGAAACACAACTATGTATGTAATACCTAAAAATTATTCATAGCAGAGCTAATCTTTCAGATGATAAAAGAAATCAAAGATACTGGCAATTCTGTTATATTCTGGACATTGGGTTTCATTCCTTCAACCTCATTTAAAGCAGAGTCAGTCAGTAATTTTTGTTGATCTTTCACATAATCAAGCATGAGAAGAGTTGTATTATAATTTCTAGGGCTTGGGCAATTAATCATCTCCTGCCTGTTCTATGGATTCTATGGTAGCAGAAAGGTCACTTATATTGATGGACCCACAAAAGGAAGGCACTGTGCACAAGGAGGTCGCCCCTGGGGGAGGGAGGATCTGCCCCCCCCCCCCCCCCCCGCACCTGGGGGCCTTGCCTGGCAGGTGGTGCAGTGACCTCTGGTGGAGCGGAGGGCCCAAGAGCCATTATGCTCTGGAAGGGACAGCTGGCCTGGAACTGTTGAGGACTTTTATTTGCTAGTTCCTTAAGATGCACAGCCTGCAATAAAATTTACAAATGCCACTGCAGATATATCCTATTGTTATTTCAAATTTATACAAATATCCCTGAGCTCATGCTTTTCTGACTCATTGCAACAGCTTTTTTTCATGTAAGGAGGAACTTGTATATTTATTTTTAAATCATAGCAAACATTATTAATTTTTCTTACCTGGTATATTTCCACTTTCAAAGCTTAAAATAATTTGGCTATATGAAGGGGACATATAATTAGATTTAGGTCAACAAGATCAATATGAGTGTGTAAAATACTAAGTGACTAATGAACATACCAGTTCCAGTCACTGTTGAAGCCCCTACTAGATTTGTGAAATCCAGCTGGTTGTTCTTTCAGGTTCCTTATTTGAAAATTTGGCATAATGGTCACTTGTCCCAGAGGACTGCTCTAATGATTCAAAGAGATAGTGCTGTAAAATTCTTGGTTCAGTAGCCGGCACAGAGTAATTCTAGATAAATATTACGATTATTATTTCTTCTTTATTTTATTTTCACAATTCTACTGTGATTATACTTGTGCTTATCCATATGTTGACCAGTGTTTTTATGCACACCAGGTTGTATGATCTTTTTAAAAAATTATTTATATTTTAATTATTAATGTTTACTTTATTATTTTCCTGATTACCGACAATAATAACTAATATAGTCTCTCAGCTTACAGAACATTTCATCTCATCCTCGCTACATCTATATGAACAAGATGCTATGCGTTTTAGTTTCCTTTAATAAATAAGTATAGGTGGCTTGACAAGTTCATTTACTTATTTATGCATATAATTTAAGCTTCTATTACTAATAGTTTTTGAAATGTTTTATGAGCTTCCCCAACATTGCAAGCAAGGAAGTAGCAACACTAATATTTAAATTCTGTTCTTCTGATTCCAAATCCCATACCTCCATTGCCTGTTGGGCCACCCCAAAACTTGCCAGCCACCCATATTGTGGCCACATGAAGTAATCTCAACTCATTTACCAACTTCAGGTTAGAATGCTCATAAACTCTCTCGGACAGGTGAGAACCTAACACTTTAAAAAGATCTCACAACATAATTTCACAACTTCCATAGTTTCTATGTTTTTATAAAATGCCTCAAAACTCTATGACAAAAATTGTAATTAGATTAAACTAAATCCCTCATGCTTCTGTTTCAGTGACTATGCAGTATGCCAGATATAGAGACAAATAAAGCAAATGGGATAGGAAAGGCTGGGATGTTGAAGTGTTATTTTAGCCTGAAGAAAGTGAGGGAAAGCACCACGCAAGGATCTGGAGAAAGGGCATTCCTGGTAGATAGAACAGCAAGCAAAAGCTCCAAGAATATGTGAAGGACAGTGAGAAGAGCAGTGTGTGGGGAGCAGACTGGGTGAGGAGAGCTTTAGACCAGTTCAGAGAGTCCAGAGGGAGCAGCAGATTTTGTGGGGTCTTGGGACCATTGGGAGGATTTTGTGTTTCACTCTGACTTGTGAAGCCTTGCATGGAGTGGTGTGATCCATGTAAGCCTCCAAGGATGAGAGCCAGGGTGTAAAAGGAAGGCTGCCGCCCTGCCACAGGTGACTTTCCCCGTGCATTTAACCCTTGTTATAGATCTTCTCTGCCAGTTGTAGAAACCAATTAAAACAAAATAGTTGGTGGACTACCAAAAGCTGGCCTGTATCTTACAGATCTCCCGGATCTGTAAAATAGGACTCACACCAAGCTCTAAGTTAATGGTTCCCTGACTTCTTAAATATTTTACCCCTCATTGCCGTTTTCTTGGTCTACTGAGGCCATTATTAGCAAAAATACACATATACCTATGTGTGCATTATATATACACTTAAAAAGTAAATACGTAGTTTTTCAGTTACTATTTATTTTGTACCACGAATGCATGATAATCTCATAGTAGACAGTGAGATAAGAGAAATTCTCAAGTACTGTGAACATCCAACTGTAAGCACTTTGAGAGGAGGAACCATATTTACCTAATCTTTATATTCCTCTATCTACAGAAAAGCTCTTTGTACTCCTTTCAAAATACCTATGAAAATCCTTTCATTAATGTGCTAATCAAATCTGATAATAATACCGACTCAATTTTGTACTGAGTGCCTTCCCAGTTCACCATGATTCCCCTTTTTCCAAAAACTACCTCCAATCCATACGGACAGCCTATCTCACATCACACTTCCCCATTATCTTTGGGCCGAACATGGCCTTGGCCTCTCTTTATAAATAATTGGATCAGGAGGGAGTACTGAAGGGTCAACCATAGTCTCTCCCTAATATTTAGAATTAAGACCAAGGCTGGACATACAACATGGAAGATCATGATCCCTTTGCCTTCTAGATGAGAGAAACAAAGAAAGTTAATTTGCTTAGAGGGAAAATATTACCGTAGATGTCATAGAGCATATATGCAGGGGTAGTGAGGAGTCTGGCCACTTGATCATTTTCTGTTTGTAGAAACTTCGGAGGCATTGACTTATTCCAAGGGAATTTTTGTGTCCTTATGTTGAATTATCACTTTCTACTTAAGCTAGCTCTGGTTGGTTTCTGTTGTTTGTTCTAAACATAATTTTCCATTCCTCTGATAGCCCATTTAAATGTTATTAGGTCTAGCAATACTGGTGTAATGACAGACATAGCACACAGGATTAAACCAAACTTTACTAAAAACCAGATATATTTAATTTATTACTCTTTCTCTTAAAGAGGGAATTTCAAATGTAAAAATGGGCAGTTAATTATAATAATAGTACTGATGATTTACAAAGATATCCTGGTTTTTGGTTAACCCTTTGTCCTTGTCTTTGTATAATAAATATAATATTAAAATAAATATGCTTATGAAAAGTATTTCGAATACCATGCATTTCTATGCAATAGTTATTCTATTTAAATGTTAATAAAATTTGTTTGAACGTAAGTAAAGAAAACAACATGAAAACATCAAAAATGTTAATCTATAATGCAGCGTTACAAGTGGATTAAGCTGCAAAATGAAGTAATAATACCGAGGAGGTTTTTTTACTCATTTATGAAATCTCCACTTTCGTGAGGTTTAAATCAAGACCTAAAAATATTTGGAATTGTAACTAAGCTACAAACAAATAAATGGTCTACTCCTAGAGATCAGGAGTCTAATTGGATTTATTGACTCTCCACGGAGAGTCATTCTGCACACATTTGTTCTGTAGTTACAAGGTTATAGGCAGTTTCTGTGTAGGTTTTTGTCTAGACTTATAAAAACCTTCAATAAAGCTATGGAGACATTCAATTGCTTCCTGTCTCATGGAAAAAGTTGTAGAACCCAAGTCATGCTGCCTGTTATAAAGCAATTTTTGAGTTTGTGGCCTTTCTTTTAGTGCTTCATCTGAATCAAAGAAAGGAAATCAGGAACAATTAGGATTAAAGATACAGTGAAAGAACTGTCTAGTAAATTTATGTTGAACAAGATTTTTATCAACTATGAAAGTGAGCAAAACAATTGTTTTATGATAAGTAGCATTATTTATGGAGCACAGAGAGATTCTGGTATTCATTCATTGATTTTGTGGGACTGTCTTCATAACTGTAAGAAGTAAAATTTTCATGGTAATAATGCTGAAAACATTACAATGGCTTTGTTAGTCGACTCAAGAGATCTGTCCTCTCTAATGTTATTATTATAGCTTTTTCTGTGATATATTTTTAGTTAATATATTCTCGGAGTTAAGTAACATTCATACTATTGAAACATTCAAAGTAGATTACAGACACAAGACAATTATTTCTGTATCTTAGAAGAGTTTTCACTTTACCTGTTGCACTTAATGTTTTTATATTACTGGAATAGTTACAATAGTTTTAAAATGCTCAACTCTTAATAGTTACTAGGATGGATTAATATGCTAATTTTAAAATGCCCAGACGGGTGGAGATGAGAGTTTAGAACAGTTGGCTTTGCTTCCTCTTTAATCTCCAATCAAAACAATGTTGGGAATGAGAATATAACAGAGGTTATAGAAGAACTCCTTAAACAGGCTTATGTGTAAGGGATGAAAAAACAAGGATCTGTTTCAAAAGGAGAAAAAAAGTCTCCAATCAGGAGGCTATGAAAGTTTATGAAGAATTTTTAGGTTACTAACAAGAGCAGGTACAAAATCAAAATAAAAATTTTAAATCAGGAAAGCAAAAATAGCACAGCATGCAATGTAAATATATTGTTGTCTTATAGTTGGTTCAAGTTCCTGGATGTGTGGCGGTGGTAATTTGATATACTCCAGGAAGATTTGGGAATGGAAAACCTCCTCCAGTCACACACATGCAACGCACAAAGCTTAGAATTAAAAAATGTTTTTATATACATTATCCCATTTTATCCTCACCACAGTCCTTTACTGGAGATACATATGTGCATTTTTTAATGTGGAAAATAAGATGAGAATTAATTAAATATACTATGTTTGAAAGGGAAGCACAGTTTAAAGCAGATGCAGACAAAAGCTCACATATTTATCAAAATATGTGGAGGTTCAGTGGCAAAGGTATGCACAGATGTTTAATATAGATTATGAAAGTTCAAGATGTGGTGGAGTTTTTACTTTCAAAAAATTTTTACTGGTTTCTTATAAAGGATGCAAATGAATAGCCAAATGAAGAAGTATAAAGGGCAAGGTCCAGAAGGTCTTGAGTGCAAGAGCTTCTGTTCCCATGGAGGAGGGCTGTGCTGCCTTCAGGCTGGTGGTTTTGTTTGCTTGTCTACAGTTTAGTCAAGCTGAGAGGGACATTAAAGTCAGCAGCTTAAATAAAGCCCCTCCAACTTCCATCCCAGGGGGCCAATCAGCTGCAAGAAAGGAGTAGGACCTGAGTTGCCTTGACAAACATGCTTTACCACAGTTACCTGTCTTAGACAACCCTGGCTCTCTACTGATGATCTCCTCTCTGCTTACCCTACATACTTTAGAATTTTCAGTCTCCACCTTTGCTTCAGCTTTCATGAGTATATTAACAACATCCAAATGAATCTTCCCATAAATTCCAGATAATTATTTCATATTTTCATGGCCTGTCAATATCTCATATTCAACATTTTCAAGCTCACATTTATCTTCTCCCATCTCCCTGTTCTTGTTTCTCTCTTCTGGATTTCAGTGAATATCAAGACTTGTTAGAGCAAGAAGATCAGGGATCATGTTGATACCTCCAATTCTTTCATCCATAAATCCAATCAGTCTACTGACACTCATGGAGGAGCCTTTTACTCAAGTCCTATACTGTTCTTATAATGCTGCTTTGGACAATGGCAAGCTGTGTGAAGAAAAGGCTCCAAGGAGAGGCTAATTAAATATGGAATTAAGTTTATTTATTTAGTTATTTATTTTTAAAGATTTTATTTATTTATGAGAGCGAAAGAGAGAGCATGAGCAGGGGAGGAGCAGAGGGAGAGGGACAATCACTTCTTGCTGAGTGTGGAGTGTGGGGCTTGATCTCAGGACCCTGAGATCATGACCTTAGCCAAAATCAAAAGTTGGATATTTAACCAACTGCAGCACCCAGGCACTCCTAAGTGATTTTTAAAGTAATATGACAGGTAATGATCGGGTGCCTACCTTATGGTAGGAATTGTGCTATGAACTTAACTACTAATTTAACAGGATGCACATGTAAAATTATACTACCAAGTTAATTTCCAACTCATTCAAGAAGTTCAATAAACATAAAATTTTAATTGTAAAATTTAAGCTGTCATTACTGTAACACAAGTATTGATCAATTAATATTTAGTTGTGATGCTAAACAGATTTTTTTTTAATCAGACACTGGTAGTAGCCCTTAATATTCACTTAATGGAAGATGTTACTGTTTCTTCAGAGAGGCAAGCCTTAGCCATCTGTGAATATCTGTTGATTCTGGTCGGCAAAGAGATAGAAAGAAATTCCATTATATAATTGACCTCACAAAATGAAGCTGACTAAACTAGGCAGAGTTGGGGATGCTAAAAAGCACAGTTCAGATATATTAACTACTACAAAGTACAGTAATGTTTAATCAGATGTATGATACAGATACATGTAAGAGTGTGGCTCAAAAGAGAATGGCTATCCATTAAAGACTGGTCTAAACACCATCTCCATTTGGAAGCCTTTCCTGAGCCCATCTGGATTTAATCTCTTTCCTCCTAGTAATTTATCCTAACTGGTATGACAATGATTACTTTTTATCATGCTCCATCTCCCACACTGGACTGTCATTTTTTTAAGTATTCTCCATAGTACCCAGAACTGTGCCTCATGTCGTGGAAGCAACTAAATACTCCTTTGTAACTGCAAAAAAAAAAAATGCATAGAAATTTATTTGGTACATACTATTACTGTAAATAAGATGATAAAAATTCTTCCTAAAAGTTTCTCTTTGTTTTTTGAAGCACAAATTTTAAAAGTATTTTGCAAAGATTTTTTTCAGCTTTTATTTTTTTTTACAGTGAGCTATTAATAGTATGTTTTGTCAATAAATTCTATTTTCTCATTATGGCCTTAATAATTTAACACATACATAATAAGTGGTATCAATATAATATACTTTCTCACAGATATACACTGATCAATGACAAATATAAGTCAAAGTAAGCCCGGATATAATTATGAAAAACAAAGCATGCTTATTATGAATGTCCAGATATCCCTTGTGGGCAATGTATACCAGAATTATTTCTCAACTCATTTGAGAAATGTCACTAGGTATTTGTCAGCTAAATGAAGTTATAAAGGTCCAGGGTATGGGTGTCAACTCTGAAGCCTCTGACACAGGTAAAGGATATATTTTCATCATATCATACCAGGAACTAAGGACTGAAGAGTGAGGCATAATACAGAATCCCAGCAAATTAATTTGCAGTGATATGTTGCAGCCATGACAACTTGCTTAGATGGGCTTTTTCAGCCTCAGTTTCTCTGATTTTCCCTTAGATAGAAAACATGTTCATTACCTCTCTAAGATCTCAATATTCCATTGGCTAATATTAAACATGCAATGTCAGAGCATATACCCAAAGAGTGGTCAAGTTCATCTATTATGTAGATTTTTTTTGCTTCATATGAAATCTTACATGACAATAAAGAATTTTGAGATAAAGTATAAGGAAAGTTAAACTTCTAGAAACAGAGAGTAGGAAAGTGGTTGCCAGGGCCTGGGGGCATGGAATGGGAGAAATAGAGAGTGGTTGGTAAAATGGTAAAAACTTGCAGTTCAGGTTTGAGGACCTAATGTACAACATGGTAACTAGAGTTGATAACCCTGTATTGTATAACTGAAATTTGTTAAGAGAGTAGTTTAAATGTTCTTATCCTTCTCACTTCCAAAGATAAATATATGAGGTGATGGATGTGTTAATCAACTTGTTTGTAGGAATCCTTTCACAACTTATATGTATATCAAATCATCACATTATACAACTTAAATCTGCTACAATTTTATCAATTATGCCTCAATAACGCTGAAAAAAAATCCAAATAGAATGTAGATTAATAAAAAAGTGTGAATGTTGAATAGAGTAAATGGAGATTAATTTTAATTTTATAAATAAGTACCTTTTTTCCTCTCTATTAATAAAGGGAATTGCGGTATTTAATTTAGTGATGAGTTACACTACCTTCCCTACAAAGGCATATTATAATATTTAAAAATAACTTTATCTGGACTAATATTTAGCATTCTTGTGTACTTCTTTACAGTAGGAGTAGGAAAGATTTACATTGAAAATTTAGAGTTGGTGCTTCTAACAATTTTGTGTATTAATGTGGTAATTTTTTTATAATTGATAACTGGGTGATGGTGTCAGTTTATTTATGCCCAAATACCCATTTTAAATAATAAATTTTTTGGTTCATAACTGAAATAAATCGGGTAATAAAAAATGGTAGATGATCACACTGAATTTTCCAGATCCTATGTGTTGTTAAATGTTTATTTAGTAGTTGCTTCAGAAATTTTTATCTTCTTTTCTATATTTATGGAATATAATTTGGGCTCCAGAGCTCAATGGACTAGACTTATATCCATATCTCTGCACTGAAAAAGCTGCTGTCCTTGATAAAGATATTTAACCCTTCTGTGTCCCTATACTCCCACATGTAGAATAGGAAAAGAACAGCACTCACCTCATTGGGTTATTGTGATATAAAGCGTTGAGGTAAAACATATAAGCCATTTAGTACAATACCCACCATAATAAATAATGAATATTAGCAAGTGTGGTAATGATCATTTTTACATATTTTACATTTCATTTTCCCTCAGAAAACCATGTGAAATGGGCATTGTTATCCCCAATTTACAGATGATAAAAACGAGAATCAGAGAATTAAGTAAACTTCTGAATTCTAAGCCTAGCTTGGTCTGATTTCAAAATCTATCTTTTCCCCTGGTATATACCACATTGCCTTAAACAGAGTTTGAGTCAGCTCTCTTCTTGAATATATTTTATATCAACCTCAAGTGTGTGTTTAATCTAAAGGATGTAGAATTCTATTTCTTGTACCAAATAAGTTATTTTATGAAAAAAAATGCCTTCATTTTCTCTTCCTTTTACTTCTTGCCAATGATTATAGACATTAACCAGGATTATGTCTCAAGCTATGTAAAAATATTAACATGAATCAAATCCTCTAGTTTCTATACAATTCTCTCTTATTTGTAAGCTAATAATAATGGAAGCAGAAATAACTATCCAAGGAAGTATTCTTTAAACAGAGGACGGTTTAGCAGCGTTTATCTATTTTTCTCCCTCAATACGGCAAACAAATTATTTGTGCATTCTAATAAAAGCATTCTTATGATCATTCCATTCTTCATTCATTATGTATTAGTTTGAATCATATGGAAGCAACTATTTGCAATCTCATACTGATCAATCAAATATTTAAGAATATGAAGACTTCAGTCATCTAAATTTTTAATTTTTAACCTTTGCTTCTTATTGTAAGCTAATTCTCGATCAATTCTGTGTTAGGATGTAATAAGTAGAGATCACAGACAATTATACCCTCCCCTACTGTGGTACCATATTTTTGTCACACCCTTTAATTACTCTCCCAGCAGGTGTCGGTCTTCTCTGTTGAGTTTTCTGCCCATTTTGAAAAAGCCATTAGGTAAAACCATTAAATAATGTCAATAAAGTCTAATAAAATGCTTAGTTTGTTTTGGAAAGCTAAAAATCTCTATAAGTCTGTTGGAGACCATTGTTATTTATTTTTCTCATTTTTCAAAGCTAACCCTTACAGTCTATCTAAAATACTATTTTTAAAATTTTTGTCAGCTTTTATTTATCTAGCAAATTCCCTAGTATTGAAGTCATTGTAGTTAAATGATATGAAAGTACAAATAAGAATAGTTACCATTTATTAAGAAGTAAATGGTAAACACGTTGTATTATGATATTTCCACAAAAATCCTATCCATTTTACAGTCGAAGAAATGGAGTTTAAGGAGTTTAACCTCAGATCACACAGCCAGCAAGCGACTGAGCAGTGGACTTCACCAACTTTAACTGACTCCTCAGGTTCCTTTCCTGATTAATAAACCAGTGATTCTTAAGTTTGGGCAACTTGAGTCCTTACACAAGGAGAAAAATCATGATTTCTAGGTAATGGACATACATCTCCCTGATTTTGCAGTGTTATCTAGATCCTTGGCCTCTATGTATGTGTCACTGAAAATCGCTGCCAGCATCCAAGAGGTCAAGGCTGCATCGAGGATGTAAACCAGATTTTGTCCCAACTTAGTCTAGTTTCCTCTGATTTAAATTTAGTGGCACTTGTAGCAATTCCCATTCTCAATCAGAAAAGAAGTAAAACAAAGAAAAGGTGTGAAGGGTAGAAAGGTAGGTGATAAGGAAGGAAAGGAAGGAAGGAAACTCAAGACTGGATATACCCCCCTCTTCCATGGTCATCCTCTGTCCATCTATTTTCAGTAAAATATGGCCATATGGTTCTACATTTATTTGGATTGTTATATTTCTAGAATATGTTTAGATGCGGGATTTATACTGTGTAAATTCTCCCTGGTGAAAGTTGATGCATCACCTATTCTCTTAAAGTAAAAAAATCTGTTGTTGCAAATTTGTAAGGGCATATTGGTTACTCAGAAATGAATGGATTTTCTTAGGCAACAAATCCATCCCAGGTTTCAGCATCTATGAGCACAAGTACTGCCACATTTATAGAAACTCATAGAAATAACCCATGTTAATGAACGTGATGGAGGAAGAGATTGGAATGGTGGTTGCCAGGGGCTGAGGGGAGGAGGACCGGGGAGGTGTTAGCCGAAGGGTACACCATTTCAGTTATGTAAGAAGAGTAAATCCTAAACATCTACTTTGGAGCATAGCGCCCATAGTAAACAATACTATATTGTACACTCAAAAGTTTGATAAGAGCGTGATTTTATATTAAATGCTCTTATCACTAAAAAAGATAATAATAAATAAAAATGGCAGGAGGAAAATTTTGGAGCTGATGAATATGTCTATGGTACGGCTGATGGTGATGGTTTCGTAAGTACAATGCTTCTCTCCAAACCCATCAAATTGTATACATTAAACATGTACAGCTTTTTGTATGTCAGTTATGCCTCAATAAAGTGGGAAAAAGTTTTTTTAAACATAAGAATAATCCCAAACTCAAATCTCTAAGTCTGGAAATAAGTCTTGTGTAGGGTAAGCAGAGACCCACCAGGTATTCCTGAGACTGCACGATGCAGGAATGTGTACATATAGAGCTCAAATGTGAGAGCCATTTCTTTGAGGGTCCAGGCGAGGTGATGTTTCTCCAGAGAGGAAGTGCTTCACCTGTGTGCAGAGGTTCTCTCCACAGCCCTGCAGTCTCTCAACTGTGCCCGAGGCTCCGCCGCCTGCTCTGCTGTCTTTTGTCAGTCAGGCTTCTAGCCTCAGGGCCCTGCCAGCTTCATTTTACAATCTTGGACATTCGCAAGAGAAGATTTGAACATGGTGGAGAGGGTTATGGGTAGGGGTCAGGTTTAAGAAGGCAAAATTTGAAAGTCAGATTTGGCCATGTCCAGGACATACATGTTTTAAATTTTATCAGCTTTATTCATTTACATTTGTTTTTATCTCAGCACCTGTCATCTTCCCACAACAAACCCCAGATGACACCTGCTGACAGAGTCGGCGGCCTCTGCCAACAGAGCCAAATCAGGAAACTCTGAAGTCACATTGTTTATTAATGACTTCATCTTCAAAAACGCAGGGCAATTCACTGAAGAGGAGTTTTGGTGAGGGATGCCTTAAATGGGATGCCACATCAGATGCTGTGACAGGAGACATTTGTTCATTCACAATGACCCATTCTGATTTTTTTTAATGTATTCCTTGAACTGAGAGGTAGGAAAAAAAAGTTGTGTACATGTTTCAAACTGTTTATCTGAGTTGACAATTGTGTTGTAACATTTAACAGCAAATTAACAAAACGTCTTAATGTTTGTTAAACTAACAAATTGATTTAACAATCTCTTAAATTAACAAATTAATTGGCCATGCTATTTCATCTGTACATGTAAAGATTATATAAAATACTATATTTTTAGGTATGTGCAAGTGGGGGGGGGGTAGAAGTAATTGCCAAAGTAGAACAGTCTGTTATCTAACGTAATTGAGAGACTTAAAGCCAAGTAATTAGTGAGCAGATTCACTCAACGTGGGTAACCAAATACTGGAGCACATTATCTATGTGATTAAGTTTATGACTTGAAATTAAACCGTAACTTTCAACTTTTCATCCATGATGTTGAAATGAAGTAGGGTGAATTTGACCAGCTAAATATTGTTCTACTGTATGTATTATAAACATGTAGGTAAATCTATATTGAAAACCTATTTTATATGAACCTCTCCTAAAAGTAAAATATGAATATTCTGTTAGCACCTTGGTTCATAGTTACATTTTCTTTTCTTCCAGTCTTTAATTCCCCACTCATGAAACCCTTGGAAAACAGGGCAAGGCAAAGTTTTTTTTCACCTGCTATAGCCCAGGTACTCTGTTAGGATGCATTGTACATATTACCTGAATAAATTCTCACAGGGACCCTGATAGGAAAGTAATTCTTCCTAACTGTTCCAGGTGAGAGAACTGAAGCACAGGAATACTTATTCATATCCCTAAGAGGTTTAAGATTTGGAAATAGAAATCAGCTTTATATGACTCCAATGGCAGCCTTTTCTATCTGTCTAATCTTATTTTCAAAATCTCTTGTCAAAATTAAGTCCTTTGATTAAAAAAATCTGATGACTCTCAACTCCTTATTGCTATAAAATTAAAATTCCTTAACAAACATTTATTTTTATTTTTAAAAAGGTTTTATTTAAATTCCAGTTAGCTAACATACAGTGTAATATGACTTTCAGGTGTACAATTTAGTGATTCAACAACGTGGATGGAGCTGCAGAGTGTTATGCTAAGCGAAATAAGTCACTCAGAGATAGCACGGCATTTAATATTCTCCTTAGCCCAGCTCCCTCCATGTTTTCCTACTTCAGTCTCACTACTTTTCTTCACTTGTCTTATTATCAATACAATATGGACTACTTGACATTTTCCTTAACAGGCCCAGTTCTTTTCTTTCTCTTTTTAATGGTTCATCCTATTCACTTCCACTTGGGTTATTTTCTCTCTTATTTGTATTTGTTGAAATCCTTTGTCATCCAAGTCTTAGGATAAATGCTACCTCTTCCATGAAGCCTCCCCTCATCTTTCTCAGCCAAGCCCTCATAAACCATTGCTTGCACCTCTGGTTTGGAATGTGGGCAATCTGATCCTATGCTATGGTTATTTGTGCATCTGTCTTAGCTTCTTTATCAGACTCTTAGAAGGAAGAAACCCATCTTTCTATTTTCCACAGTGCCTGTTTAAACACTGTTTAGAATTTTGCCAAAGTAGAACAATCTGTTGTCTAACGTAATTGAGAGACTTAAAGCCAAGTAATTAGTGAGCAGATTCACTCAACTTGGGTAACCAAATACTGGAGCACATTATCTATGTGATTAAGGTTTATGACTTGATGCACAGTTCTGGATATGCAGTAGAGATTCCATAATTATCTCTTGATGGAGTGGGTTAAAGTGACAGGAAACTAAAGAGTAATTTAGATTTTATGCTTTATTAGTGAGGTCCTTTTGTTGTTGATTCTCACAGAACTTTTCAGAACTGTTAAAATGAAACTTGCTCACAACATAATCTCCAAACGTTATCCCCAGGATAGGTTCTGGAATAGTAATATATATAACCCTCCCGTAAGCTCATGGAAAGCATTTCAAAATGTCAAAGATCCTGGATTTAAAAACAAGATGATGACATTAATATGGAAAACACATGCAGTAATTAAGGATATATACGTATGTGTGCATGCAATGTTAGATTTTTTTTATTGGATTGCTATACCTGCTTACCAAAGAATAGAACCCATTTGTTACACAGAATGTTAAGATAATTTGTCAGTAACACATGCATTGCTACAAGTTATAACAGTAAAAAAAATATTATAAATTAAGGCACCCATGGGTCATTCAACTCAGCTGGCAATACACCTGAATAAAAAAGGAGAGCTGGACTTAATCTCCAAGCCTGTCATTTATTTCTTTCACACAAAAAGTATGGGACACAGGTGGCCAGAAGTCAAAGATCATACTCTGCCTAAACGCTTCATAAGGCACGGTACAAATGTATGAGACCTGCTGGGTGAAATCAAAAAGTCACTAGAATGGGGTACAATTTTAGTGACCCAGGTCAAAGGCCATACTGCTTTTGGTGTTTTACAAATGTTTGACAGATTAAATACCCACACCTCCTAGGGATAACGAATAGGCTATGGAACTAAAAGTATTCATAAGCATTAAAGCTTCATTCAGAATTCTCCTTATGAAGGATGTAGGTCACATAAGATTAGTAATATGATTACAATAATTTTTTCCCATTGTCAAAAAACTATACTCTGGACAATATCCCTGAGTGTAATTGCAGGTCATCCAATATGAAGAGTAGGGAGAAAAAAAAAGAACAGAAAAAAAGCAACAGTTACATCCAGACCTGATCATCCCTGAAGCATAGCATTACCTTTTACCCATTTTTTCATATTTGCTACATTTTTTTTCTTAGATGCAGTGTCATTTTTCACTAATCTGTATAAATTATTTTACTGATATTCAGCACTTTTTTTTTGGAGTTCAGTATCACTATAAAATTGATCTGTTATAAAGAGATATTTTGACAAATGATCTGTGCGTGTAACCAAGGCAATAATGTATGGTAATGTATGGAAAAGTGCTCTATACATATTGCAAAATGTCCTGAAATTAAGGCAGCATTTTTATTTTCTAAAATTGATACTTTTATGATTTATTTTAAACATAATTGACATCAAATTGGCAAAAATTGGAATATTTTACACTTCTTGTACATATCTTGGTGACTATTTAGCAACAGTTACCATCATGTAAGAATAACCAGATAATGCTATAACCATATGGAGAATAGCAAATAATTGATTTTTCCAACTGATATCAAAAGTTGTAAGGGGTCCATTATTTACCACATAATTTTTATCTTACTTGACATTCTTTATGTCATTGTTGCATCTCCTCTTCAAATTTAGCAAACATGGAAATTAAAAGTGGGACACTGATCAACATAAAGGGTTTTCTTTAATATTTTTAATCTTTTCTTATATAGGAAATTTAGCTTATTTTTTGACAGCATACAATTAATTGGATGATTTATATTTACTTTTTCTTTTTTTCCTTTTTTTCAGATTTTATTTATTTATTTGTCAGAGAGAGAGAGAGAGATCACAAGTAGGCAGACAGGCAGGCAGAGGTAGAAGCAGACTCCCCGCTGAGCAGGGAGCCCGATGTGGCCTTGATCCCAGGATACTGGGATCATGACCTGAGCCGAAGGCAGATGCTTAACCGGCCGGGCCACCCAGGTGCCCCTATGTTTACTCTTTCATGTTTCAAATACACAGTTTGGAAAAGTTCATGTCCTTTTTTTAATGTCTCAAATTTTTATTTAAATTCTAGTTTGTTAACATATAGTGTAATATTAGTTTCAAGGCAGTGTTTTTATTTAACACAGTATCTTTTTATTCTTACTTGAACTCTTTGGGAAAATATGCTTACAAAATTAGTTTTTGTTGTAATATACTTTCCCTTTTCTAGTATTCTTTTACAATTTGAAAATAATAATTTAATTTCTTTTGTGCCTTTATATAAACCAATGGATTAAATTATCGTTGAGTGAGGATCACCTGAGGGCTTCTCAAAATACAGATTGCAGGACCTCAGCCCCCAATGGGTCTGGGTGGGCTCTAGGAGCTGGCATTTCTAACAAATTCCCAAAGGATGCTGATGCTGTTGGTCTGGAGATCACACTTTGGGAAACACTGATCTAGACAATGTGCCATCATAATAGCATAAAAAAAAGAAAGGATGCTTTTGGGGCACCTGACTGGCTCAGTCGGTTAAGCATCGGACTCTTGATTTTGGCTCAAGTCATGATCTCAAGGTTGTGAGATCGAGCCCCGCACTGGGCTCCAAGCAGGCATAGAGCCTGCTTAAGATTCTCTCTCTCTCTCTCTCGTCCCTCCCCCCTCCCCTTAAAGATAGTGAAAGAATGCTCTTAATAATATGGATATGATCTAATATGCCAATATTTTATATCTTGTTGATTTAATAGTAACACTTTCCTTAATTTCTACTTTTATCTTGATGTTTTATCAAATAATTTGTCTTTCTTCCTAGTTACGTATCACCAGCAACATTATTTAATAGCGACCCTTAGAAGATCTAAAAACCATTTAAAAAAGAATTTTTATTAATTAATTTTTCTGAATCCTGCTAAGTTTGCTATAATATCATTGTTATTGTTCTTTGACATCAGAGATAATGCTGATTATATTTATACAAGGAAGAATGTGACTGAAAACTCAAGTCATTCATTCTAAATTAAACAATGTCTGCTTGTACTCTTACAGATTAATTATTGTTTTCAAGATTTTACCATGTGTAATTTCCTTTTCATCAGAAGTTCACCTCTGCCACCTCTGCCTCTAATGCTTTCCTTTTATATTGGTTATTGTCTGCTTCTTCTCTCAGAAGGCAACGCTTTTGTCACATAGGCTTTATATATCTTTACAGTAATCCTAGGTTACTCTAATTTTAACACAGAATATGGGCAAGTCTTGGAGAAACTGTGCCTAAATCACTTACTTTTCAAAATCACCTTTAGCAGAGGTGAGATGTATTGAGTCTATTGTCAATATCAGATTTTGTATACCAGAACCTATTAATGTTGTTCTATGCAAAGAGATTGGCAGAAGGAAGAGGGGTACCTAGAGATTTAGAATGTGAATGAACCACTCAGCATCATATAAAACACAGCCATGGGTCTTGCTACTGATTTGTTAGTGCAGAGTTTTATCCCTCATTCCCCTCCGATTATACAGTTTTCTTTGAGGCTATTTCTCTGTTGATTTTTTTAGATCAAGAGACAGAGGAAAGTAAGTAATAGTCTTGGTGCCCATAGTTTCTAATTTATAGTAATTAATTCTAATTCTCACCATCTTTATTGTAGATGAAAAGTTCTAGTTGTTAGCTATTATTTCTTTCCTATTTTTTAAGTTTTTATTTAAATTCCAGGTAGCTAACATACAGTGTAATATTAGTTTCAGGTGTACGATTTAGTGATTCAATACTTCCATACATCACCCTGTGCTCATTACAACAGTGCACTCCTTAATCCCCATCACCTATTTAACCCATCCTCCCACCCACCTCCCCTCCGGTAACCATCATTTTGTTCTCTACAGTTAAGAGTCTGTTTCTTGGTTTGCCTCTCTCTTTTTTCCCCCTATGACTGTTTATTTTGTTTCTTAAATTCCACATATGAGTTTCAATTATTCATACATAGATACTGATTTGTTTTTTTAGATTTCTATTTATGCACACACATAAATAACACACATAAGGTTTTTGTCTTTAAAAAAATCAGAAAGGATTAGTAGCAGGCAAGTAAAGGGATATCATCAATGTAAAAACACACGCTAATAATACACTGTGCTTGGAAACATAGATGTGGCATCTATTTTTAGATTTTCAAACTGATTTTATTTTTAGCCTAATTTTATATGTACACACACACACACCCTTATATATACCTGTACACACACACACACACACACACACAGGTATACCTATATATTATATGTACATATATATTACATGTGTGTGTATTCCCAAGGGGTAAAGAGAATGGAGACACTATAGAAAAAGCATTACGTGAGGGCAAAGGTAGGAGTATGAGAAGTAAAAGCAAAACAAACAAAACAAAAATGGCTGAATCATTGTTGAGTTTGTTCTTATTTTCTTCTGAAAATGTTATTAAGTATGTCTAATCTCTATGAGTATAGCTTTGTTCCCCAGTCTCACTTTCCTCCACTCCTTCAGACTTCCGTCTGTTCTGTCTGTCAAAAATTGTAGGCAAAGTCCGGCTATAATATACAACAGAATGTAAAAGAATCAACTGACATTCCTTTGAGATTACAAATATTTTCTCCAGAAATTTAAAAATTTCTTCTTCACTACTAAAATGACTATGAATTTATATATTAATTTCCTTCCTCAAATGATTTATATTTTAAACTTAGCTAGTTGGAAAAGTTCTCTTTCTAAGTGAAGCAATTTGAAACAGAAATGAGCAGGGAGAGGGAAATCATAGTTAAGCACAGAGGGGTGTGTGTGTGTGTGCACGCATGTGCTCATTTGTGTTTGAATGTGTGGGGAGGTACATTCTATCGAAAGGAAGTCAGGAAAGGATTGCTCATGAGAGAAGCTTATCTCATGGTAAGTTCTGCCCTGAAAACATATGATCATTTTTCATCAATAATACATATTAATGCTTATGTATTGACGCTTAATGTGAATTTGCTCTATTTTTCATATTACGGTTATTTCCTTTATGCTTATTATTTTCCTCCATTAGACTACAAAGCTTGATTCCTTTTCTTCTGAAAAAAATAATAGATCCAGTATTATACATATGGGATCCAGGCAACAAATTTTGACAAACAGAATTACTGTCCCATTTCAATCTCACAATTGTATTCTTTAAGGGGATAGCAAATAGAGTTCGATATTAGATGTTTAGGTATTCTCAGCCAAAAAGTAGGTATAAGGAATAATGGTAGTAAGTGGAATATTTGGCTATATTCACATCATGGAATTTCTCTCCTGCTTTACCCATATTCCTGCTTCCAGACATCCAAGCAGAAGGAGACTTTTTTCCAAAACTTGAAAGTTAATGTTAAAACTGATTTAAAGAAACAGTAATGATCTTCAGGTTAAATTTTATTTATTTTAGAGAGAGGGATGGGCGAGGGGCAGAGAGAGAGGGAGAGAGAGAAACCCAAGCAGACTCTGTACTCAGCACAGAGCCCGACACGTGGCTCGATCTCACAACACTGACATCACGACCTGAGCTGAAACCAAGAATTAGATGCTTAACCGATTGCACCATCCAGATGCTCCCAGGTTAAATATTTCTAAGAAAAAATAGGGAATAATTTTTATCTAACTCATGACTTGATTAACTATTTTCTAATAAGGAAGTTTCCTGTGAATGAATGAAAGAGATTTGAAATTTGATGCCCTTTCATAAATCAGCTCTCCAGACATGGGATTCCTTTTCAAAATTAAGCTAAGAAAACAAAATCTGCCTAAGTAGGAAGCATATTGATTATTGTTTTTCCTATGTAATATTCTGAAACAGCACTCACTGAACCTAACTCTTAAGCGACCTTTTCTTTTTTCTGCTTCGTAGGTTGTTGTGAAAGACTGCACACTTTGAAGAGCTGAGAAAAACTGAGAGAATTACAATAACACCAAGCAAGGGCCAAGATGTGGTCAAAGCTTTGAATCAGCTCTCCCGTGGCTGCCTACCTCCAGGTGAATTGTTACCTTCTAAATGCATTTTAAAAAAGCCAATTCTCTCCTGTTGCTTGTCAGAAAGTAAGATCCAGTTTATTTGAGAAAGATACGAGTTTATAATACGTATAGTTTTTAAATCTCTAACACAAAGCCAAAGAAGGTATCTACTTGTAAAATATGAAAAGAGCCTGGAGTTAGACAGACGTAGCAAAAGAGAAAAGGAATTTGCATTTGAGTTGCAGCGTGACCTTCAGGCATAGAAGCAGAAAGAAAATTAAGGCAGAGACGACCTGCCGTTGGTACATGGTCAGCCTCAGCGAATCCCTGCTCTTGGCAGCAAGAAAAGTTCTTCAGCTAAGGTGAAAACACCTTAAATCCTGATTTAATCCTTCTACTTTGTTTTTTTATTTTTTTCCATGTATCATGGTTCTATAGCTTTGAGTTTCTGTGAGACCTGGTCCCATGTTGGTGATTACTGTTTTCCTTCTATCCATACAGATTCTGATGCAAAATCATCTGTTACTTGAAGTAATGTAATGGAGATCCTTCCTTGCAACCCTGACAATCACCATGCTCGTTTATTTTGTCAGTGGTTGCTGTAAAAAAAAAAAAAAAGTGCCAGTAAACTGCTTATGTGCACATTTTTACCCTAATGGTAGCATATATTAATAGGTTAGTGTACCAAAGACAAATTCAAATATTTTTAAGAATTCTAGTTACGAATATATTTTAAATTGTTTTCAAATCTAAAATAAGATGATTCATGATTATAACATTGGACCAGTCTTGTAAATATTCTCTGGTGTTTCTATATAAACTTTTCAGAGTTTGACTGAAAGATCTTATTATGAAAGATTAAATGTTTACACTGATTATGATGAGGTGAATTATTGCAGGTGAGCAACTAACAAATCACAAGAAAGTAGAAGACTATTAATGTTGAAGAGGAGAGATGAAACTGGGTAGTTGGAATTGGGTGCTTATTGCAGGGGTGTGTCAACCAGACTGCAGTAACTTGAGCAGCTCTAACCAACAGGTGCGACGTTCTTCTGTCCCAGTCGTAGTGCCACAGGTTGTAAATAACAATTGTATTGAGCTTCTGAGCACTGGAGGGGCACAACAGTATGTACTCTTCATGTTGGAAGTGGGGAAAGGTCCTTCTTGCCCCATTTCACAAGCTTTCAATGTGATTGGCTTTATTTTTTTTTTTAAAGATTTTATTTATTTATTTGACAGAGAGAGACAGAGCGAGAGAGGAAACACAAGCAGGGGGAGTGGGAGAGGGAGAAGCAGGCTTCCTGCTGAGCAGAGAGCCCGATGCAGGGCTCAATCCCAGGACCCTGGGACCATGACCTGAGCCGAAGGCAGGCGCTTAATGACTGAGCCACCCAGGCGCCCCAACATGTTATTGATTTATTTGAGAGAGAGAGAAAGCGAGAGACGGAGCACAAAGAGAGGGTGAGGGGCAGAGGGAGAGAGTGAAGCAGACTTCCTGCTGAGCAGGGAGCCCGATGCGGGGCTCGATCCCAGGACCCGGGGACTATGACCTGAGCCACCCGAGCGCCCCTGTGATTGGCTTTAAGTTCACAATTTGAGCTCTTTCCCCCGATGACAGCTGCCTGGCAGAGCAGTTGAGGGCATGGGCTTTTGACCTTTGCTTGAATGGGTCCACTGGCTCTTTCATATAGTGACCATGTGACTTTGAAACTGTGTCTCCATTTCCATATCAAAAAACACATAGCCAAGAATGGAGCCTGCTTTGTAGAATTCAATAGAGATGAGGAGAGGTAAATAGAAATCTAAAGTATCTTATACAGAGTAAGCACTTACTAAATGTTAACTTACAGCATTATGAGGGAAAAGATATCCTATTACTTACGTATCATCATCATCTAATCATCCATCTACCTTCTACCTTGTTACAAAAGGGCTTCGAGGTAGACAAAACCATTTTACCAAAAGAAAACATGTCTGTGTTCTGAGAGTTATTAGGGTATTCAGGCGACCACTTGAATTTGATGCTACCTGTCCTGCACTCTGCCCTGAAATGGTCTATGCACGCTTTAACGTGAAGGCCACATAGAAATAGGAAGGCATCTTCACGAACGGAGTAAATTACGATTTCTTCTGCCTGTGCAAAGCCTGTAGATTTCCCCTCAGTGGAGTGCAGTATGTTTACTGACTGCCACCATCTGGATTTGTAAGATATCAAGGGAATCGCTTCATTAGGTCTGCACTTCTCAGTTTTGGGGAGGGCTGATATAACATGCGGTACTAAGGGAGGAAAGTAAATTCAGAAAATACAAAAGCAGCCACATTGAAGGGTAGCTTCAGAAAGAGATACAAGCCCAATAAACGTGGGAGTTAATGAGAAGTGGACGGATGATTCTGCTTGGGGGGAATCATGATTATAACTGCAATTCCCCATGACACAGGGCGATTGTATCTAGACGGATGACTTTAGATATTAAGTGAGGACAGAAAATACTGAAAGAAGAAGCAACATTCCAGAAGAACTTTTGCGGTTATAATGTACTCTTTTTTTTTTTTTTGAGATTTTTTTTTTTCCTGGTTTGCATATTATTAACAACTCCAGATGGGTGGATTTGCCTCAGAGCCACACTATAAATCATCATCAGAGTTCGTTGTGATAGTTACTATTAAGGCTTGTGTTCCACACTAAAATGTCTTTTTGTGCTTACTTTCTCTTCTTCCTTCGCATTCTACTGATCATCAATCACAAAAGCAGCTTGGCCATTTCTCTCTGTCTTGCCTCAGTGAACTTCGACTTCCCTTGACCGTTAACCCCTCCCTGGAATGCACATGACCTGTACGCCTCTCTGGGCTCCTATTCACCTCTCCCAATGAGCCTCTCTTCCTGGCACTGAGCTGTAAGGCAATATTTTCCATCTGTTGAATGAAGAGCATGACACAGGCAGTTTGATATGGCTTCAGAGACCACAGCAAACCAACGATGCACAACTCACTTTTATTCCACAAGCCTGTGGGAGCCTAAAGAGATAAGAGACCTTTCTGCTAGGCTGAACACAGAGCCTGGTATTCAGAAACAAATATTTCTTCCTGAAACACTCAATATGTTTTATATTCAAGCCAGAAACATTGTGGGTTGGAATAATCTAAGGATAAATCTAATCGGAAGTTATCTTGAAATGTGTGAGCAAGCGTCTCTTTCATACACCAGCTGTTTTCTTTCCAAAGAATGTTTACTGGATGGGGGATCAGCCTGTTTATTATGCAGTAGCAAGAAAGTTTTGTCTGTTCTGAAAGAACCTACAAGGCCTCTCCAGGGAGGAGAGAGGAAGAATGGTTCATCATGAGTTCAGAGAAATTTTGGGGACTCTGATAAGATCACATCCTCAAATATGGGAAGATTTTTCTTTACAAAGCACTTAAAAATATGTTATGACTGCTAGTTCTCAATATCAGAATGTTTGTGGCAAAATTCTTAAAATAGCATTGCTAAGTGTACAAAAATACTTTTTACAAACATTTTGTAATACTATAAAGGATTTGTGATAATTGTTAATATATATGATTTCTTAATTTACACATTTAAGGAGAAAATTGAGGATCATTAGCTTTAAAATTAATAGGATCGTTAGCTTTAAAAATTGAAATAGGGGAGACATAAACCTTGGTAAAGGAAGAAATTTTATTTAATGATATATACTTGTTCAAAACATGTCAGTTGCTCTTCAGCGCATCAGGAATCAAATTATACTTCCTGGTGTGGTTGTCAAGATTCTTTATGACCAGACGGAAACCCACTTTGGTCCCAAACAGTACCACCTACCCGTATTAAAACATCCAAATATTCTAGCACTTTTTTCTACTGTTTTCTCTGTCTGAAATTCCCTTTTCCATCAGTTTTCATATTAAAATTCTAACCACCTACTGAGGATACTTTTATTAGTTAATGTATCTAATTCTTCCTTTTTTTCATTAATTTTTTTCAACTTCTCCTCCAGAAATAATCACAGTTTAACTGTTTGGTGCTGTGAAAGGCATTTGTGTTTGTGTGTTTCTCTCTCTCTCTCTTTTTTTTTTTTTGACAGTTCAGTTTGCAACTACGTGAAAGCTATTTTTTATTACAACAACTGCTTTTAGACTCTGCTAGATGTAATGCATGTGTTGCCTCATTCTATCTTGACAACAATTTTTTAAGGTTAATACTATTATCTCAATTTACAAATAAGGAAAAAGGGTTCAAGAAAGGCTAGGAAGCTTGCTCAAGGTTACTCAATAGTAAGTGCTCAAACTGGAATTTGAACCTGAATGTGCCCGACCTCAAAATCAAATGTTCTTCTCGGCCCTAGTTCTGTGGGTGTTTTTTTGTTTGTTTGTTTTAAAGATTTTATAAATTTATTTGAGAGAGAGAGAGAGAGAGCACGAGCAGGGGGCGGAGCAGAGGGAGAAGCAGACTTCCTGCTGAGCAGGGAGCCCGCTACCCTACCCTGCGGGACTTGATCCCAGGACTCTGGGATCATGACCTGAGCCAAAGGCAGACGCTTAACTGACTGAGCCACGCAGGCGCCCTCTGTGGGTGTTTTCTTGAACATGCACCAACTGCGAGGCGGGCTCTTAATCTTTCTAGACTCCATCCAGTTCTGTAGCGATGTTGCCACTCACTTTGACTGGACTAACTCAAATCTGTAAAATCTTGGCCAACTTTATTGAAAAATGGGCTATAAAACTACCATTGGTTCTGTTTAGATATTTGTCTCAGATTCCACAATTGTTATATATGAAATAACAATTCTCATATATACACACAAAATACCCAGGCATATGAGGTTTATGTGTGCATAGATAGGTGTGTGGTATACTCCTTTACTGATTTTCAGACAAAAGACAATTTATTCTTTTAATACCCGTCACTTAACCGTTTCTCTAATTTACTGAATTCTTTATGCTAATTTTGGTAGTTAAAACATTGAGCTATGTTTCTTGTAGACAAATAAGACTAAGATCTTTGAGAACCTAAATGTAGTCATGAAGGCTATTGGAGGAAAGTAACTTAGATACAATGCCAACTATAGCCTTCGGGCTAAAGAAATCTTACAAAATGTTCTCTACTGAAAGTCTCTATCAGCACATAGTGCCTCCTAGGCAATAAGCAATTACATTATAATAACATGGACACTTAATACATTTATTTGTCCTTCTAAAGTTTAACAAATTGTGCTTTTGCCAATTTCAGTGTAAGAGGATATGTGTGTATGTGTGTGTTTAAGAAGGAAAGTTATTGAATTAATTGTTGAAAGACCCACAACATTTTAGTTTCTCTCCACTTTAAGATGTAATAAAATTTATGTAGATCATCACACTTTAGTATTCTTATGAGTATACTTACAAGTCACTTGGCAATAAAATCCTTACATATAAGATGTAATCTATTCCATTAAAATACCTACAGTTTTTTTGTGTATACATGTATAATTATTCAAAGAGATAAAATATTTTCCCTGGCTCCAGTATTCTTGCTTCCAATGTATCCTTTATTTTCAGTTAGAGTCATTTTTATAAAACACAAGTAAGAATATAATATGTCTTTGCTCAAAGTCCTTTACCCACTCCATGACTTTCATAATAAAATCCAAATTTGTTGATTTAGCAATCCAAATGGTATTTGACATGGTTCCTGCCTACATCTTTAGCGTTAACATCACTTTAAATGCCCTCAATATCAAGCCAAACATCTTCCTGCTTCCTGAATTCACCATGTTTTTGCAAGTATCTAGAGATATCTAATGAAGAAGAAGAGCTGTACATGGACAAGTAGAGGAGGAGGGGGGTGGAGGTGTGCGGGTATGAGGTATTCGGATGGCATGAGGAGAGGGGGAGGCATGGGTTGCCGAGTGAAGAGGGAGACTTTATTATAAAAGTAAACGGGACTAAGAACTAGAATCTGGAGGAAGGGTAGGTGCTACTCTTCCCTAGCCCACAGATCATTCCTACATCTTTAGAGTAGGAAGGAGTCTCAGAAGTTGAAGACAGGAGATGAAGAAACAATAAAGAGGAGAAAGGAGAAGGAGAAGAAAAAAAGTAAGCTTAACCCTCTCATAGAACTCATCTTTACATTTTCATTCTACATTAACTGTATTTCAGCAAAAATATTCTTCTGTTAATATTACATCCACCTGATTTTATTACACTTTTGGCTTCTAGGTTATATCCTCAAAGGCATACAAATCGGTTCACACTCAATATTGTGAAACAAATATTTCACACTTAATACTCAACAGTTAATAAATAAAGTTCTGGGTATTCGTACCCTTTTTTCTTGTGATTAAAACATGTATCACAGCAACAGAAAATCACAAACCCATATTTGTATTTGTAATTGCTGAACAGTGACTCTGGTCATGGCTTTCTTTTTCTGGTAATTATTTAGTACTGTCGAGAGAACATAATGGAAATACATACTGTTTAAAAATATAGTAATATATTTCTTTCCCAACATCACTTTAGCATTACATAGCGCCTAAAACTTCCCCAGTACATTTACAAAGAGCCTTGAGAGGGAGCAGGAGAAGGAAAAGCTGATTCTCATTACTCTTTTGAAGTTGAGACTAAAAACAAAAGATAAGACTCGGAAATTACTTATATCCGAGCCAGCTTCTGATCATCATTAATGAAGTTATCTTTATCTCCATGAGTTGTTTATTGTTCTGATTTAATATAAAAAGTTGATGTTTCTTAAAGACACTGTTTTCTTTTGAGGTTAGTAAAAAGTAGATAATAAACTACCCATAAACCACAAAAATGAATATATAAATCTACTGTGCAGTTTTTATCATGCTTCAGACTTTTTATATTCCTCATGTATTGATCATGATCTACATGTTTCTAGGCTTTGAAATTAAATTAATATTTAAAGTAGAAAAGTAGAATTCTTTACAGGAAATTTTCCTTGGGATTGTAGAAATTAAACATAGCAAATGTTTTTTATATTTTGTAATACTATATATATATATATATATGTGTGTGTATATATATATGTAATGCAGCCAGTAATCCAAATAGATAATATTATGTTTTAAAAAGACCAGTTAATATACAGCGTTAAAGTCACAGGATATTCATGAAACTCAGAGGGCAAATCCTTCAACTTATGCAAAAAAGTTTGGTTTTGTTTCAGAAATTCTACCCTCATAAATCTAAGCAAAAGAGTTATTATTACATATCGGATTATCAGCTAACATTATGATAGAAATAAAGCTAAGATAAAGGCAGATTTTTTTCTTTTTTAAGATTTATTTATTTATTTTAGAGAGAGACAGCATGAGCGGGAGGGGCAGAGGAAGAGGGAGAGAGAATCTCAAGCAGATTCTGAGCTGATCTCAGGACCCTAAGATCAGGACCTGAGCTGAAACCAAGAGTTGGTCACTCAACCGACTGCGCCACCCAGGGACCCCTAAAGACAGATTTCTTAAGTCAGTCCTGACCGCCACCTGCTTAACACTATGCCAGCTACTCTGAGGAACATACAAAAAGTTGCAATCTCATTGAGGAGTGAAGTTTACATACTGAAAATAAGCAGAGAATACTATCTGATAGTATATCATCAGGTACTAAATTTTGTGTAACCGTTTATCAGTTCTAAAAGAATTGAGTTGAAAGAAGATGTTAAAAACCGATACTGAGGAAAACTGAACAGTTTCTAAAATTTCTCAGTAACTGAATATGAGAGTTAGAGTCAAATTTTATCAAGTCCCTTCATTTTCAGTCTTGCCACTATGCCCAGTTGTCTTTTTTTAATGAATATAAATATAAAGGGTTGTACGCATTATGTGAAGTGTTTCCAGGTGACTTCATAGAGATTTCTTTCCCAAACATCATCTTTACATCACTTAAAGCTGAAAACTTTCCCAACACATTTACAAGGAGCACTGAGAAGGCACAGGAGAAGGAAAAGCTTGTAGGAAAATTTTAAAGTTTGAAATAATTTTTGAGGAAGACAGAAAGAAAACTGCTTAAGGAAAAATCAGAGATTATTAAGAAGCACTAAATCCCCAAGTGAGTAGACAACCACACATTTATGATCAGACAAATCTGTACATTTAGGAGAATTTCTGGAGAAACGCTCAGGAGCTGAGGCATGATAATATTAAAATTCTAAGTTTAGTAAGTCATATTATGTACATTTGTACCCCCAGCCTCTTTAACACTTCTAGTGCTCAATGATTTTAAAATCCCAATTTGTTTTTTGATTTGCCTCTTCTCCAACCACTTAAAATCCATTCATCCACTTAGAGATTCTCAAGGAGCATCATTTTTAACCTAGTAGGGTCTCTTTCAGTTATTGTTCAGATGACATCCATCATCACTGCGTATGAGATGCAATACAAAGAGAACTCTTGGAGATTTCTCACATCTCGATCTCTCTTCTAGTCTTGCTTCACTCTTTTACTGAGAATGTGCTAAAGAGGAAGTATCTACAAATGTGTTATGAGTGTAAAATAAGAAGCAAAGGGCCCTTTGCTCAGTGAAACCTCTACCCATTGGCATTGTGATAAATAAAAATCTATCATTTGATGCATATTTTTAGTCCTTTCTTACAATTCAAATACAGAAGGGAAGGACTAGAAGTAAATGTGAGCAGGAGATTGTACTGTTGTTGGTTCATTCATTTGCTTATTTTCAGATCTTTCGCCTAGAGCATATTATACGAGGAAAGAAGGATGAGACACCAGAGTACAAGCACCTACGTGTTGGGAGACACTGGGAACTGGGAGAGGAGCACAACCATGAGTGAGAACCGAGAAAGGCCACGGAGGCCCCCCGATTCTGCTTTCATTGTGCCTGCCGAAGCCATCCTTTGCCACCGCCACCGCATCTCCTCCATTCTCGAGATGGTGGCTGCTCAGCTCAAAGAAAGAATTCGATCTGAGGTTTGAGGAAGATCAAAGATAAGTTTTGTTTGAAGTCTGAATTTGTTCAGAGAAAAGATGAAGCACATGGGAGTAGATGAAGGTGGGGGCTGTGTTGGTATAAAAGGGTATCAGTGCGGTCAGAGCAGTTTTAGGCATTGGGAAAGATCAGCAGCTTAGGAAAGTGCTAAAATTTGGAGACAAATCTGGAAATCATTCACATCGAAATGATCTCTCTTGTTTGGGTGATGGGTTCATGTGTTATTTCCTCATGGAATGAGAGGAATACTAAAACTAAGAATGTAATTTTACATAGCGATTGGGAACTCAGGTCTTGGTCTCTGAGAGTTTGTTGTCGATTACTGCCCTTGAAATTTCTGTCACTTTGGGCAAGATACTCAATATCTATTAGCCTTGGTGGGAGCTTTGGTAACTGGAGATAACACTTATTTTAGAGAGTTTCAGGCGAGGATTAAATGGGTAATGCATGTAAAGTGCTGAGCAGATGCCTGGCTTTCACTATGCCCTCAACTGTTCCTTAATATTATTATTAATGTTATCATTATTACTGTACATATATAAATTGGCAGGCTTGCTTTTCACCAATTGTTGGTTTCTTAAACAACTATCAATCACAGTCTTCTCCATTGTATACATAGTATACCTGATAAAAACATAAGGGAGATTTTTAATGGCTTTTTAAAAAAATCACTAGAGCCAGGAAAAAGCACCTGGTGAATGTTAGCATATTCATAGTCTACAGGAAATTCAATTCAATGAAAAAAAGGAAATCCAACTTCAGTCTGGAACAACTGTCAGTCTTCAAAATTGATTTTTGCGAGTGTGGAGTGATAATCTTTTACCCAAGTTTCTCAGGGCGAGGGCTTTACAAGGGGGTTGTCTGATAGTTAAGTCTGTTTTAAAAGATATTTCTGTAAACATGCTAAAGTGCTTCCTGTCTCAGACCAGTGCTTGCTGAATGACATGGCATTGCACAGTGTTTGTGCCCGGAGCTTAAAATGCAGGAAGCTATAGATCATTCTTAATGAATAAATCATGTGTGTTCCTGCTGTCAATTCTGCTAACGTTTTTACAGAAGCTAAGGCTAGTGCTGTGGTAAACTATCAATAATTAGAACCTACTAGGCCAGCTATTTAGTACCTCGATCTAGCAGTAACAGCTGTTCCTGTATATATTTCTTTCTTTCTTTTAAAGCACTGAAGCACAACTTAGAAAAAATTAGTTCCTAGAATGTATCTGGGGTTTTTTTTCCACTCGTTTTCATGTGAAGCAATAAAGTGTCCATAAAAGCGGACCATTTTTGAATAATAAAGCTGGTCTTGTTTGAGGCATGGAATTCTCAAATTATTTATTAAATTTGGGTTGAATGCCTTACAGTTAAAACTTCATTACTTGCCATAACAATCTTGTCAGAGTGTCTGCGATATTAGTAGGAAAAGGAGAAGTGAGCTGAGTATAACAAAAAAAAGGGGGGGGGGAATTTTGGTGCTTTATCTTTTCAAAAAACATCTAATTGACCATTCCATTTTGGAGAGAAAATAGATTATTATTAGGAATGTACAAATCACATACATGATTAGCAGCTTATATTTGTTTTATATAAATTTATATGAATTCTATACACATTAATTTTATATAAGCAGCTATTTAATAATCTCCATTTAAAGCCAGGGATATAAAATAGTAACTAAACATAAAATTGGTATCTTTTCATTTTAAAATAACTTTGAGTGTCTACTCTTACTCTCTTCAAGTCTTACGTTTATTCAGTGTTTGTTTAGTTCTTAATTACACCAGAACCTTCATTTAGCAAGTATCTATGCACTTTTGGGAATTTGGGCTTTAATACAGATTTTTTTACATAAAGAAATGTCCATTTAATGAACATATCTGTGAAGCAAGCACTATACTTTTCATGAGTGTATTTGGCCCAATAATTATGTAATCTTTACCCCAAGGAAACTTATTAAACTAGATAATACAGTTAAGTGAATACATCTTTAAAATCTAGTGGGACTGTAGCTATGATAAAGGCATTTGCAGGGTACTGGGTGAACATGGAATAGACACAGTTGAATCACAGAGACTGGTGAGGAGAATTCAGGTAGGAGAGTAATGGGATATTAAATTAGAGTGCAAGCATGGCCTTGTGGGTTAAATTAAAGCACTTGAATTTTTGACTAGAAAGTTAAAGGAGGCAGTAAAGGTTCCTGAATACCTCAAATGAAAGAGAGAGGGCAGAAAAATCAGGGAGGCATCAACAGTCAAAAGATTTTAAAAGATCCAGAACAAACAGTACAATCTGGAAGGTACCCTGAATCTGAGTGGTTTTGCAAAATAAAGTTTATTATTTTCCTTTACACTTTTCAGTGTGTTTGAACTGTTTAATGATAAAATAGAGCATATTAAAAAGAAACCACTAGAATGTAGCAGGAGGGGAAGAATGAAGGGGGGGAAATCGGAGGGGGAGAAGAACCATGAGAGACAATGGACTCTGAAAAACAAACTGAGGGTTCTAGAGGGGAGGGGGTTAGGAGGATGGGTTAGCCTGGTGATGGGTATTGAGGAGGGCACGTTCTGCATGGAGCACTGGGTGTTATGCACAAACAATGAATCATGGAACACTATATCTAAAACTAATGATGTAATGTATGGGGATTAACATAACAATAAAAAAATTAAAAAAAAAAAAAAGAAACCACATTGTCTTTATCAACTGCTTAAGGGTTGATTTTTTAAAAAATTTTATTTTACTAATACTAATAGTTTACAGCTAACTTAGATAGTTTTACCTGGCAGTTAAACCTATCTTATCCAATCTATTATTTTACTGTTATATAAAATAGGTCCCACTGAGGGTTGTCTAACTGTAAAATTATAGCCCTTGAGAACAAAGAACTAAATCTGATTATATTAAATTTAAGTCACACTTTGTATGCATAACCTTTTGCCAGTGGTCCACCCTCTTCAGTCAATGGTTCTAAATCTATCTTTAGCCCATAAACTTGTTTTTTACTGCCACATAAGATGAGGGGAACTGTTTACATATAGATGACTTATTGACAATTATTTTAATACCTCTTTTAAAATATTCTCTGTGGATGTTCGTATATCTTTATCTGAACCAAATTTCCATTAACTTAATAACTCCAGTCCTTAGATGGAAGGACGGTGTTATATTGTGAAAGCACTTTCATCTAAATGTTACCCTCACCATAAAAATAACTCTTGGAAAGTTCTTGTTCCAGAAGCCAAAAGATAATGAGCCCATGTGGAATATGTATGTTTATTTACTTGTGCAATGTTATTAAGGTGAATCAGTTGAGGAATGTAACATCGATTTTTAACACAATGTGAGGTTGCTATACTTATGTCATTTGTCACACCCAGTGATCCTGTTAATAGTCTTTAAAAGTCTGGACACCCGAGTTTTAATATTCTGTGTATTTCCTTACTCTGGACTTTTCCTCTCTATGCTGGAGACAATAACATTTACCTGATTTCAGAAAGCTTTATACTATCTTGATATCTCTGATTCTGATTCTCAGGTAAGAGTATTCCTTTTTAAAAGAGAAATAAAGCAGAAATGTAAAAGTATTATTTAGGCATTCATTGAAGAATTCAGATCTCTTGACTTTTCATTTAATAGTAACATATACTCCCTAAAATTTGTCTCTTATTTTGGCAAATTTTAAGAAGTTTTGAAACATTAGGCAAGATCCCCTCTTCACTGGAGAAAAGAATATTTTGAAATTTGATGGCAACAAGTTTAATAGTAGAAAAATCCTATCTAACACACACACACACACACACACACACACACACACACATTTAAAACCCCTGATATTTTATTCACAAAGACTCATTACTAGAAAAAAATAATTTTAATCATCTGGGTCTATGTTCCAGGGAAGTGCAAATATCTCAATATAAAAACATATTAACATAACATTCTATCACTGTGCAGAAAAGCAACTCTAATCCACAAATTCATTTTTTTAAAGAAAAGTAATTATTCTATTTCTGAGAAAGAATGTGTACAAAGACACCAAAATTCTTCCTGGTCCTTAAGTCTCTTTTTCAAATATTTATTTTACAAAACTACAGTAAGAAAAAAAAACAAAACCTGTCCAATGGGACAATGCTTACGTTCGAAAATTAGATTTTTTAAAAGTTTCTAAAGCTCTCCAGGTAGAAAATAATTTGAAATTGAATTATCCAAGATACCATGGTTTTATTAACACTATTAAAGGAAGGGATTCCTTGAGAGAAATTCAAAATCAACCATATTCTGAGACACAAACTGAGGGTTCTAGAGGGGAGGGGGGTGAGGGGATGGGCCAGCCCCGCGATGGGTATTAAGGAGGGCAGGTGGTGCACGGAGCACTGGATGCTATACGAAAACAATGAATCATGGAACACTACATCAAAAACCAACGATGTACTGTATGGTGACCAACAGAACACAACAAAATAAAATAAAAAACAAAACAAAACAAAAAACCAAAATCAACTGTATTCAGTGGCAATTACTTAGTAGCTTCTATATAATAAATAACAAATTCATGAACAACAAAAACAAAAAATCAAGGGGTCTCCCCTTGTAGAAATAGCTATTTGAGGTAGGGTTTTCAGGATGGCAAAAACTGAAAACTTGAGCCAGATGTTTTAATAACCTAGATTGATTTGGGGTCTTTGTAGTGAAACAAAACTCAGGTAAATTTTTCATGACTCGAGTTTTCATTACAAACTTGGCTGCATCCAATTACTGATAGCTGTTACTCAATCACACATCGTGTTATAAATTCACACCTTTTGTTCCACAATCAAAATCAGTACCACAGGAGGGGAAATGAAAGAGAATCTACTTTGCACTGAGGTCCTTTTCAACCAGGGCCTCGTGGCATTGTATGAATATTAATTTCCCATCAAGTGATATTCAGTAAGTTAACGCTCACGAGAGAAGCCATAATTTGGACATTATTTATAATTGTAAAGTCTTGGAAATGATAAATGATGCTTTTGCCAGTGCCACATAGAAATTAATTTCATTTCTCCTTTTGAATTGCAAATAACTGTGAAAAACAATTATATATGGATGATACCTATACACACATATATATGTACACACTCTGAAGAGAAAGTAATAATCCGCCCACCTGAGACAGACAATTCAGAGAGAGAGAGAAAAGTAGTCAAATAAGGTAGTCAGAGAAACAGAGGTAGGCAGTAAACTTTTCCTACTTGTTACTTTCCTCTAGAGTCATGTCTTTTTTAGAGTACTAAGGATTCTATGGTTGTTCTTAAAATGCCATGATGGGGATTAAGCTAAATGTTGAAAGTACCTCTTTACATATTAAGACCCCTTGTAATACATTTGGCTTTTGTTACTAAACATGTTTGTCATTTTGGAGAGCTTGATGTGGAAATTTAATTGCCTTTGCAGCATCAAAAACCCACAGGCTATGGTCCACGTTGAGGTGCTAATGCACAGAGGACACGCAATGTTTTGTACTGAGAGTAGAAGCAGTAATCATGCTAAACAGTACACATGCAAATAAATCATTGTATTTCAAAGTGATTTATCTGGCAGTTTTACACTTTTCTAGGCTTATCTTGGTGTCAAAGCATAGACTAGAGGCCTTCTGGACATACAAACAAACCCTCTGCTATAATCCTAAGTAATACAACATGGGAGTAGTGAATATCAAGAAGCCTAGGAAAGCCATTCCACAGATTCCAAGCTATGGAATAAGTATTGCCCCAGGGAGTCTTCAACACACTAAGAGAGAACATTGCCCCCTGATGAAATGTGTCCTTGCTGGAGACAGATAGAATCTGCTGTCTGCAACCCTCAGTTTTAAGGAAAGAGCTATTGTAATAAAAAGGGCCATACTGTTTTCAAATAACTGAAAACAGCTTTTCTTTGCTTCAGTCCAGGGCTGTTGTCAAAGAAATAAGCTTCTCTCAGGACCAGTGATGAGACTGCCTTGTGAGCAGGAGATTTATACTGCTGTCTGAGTTACTAGTGAAAGTCTACATGTGGGTCTCATCTTTCTCCTTGTCTGCCCACCCAGTTAAAACTCTGACAGTGTCCTCCGGCAGGGACTGGAGCCCTTTAGGTAATTGCAAGTCTGATCCCTGATGTTGCGACCGACCAATCCATTGACCATGTCAGACTGATATCCCAGCCCTTCTGAAACTCAAGTTCTGAGCAGAAAGCTAAATACAGGCATGAATTGTTTCTTTATGTACTGTGTTGAGGTTTACCAGAACATCATTCAGGGTGAATCAAACCTTAAAACATTCTGTTCTTGCTGCTTCAAACAATCTTTTTTTTTTTTTTTAAATCATACCAGTGTTATAGATATGAGTAACTTTGTCTAGCTTAGAACAAAATAATTTTCTTGGGATGAAGTTAAGCCACTTCCATGTCTATTTCTGTGATAGGTAATTCTTCCTAATTCATCTAAGAAAACATTAGCTATGTGATCTATGCCCTTTCTTGAGGAAACACTTCCCAGTAAATCCATAGCCATGCAGGTAGAAATGGGGTACCTCTTAAGAAATCAGATTTCAGATGTAATCCATAATTATCTGATCACAATTGTGTGAAATAACCAAATACCATCAAAGGGCAAATAGACAATGTTTGGAATAAGGGATCATTTGAATATGGGCATGACAAACAATCATGTATGAAAGGGCTTATTTGTAAAAGGTATATGACTTTTAGGCCAGTTTTTTTGATACTTGGCTCCTACTATGTAGTAAAATTATATGAAGAATTGTTTAAAGTTCAGTGATTATGGGCCCCACCCTAGACTTACAGAATCAGAAATCTTTGAGTTTTAAAATACTACTCCAGGGGCGCCTGAGTGGCTCAGTCGTTAAGCGTCTGCCTTTGGCCCAGGTCATGATCCTGGGGTCCTGGGATCGAGCCCCGCATCGGGCTCCCTGCTCAGGGAGAAGCCTGCTTCTCCCTCTCCCACTCCCCCTGCTTGTGTTCCTTCTCTCGCTGTGTCTCTCTCTGTCAAATAAATAAATAAAATCTTTAAAAATAAATAAATAAATAAAATATTACTCCAGTGATTTTAATGTACAGCCAAATTTGGGGATGCAATGACCAAACACCAAATGTGGAAGATAATCTTATTTCCATCAAAACTAGGGAGTTAAAAACAATCCTTATCACAATGGGAAGTATTTCCTAAAAGAACTGCAGACATGCCTGTGTCAAACACATTCTGTACTAGAGCAGTTGTACCCCCTGTGTTTCTAGTATGTACATGCACTTAAATTAGAATAATTAGGAGAATAATTGCATTTTGTATTTAAAACATGAATTTTTATCAACCACAGAAAAATGAAAATGTATTATCAATAAGTATAGCAGTTCAAATAACAATAATATGCACTGACATTTATGGAATGTTTATTTTCTGTCAATAATACACTCAAAGAACATCAAGGGTCAGAGTTGGTCACACAGGAGGTCCAGAAAATAGCAAAAGAGAATCTGGATGAGTCCAAATAAAAACTATTAAGTTAGCTATTTCCGGTTGCACACTTAATTTTTTAAGTTTATTAGTGAGATATTGATCAACAATAGAACAATGCTGCAGGATTCTGATACATCATTTTAGTTTCTGTGTGTTTTTTTTTAATAGTTCCTGTATATTTACATTAGTTCTAAGTATGGTATACTCATGCTTGATTAGCTGAGCATCCTTATAAATTACGAAGAACTCTGACAGGTCATTGTTAAAGAGTTTTCTAACTATAGTGAACTTCTCTGATATTTAAATAGCATATAGATAACCAGATATAGAAAATCTTATAAAATTGTTTCTGAACAGTGTGCATTATCAATCCAGTGTGCTGTATTTTATATAGATTCTGGGAAATCCCCCAGGAGCAGTTGGATTTTACCTGTTCCCTTCCATCCCTCAAAAATCTCAAACATTTTGAAATGGTTCTTGTTTCCTCTCATGCATAGTTCCAATAGGATTACTAATAACCACAGCCCATATGTCTCATGTTTAGAAAGTACAGGTAGATGCATATATCATTATATCATTATTTTCATAATACTGCAAATAAATAAGGAATGACAAAGAGGATGATGACAATGTTGAGGATAACGATGATGATGATTGCCAAAAGGATAGGGAGAGAGGGAGGAAGAAGAAAAGGGTGATGAGGGAGAAGAAAAGAGAATCAAAACTTTAAAATTTTTATTTATTGATTGGCTATTATGACCTACATTCAAAGTCAAGCATTTACTATTATCTATCAAGTAGGTACTGCAGATTCCCACTGCCATATGCAGAATTGTTTATATAATTTGCTTTAATCATAAACAACAACAAAAAGAATGCTAGATGTCAAACCCAGACCTGCCCAATTCTCTAGAATAAGTTATGAGAACTACATGCTCTTGGAAAAATTGATGAATCGAAGCAGAAAGTCTAGTTTGAAAAAAATCATATAGCAATAAATTCAGGTCTCTTTATAATGTAATTCTAGATATCTGCAAAAATGTTCTTCTTCCATGACATTTAATGACAAAGTAAACTGATAGCAATACTTGATAAATACTTATTTAACTACATTTTCAGAAGAGGTGTGTGTCTACTTTATTGAAATTTTTATTCCATGAATAAAAAGATACTGTATTTTATTTTTTCATCATATAATGTTATGAACAATAATATTGTATTTAATGTGTTTTAACCATGTAATGTTAAAAGTGTTAACACTAAAAACAAGACTATTGAGACCAAGATCTTATCAAGTTGTGTCAAAAGGCATTCCAATTTAAAGTTAAGAATGTGATTATTATCAGTATTACAGCCTATTGTGTGATGATCTTAATTAAAAAAGTACTGGTATTTAAATTTTAAAATACCATAGAGGAAGTCATTATGAAGTTTTATGTTTATTTATACCTGAAAAGTTAGATATACTTATTAGGTATACATTTAACATATATTTAAAAAAAGAGATCTGAGATCCTTTTAAGAAATCTATTTTTCCAAAGAACACCTCTTTAAGACAGAGATATTTTCCCCCCCCGACCCCTTCAAATAGTTCTAGTATGGTATCATTAAAACCTAAATGAATTGGGGTGCCTGGATGGCTCAGTGGGCTAAGCATCTGCTTTCTGCTTAGGACATGATCCCAGGGTCCTGGGATCGAGCCCTGCATTGGCCTCCTTGTTCAGTGGAGAGCCTGCTTCTCCCTCTCCCTCTGCTGTTTGCCCTGCTTGTGCTTTCTCTTGTTCTCTCTCCCACTCTCTGTCAAATAAATAAATAAATAAAATCATTAAAAAAATAAATGGGTTTTATGTTCAAACTTTTTTATTTCTTAACTTCCATTAAAAAAAAAATCCTAATTATATTGTCCTTCCCTTAGAGTCCACAGATACACATTTTGGATGTATCTGGAGATGATGCAAGTGCTGTCAAGTTTCCTAACCTAGGTTTTATTTCCTTCAGGATGAGAAATAGAAGTACATAATTTGGCAGAGAGCAAAGTGATTATCCTGTTGCCTAAGAGGCAAATGTTTTAGTGATGTGCAAAATAAAGAATCATTACAAATTCCAAGTGATATGTGATGCTGCTCTAAGTGTGGGAGGTAACAATGTCTGGGGAAAAGGAATTGTTTGTGGGGGACGGGTGGGTCTGAATGAGTGGGACTTTGTTCCAGAAAACTAAGGTGGACAGATGGAGTTTGGCTTTGGAGCATGACTTAGATTGGAATGTGCATCCAGAAAAATCCACTGTTCCTCTATTTTTTCATTTTCTTGATTCATCCCCTAACTTTGTTTTCTGTGTGCCTTTGTTTGTGTTTCACTCCTGACCTTTTCTTTGAACCATTTTTTTTAAAACAATTATGCCTTTACATGTCTTGATTACTTTTTCAAAATATAAGTACAAACGGAAGTGCCTCCTATTTGTGCATATTAGAAGTGCTATTGAACTATGAAAGGTCCAAGTGGCAGAACACTGCAGCCTGGACCAGGTGGAGAGCTTTATCTTGCTGTAGGTTTTAGTCAAAGTTGGCAGATTTTAGGGTCAACTTGATAAATGAGTCTGTTCTGAACAATATATCCAAAGTGGTATATGTAACCTCTCAAATCCCAAGAGACATACCTAGCATGTAGTATTCAAATGCAGTATTTTTTTTCACCTTATAGTAACTAACCTACATGCCAGAACTATTAGAACACTGGCAACTTTACAGAGGCATCAGGTTCCAGGAATTATCTCCCTATTCATAAACACAACTTACAAAGTCATCCATGACAACTGGTAATTCTGAATCATCAAGTCCTATTGGAATGATATTACCACTATAGTGTTTGAAAGATCCATAAATGCATAATAGGTCCTGGGATCCGTGTTGATTTGCAATTGAAGTAAACAGCTGATTAAGCTTATAATAACTGTCTGGCATATGCTAAGAATACTCATCACCTGTACTAGCCAATAGTCTATTTAAATGAGAGTGTGATAGGAATCTTAACTCTTGCATCTTAAATTTTTAATGATGTCATTAATCATTGATTCCCCCAGGAGTATAATATTGCTTTTAGCTTACAATTTTGAAAGGTAGGGTGAATTCCAGGAACTTTCAGTGGTCAAAATTGTTCTCATTCCATGAATTGGAAAGGCAACATGGGGACTGTGCCAGTTATTAAAATATCTATTTTAGAGAAGTTTTTGTTTCCGACCAATATGTGTGGCTAATGTGCAATTAATATGATTGGATTTATCCTCCTACTTAAGAGAAACAACTGAACAAAATAAATAAAACAATGCTTTTCAAGATATTGGGCATGAGGCAACAGAAAATAGAGATTTTTGAGATAGAGAAAACAAATGAGGTGAACCCTAAAACTGCCTAAGTTTACTTATTTGAGGGAACGTTCAGGTTACAGAGTGAGGAGAAGAAACCCAGGTAGATCTAGGCAGACTTCCTGAGTTGAGAAGACAGATCTAATAGTCCAAGGAAAACAAGGTAGCTAGATTTCATGATACAGAGCATTGGGATAACAAAGCTGCACAGAGAGAGAACTCCAGAGATCTGTAGAGGGATCCCTCAAGTGTTCATCAGAGTACTGATCAGTGCAAGCATGTGAAAAACTACCTGAGGCTTGGAAATGAACCACCTAAAAGGATTAGAATACAGTAACTTGAGCTCACCCAGGGCTGGGAATAAACTCTATTTCCATTAGCCAGATTGGAAACCGTCATAATTCACTGAACATTTGGTAGTGTATTCAGAAGAATCTTGCCTCAGTGCTGGGGAATAATTAGCTATACCCTGAGCACTGCTCCAGACCTTACCAAATCTTAAAATTTAAGGCTCTAAAGTCTCAAACTAGGTCTTAGTATCATAAACGTGTCCAAGAACAAAGATTGAGAATATAGGGTTACAAAAATATCCAACACCCAACAAGATAAAATTAACAATGCCTGATGTCCAATAAAAAATTATCAGGCATGCAAACAGGCAGGAAAATGCAATCCATAATGAGGAGAAAATGAAATCAATTGAAACTGACCCAGATGTTAGAATTCGCAGACAAGAACATTAAAACAGTTATTACAACTGTATTCCATATGTTCAAAAAGCTAGAGGAGAAATGAATATTAAGTAGTGACAGAAAAGACATAAAAATATAGCCAAGCTTCTAGAGATGAAAACTACAGTGTCTGGGATGAAAAATGCATTGGATGTTATTAACAGCAAACTATGCATTGCAGAAGAAATGATTAGTGAATTCGAAGACACAGGAACAGAAATTATGCAACATTAATGAAACATACAGGGAAAAAATATATAACTAAAGAATGAACAGTACATTAGTGAGCTTTGGGACAAATTTAAGAAATTATAATTGCAGTTGGGAGCATGAAGTTTGGCTGAGTTGGGGAAAGGGAAGTGGCAGGAAAGAATATCTGAAGAAATAATGATAGAAAAATTTCCAGATTGATTAAACTATCCAAAATTTTAACAGTTCCAAAATCTCTACTAACTCCAAGCACATTACAGAAATACAGTCCAGCTAAGTGAAACATTGAAGCATCAATTACTAAATCATCTTAGCACCATTAATTAATGATTTGAACACTGAGTGCTTCAGATATTAAACTTTATCCTAATAGTTTCTAAGGAGCAGTTAAAAGCATTACAATAAGTAGGCAGTAATGTTAAGATTAGAATTAACATTTCAGGGACACAATTATATCTGTAAAAATGTCATCAGTCTTTATTACAAGTAGAACATTTGATTTAGGATGTTTCAGAACAAGTGTTGAATATATAATTTCAAAAATCAAGGTAAATGTGATAAAGAGAAAATCTTAAAAGTAAACAGAGGGAAAAATGCATTATGTTTAGGAGAACAAAGATAGTTTGCTGGAAACATTGCAAACAATAAAACAGTTGGGAAGGGAAGATGGCAGTGGAATAGGAGGACCCCAGGTTACCTTGTCCCACAAATACAACTAGACAACTATCAAATCATCTGAGATACCCCAGAAATCTATCTGAAGAATGGCAGAACAAACTCTGCAACTAAAGGTAGGGAAGAGGCCATATGGAAGAAGGTAGGAAGTGCAGAGATGCAGTTTGGGAGAGTAACAGATCATGGCCCCTGTGGTAGCAAGAGAGCCACAGTCACAGAGAAGGGTGAGAGACAAACTTGTACACAGGGGAGCTCATGGAGAAAACAAATCCTCATAACAATTGGCTTGGAAAGTGAGAGAGGGTCCGAATTTTGTGAGTTCTTGCAACCAGTGAGGCTTAAAGCCTGGAGTTTTAAAAAATCAACCTGCTTGGCTCTGGGAGAACTCAGAGGACTTTGGGGCTGCTCTTGGAGAAAAGGCAGGGCAAATAGCATGCAGACATACAGTGTGGAAACAGTGAGCTGAAGATCACTGGGGCACACAGTGGGGAGGTTGGTTGATCATTATGTAGCATGTCCCAGAAAGGCAGAGTTCATAGAGAGACCCCTCTAGGAACAATGGAAATGGCAGCAGCGCCATTTCCCTCCCCCCACCCCTCAGCATAAGCACAGAGCCACCTGCAAGGACCAGTGCAGCACTGACACTTGCTACCTAATTGCTTACACCATTCCCCCCACTCCCACTGTGCTCCAGAAAAACTGCCCTTCCCAGTTATATTTGCTTCAGCCCCAGCGCAGTGGGCCCCCTCCCCTGGAAGACGGGCCCAAACCCCTTCCAACTTTGCATCTCCCCACCTGGGAGTTTTGTGAGGCCTCGGTTCCAGTGGCAGCAGTGACAGGTCTCATTTCACAAGCAGATCAGAGTATACCTAGTTAAAACTTGCCATATTCAGGCCAGAAACCAAACACTCCCCACAATAGGCAAAGAGAGCCTCTGTAGATGACTGGCCTGAAGGAAAGGGCTAGGACAAAATAGTAAAGCACATGCAACACACACTGGGGACACTCCCAGAAGCGCCAGGCCCTGGGGAACAGGGGACACTACATGGCAGGGCACTACAGGACCTCTTCATCATAAAGCCATTACCCTCAAGAATGGGAGATGTAGCCAATTTTTCCTAACACACGGAAACAGGCAAAAGGCCACAGCCAGAGATATAAGCAAAACAGATATAAGTAACATGCCTGATGGAGAATTTAAAGCAATGATCATAAGGATACTCACTAGATTTGAGAAAAGAGTGGAGGACATCAGTGAGACCATTAACACAGAGATAAGGAATTACATGGCAGAGATAAAGGGCTCAGTATACAAAATGAGAAACATACCTGATATAATGAAGAGCAGGGCAGAAGAAGAAGAGGAATGAGTTAGAAGAAAGAGTAATGGAAAGTAATCAAACTGAACAAAAGACAGAAAAAATAATTACACAAAACAAGAATGGACTTAGGGAACTCAGTGACTCCATCAAACATAGTAACATTCATATTATAGGAGAAGAGGGGGTAGAGAATTCATTTGAAGAGATAATATCTGAAAACTTTCATAATCTGGGGAAAGAATCAGATATGCAGATCTAGGAGGCACAGAGAACCCCCAGCAAAATCAACAAAAGCAGATGCACACCAAGACATATTGTAATTAAAATCGCAAAATATAGTGATAAAGAAAAAGTATTAAAAGCAGCAAGACAAAAGAAGAGAGTTACATACAATGGAAAGCCCCATAAAGATATCAGCAGATTTTTCAGCAGAAACTTTCCAAGCCAGAAAGGAGTGACATGATACATTCAAAATGCTGAAGGGGAAAAACCTGCAGCCACAAAAACTCTATCCAGCAAGGCTATCATTCAGAATAGAAGGAGAGATAGAGTTTCCCAGACAAACAAAAACTAAAGAAGTTCATGACCACTAAACCAGCCTTGTAAGAAATATTGAAGGGGACTCTCTGAGTAGAAAGGAAAGACAAAAAATGACAGTATGAAGCTAGGACACACAAAAGCAATAAAGATGAATATTTCTGTAAAAAATTCATCAAGGAACTCACAAAATAAGAGGATGTAAAATATGACACCAAATACCTAAAATGTGGTGAAGAAGAGAGGAGTAAACAATGGGCTTAAACTTAAATGACCATCAACTTGATACAGACTGTTTTATGCAGAAGATGTTATATACAAACCTAATGGTAACCACAAAGCAATAAAATAGTTGAATAGCATCTTTAAAGCAATGGGAAAAAACCCAGAAAACCTCTCAGCCTAGAAACTATATACCTAGAAAAAATATCTTTAATAATAAAGCCAAAATAAAGACAACAAAGACAAAAAGATGTTTAAAAACTTTGTCACCAGTAGGCCTGAATTACAAGAAATGTTAAAGAAGTTTTTTTAGGAAAATAAGAAATTTTCTTCTTATTTAAGTTCACTTTAAAGATATTGAATGATTAAAGGAAACATAGTAGCACAGTATTGTGAAGCTTATGAAAAATATAGAAGTAAACATATGACAACAATAGTGTAAGGGCCAGGAGGGGAAAGACAGAATTAAATTATTGTAATTTTTTTATAACATACATGAAGTATGTTATAAAGTCAAAGACATATAAAATAAACTGTAACAGAACCACTAGAGTAACACAACAGTTCCAGTATATAGAAGAAATAAAATAAAATTAACCATGAAAAATATTAAACTAAAAGAAAGCAGTACAAAAAAGGGGGGGTGGTTAAAAAAGCTAAAGAGGAGGAATAAGGAGCAGATGGGACAAACAGAAAATAAACAAGAAATTTTAGATTTAAATCTAACCATATAAGCATTATGTTAAATGTAAATGGGATAAAAATAACATATATTGCCAGACTGGGTAAAAAAGCAAGACCCAATTATATGTGCTTATGAGAAATCTGCGTTAAATAATAAGATACACACATGTCAATACTAAAAAGGATTAAAAATTACATATCGTGCTAACAGTAATCAAAGGAAAGCTGGAGTGGCTATGTTGATATCAAACATAGTATATTGCAGACTGAAGAATATTACCAGGGATTAAAGAAATTCATTTCAGCGTGATAATGGAATGACCTAACAAACCTAAATGTTTATGTAACTTGTTATAGAGCTTCAAAATATATGATACTAAAATTGAAGAATGTCCAGGAGAAATGGAAAAATCTACAACTATAAGTCAGAGAGTTTAATATCTGCATCTCAATAATAGAAAAGTAGATGGAAAATCAGTAATCACATATAGGACTTGAGCAATAGTATTAAACCTATTAATTTACACAAAAGAATATTCTGTCCAAAAGCAGGAAAACACACATTCTATTTATGTTCTCATAGAAAATTTACAAGATAACCTATATCCTGGTCTATAAAACAAGTTTCAGTAGATTTAAAGGGATTCAAGTTAGATACTCTCTGAACAAAATGAAATTAGGAATCATTAACAAAAATTTCTGGAAAATTACAGATATTTGGAAACTATATAACATACTTGTAAATTATTCATGTCTCCAATCTATTTTAAACTAAATAGTTTTAAAAAGCATATCAAAACTTATGGAATATTGCATATTCAGCACTTAAAGGAAATTTTGTGGCACTAAATACATGTATTATTAGAAAAAAATTGCCTCAAATTGATGATCACAGCTTCCACCTTAAGAGTGTAGATAATAGAGCACAAATGATGCCTAATGGAAGCAGGGGAAAGGAAATAATAGACACCAGAGCAAAAAATCAATAGAATAAGAAACAATTTTAATAACAGAGAAAATATGAAAATGAAAGATAGTTCTTTGTAAAAATTAAAAAAAAAAAAAGTTTCTAGCCAGAGTAGTCAGAAAAAAAGATAGAAGAAACAAAGTACTCTTATCAGAAATGAGAAAAATAACAGTACTAGAGATTCCATGAATATCCAAAGCATAATCAGGGATATTATAAACAACTTTATGCAAAGAAATTTGACAAAAACAATGAAGTGAATAACATTTTGAAAACAGGAAGAAATATATTGCTTGTATAGCCTATGTCTATTAAAGAAACTTAATTTGTAGTTAAGACATTCCAATAAAGAAAACTCCTGAATTGAATGCCTTTACTGGTGAATTAAAACAAAAAACTAAGGAAGATATAATTCTAATTTTGCACACTTTTCCAGAAAATTGAAGAGAAAGAAATACTTCCCAACTGATTACATGAGGCTAGCATTACACTGCTATCAAACCCAAAGATGGCAAGAACACAAAATGCTGACTAATATCCCTTATATACATGATACAAAAATTCCTAACAAAATTTTAGAGAACAAATCCATAAATATATAAAGTGTAGTTTATCCCAAGAATCCATAAATAATTTACCATTCAATAATCAAATAATATTATTCACTATATTAACAAACTAAAAATTGAGACTTTTGGTATATAAACCATTTCCTCTAGGTTTGGAATTCTACTTTTCTCCCAGAGAAGGTTGGAGTTGGATTCTAGTTATAGGTCTGGAAGTAATGAGGGGTGGTAAAAATGGGACACAAGCAAAATTGCCTTGTCCTTGTAGGGTAAATGCCTTAGGCATTCATTACAGAGACCTCAAACAAGGCAAGAAGAAACGAGTTGCTTCCTCAGATGAGAGACTCTCCATCGGATTTAGTGGTTCAGAGTGAACTGTTTTATGTAACCTAATCTTATGAGTTCATTCTAATTCTCTGTTTACTGCCCCCCAACCTGTTTCCTAAGACCAACGGATATGTTTGCAAGTGTGAATAATATTTTTTTTTTTTTTGCTAACTCACTTTGCTTCCTCAAGCTTCTGCTACAAGTGTAAAGACTTACTCAATGGGATCTTGAAGAATTAGGGCTTTGATCTTTTTGTTCTCATTCTTTAGGCCCCACAAGTCAGTTACAAAAAGGAAAGCTGACACCACAGTTCTAGAATTTCATAATCAACATTTTATTTAATAATAGCAGCTATTTAATCAAGACTTAAACTCCTGAGCACAGGAGAACACTGGTAATAAGGCACTGTTGTGCCACTGCATGTCAGGGACTGTTAGAGAACTGTTCTCTGATTGTGGTTGTTTTCTCACTGTGTTCTGATCCATGCATAGCAAATTACCCATCTGGGATTCTTATCACTGAATGTCTACTACCTTCAACCATTTCCAGGGCCAATATTCTTTCAGTTATTTAATAGTTAAAAAAATGGAAATGTGCTGGCCAGTTTAAGAAAAATAGCATTCATTAAAGAATATTAGAATTTAACATGATCAGTAGGATAATTAGAGAAAACAAAATTTGAGCTTAAACTTGTAGATGAATATCTAAAAATCTGCTGCAAAATTTACCTCATAGGAAAACCTATTCTGGGCTTCCTCTCAAAATGAAATGGCAAAAAAAAAAAAAAAAAAAAAAAAATCAACTTTCCTGCAATGCTTATTGTCTGTTATTACTCCCAATACTGATGCCACCTCTCCATGAGAAATATAATCTTGCTACTACTACCATTCCTCAAGCCTAGAATTCAAAATTTCAGTTTTACTGAGTAGAACATGACTCACGATGTGCTGATTTTTTTAAAATACAAGCAAGTTATACAAAGATGGTTGGTGCCCAGGAATATGCCATATTTTCCTGACAGTTTGCTTCACCTATTTCTCCATGTATAAGTAGGGTTTATTTATCATATTTATATTCCTAAGTTAGTACATATACTGTAGGATATAGGATCATGACAAAAATAGAGGATTGGTTATCACCTACAGATCCTGTAGTTTGAGCTAGAGATATGTGATTGGACTCTGTTGCTTCACTTTTGACAGTGTGAGAAGATATTTTCAATTGTCTGAAACTTGAAAGTATTATATGAGAGTCTTTACAGTAAAATGACTATGAAAGCTAGAGGCATGTACCTATTGAGTAATCAAAAAGATGGGATCTAGTCAGGATGTCTGTCATGTTTTGGCCACCTAGTTCTGAACTACCATCCTATTTAGGGAAAACTCTTTATTATGTGAGTTTTGGTGAATGGGGAGCAGATAATCTCTCACTCCCTGCAGCTAAGCTTTTAGACACATAACTTAGGCTAACTCAATCATATATTCCCAGAGGGACATTGAAATTTGAGAGTGCTGCAAAGAGAGGGAGATTTAGAATTTATTCACAGTGGCAGAGATGGAGTTGAGATTTTGTTGATCACAGCAGGGAATGTCATCTTTGGGTTTTTATGAAGATTTATAAGTTGACGTAAATAAACTGGCTTGAATAATTCACAGAGCATATCCTAGGTGTTTATTATTAATAAGTGAGAGTCCACTTTAGGCATTGCCAAAATTGGACTTAAGAGCATTTTACTAGTCCAGGAATTCAGAATTAAAAATCACCCCTTGCTATAGTAGTTTTCAGGCTTTTGTAATTTAGTTTGTACTTCCTTAGATGTGAAATAAATATTTTATTAAATTGGATATTTACATGAATCAAATGACTCAATGTATGACCTCCAATCAGTATAACTCATTTACTCTTGCAAAAGTTACCATGTGATCACTTTTTGTGTTTTGGGAGTAGACTTGCAAAAAGGGATGCAGAACCAGTGCAACAGATAGACAATTTCACTACATTAATCCTCTTATGGGAAGAAAAGGAGAACTAGTGTGTGGTATTGCTTAAGCACAAAGCCATATGCAGTAAATGGAAGGGCTGGCTATCCAATGTAGCAGATCTGCTCATTTCACCATATCCAGCTTTTGTGCTAGTTGGAGACAGTCCTGGAGTATTGTGTAATGTTTCAGAAAGTCCAGTATGGGGAGTGCCGTTTGCATAGTATATACCATCTACTGCTTTGCATTTTGTTCTTAGAATTAGTGTTCTTGAGTACTGCCAAACTGCAGCCTCAGTGAAGGTAAATATATTTTATTCTCTGTCTTTGGAAGTATGAGAATTATAAGTGTTGTTTGTTTTTACTTTTTCTTATATTTATGATAGAAAAAATAGTATAATATAATTGGACAAATTCTAAAATTCATCTCAATTTTTATACTAATAGTCTTCATTTTATACATAAGGAAGCTGAAATCTAGCAATTCTAATGATTTGTCCAAGGTCATACATATAATAAATGGCAGAAGTGGATGAAATCTGCGTTTTGATGACCACAGGTAATGTGCTTTTCACAACAGTCACTCATTAAGCTTCCTCCTAACAGAGAACACTTTATAGCTGACTAATGCTCATCACAAATGTAGATGATCTTAGACAATTAAGAGTCAAATAACGTGAGTTTATTTTACATATAGAAAATGCATAATTTAATTGAAACATAAATCTGGTTTTGTTTTGTTTTGTTTTGATGTGTTATTTTGGTAAGTATGAAAAGATAATAGTAACCTGTAATATGTGCTACAGTGGCACAGTGTAAGACTGGAATCAAGATCTTTTAATTTTAAGGTAATTATTCACAATGCAGATGATATTTAAAAATCATAAATATATATGTAAATAAATTTAAAATTACACAAACATTATTATTTCAAAAACATTTTGCCCATCCTCTATCCTCTTCCCTCTGGCAACCAAAAGTTTGTTTTCTTTATTTATGAGCCTATTTCCACTTCTTGTTTGTTTATTTGTTTGTTTTGTTTCTTAAATTCCACATATGAGTGAAATTATATGGTATTTGTCTTTTTCTGACTGGCTTATTTCATTTAGCATAATATTCTCTAGGTCCATCCATGTGGTTTCAAATGGCAATATGTCATTCTCTTTTATGGCTGAGTAACGTTCCATTGTATATATACACCACAACTTCTTTTTTTTTTTTTTAAGATTTTATTTATTTATTTGACAGAGAGAGACACAGCGAGAGAAGGAACACAAGCAGGGGGAGTGGGAGAGGGAGAGGCAGGTTCCCCGCTGAGCAGGGAGTCCTATGTGGGGCTCAATCCCAAGGCCCTGGGACGATGACCTGAGCTGAAGGCAGACGCTTAACAACTGAGCCACCCAGGTGCCCCTATACCACACCTTCTTTATCCATTCATAATCATTATGGCTGAGATTAAAATCCTTTACACCACCATTCCTAATCCCAACTTCCTCTCTGCCTTCCCTTTGGGTAGTCATCTCTTAAAAGGTATTTTTCAATCCACATGATTTTCTAAGCATTTCTATACATATAACTTTGTCCAAAAATGAATGTTGGGATAATTTGTTAAAGACCCTAAACTCTACATATTCCTATTTAATTTGCTGTGTTTACAAAATCATAATAATATCAATGGATATAATTAACTAATTTCAGCAAAGCATTACATAATATAGACTTTATTTGGCCATTTTCATTCTGAAGTAATTTTAAATAATCCACTTTTTCAATTGTATAAATAATATTTCATAAATATTGTCCTTATACATAATTTGATTACCTTTGTGATTAATTAGAGAAGGGAGGTAATTGTTTCGTAAATTTCATCTCTGGAGATTATTAGAAGAAATATTGAACAGATTTTCAAATTCATGTGACTTTAAGAGTGGTTTTGTTTTGAATCAGAGTTAACAAATGACTAGTATCTTTTCTGTTTTATAATTCTGTATCTGTTTTTTTAAATAAACTTCAGAAAAAATAATAGAGAGAATAGGAGAGTCTTAAAACTCTCAACACTTTTCAAAAAGTTGTTTTTATAAGAGTAAAAGGTAAATCAAAAAAATATTTTCAGACAAATGAAAATTTAAACACAACATATCAAAACTTATGAGATGCAACAAAGGAAGTTCAGAGAGAAAAGCTTATGGCTATTAACACATACATTAAGAAAATAGAAACATCTCAATTTACTACCCAACATTACACCTCAAAATCTAGAAAATGAACAAATTAAGCCCAAAGTTAAGAGAAGGAAGGAAATAATAAAGACTAAAGCAGAAATAAATGGAACAGAGAACAGGAAAGATTAGTGAAACTAAGAGTTGGTTCTTTGAAAAGATAAAGTTGGCAAACGTTTAGCCAGACTAACCAAGAAAAAAAAAAGAGAGAGGCTGAATTGGGAAGAAATAGAAAATCTGAACAGACCAATAACAAGAAAAGAGATCAAATCAATAATCAAAAACCTCTCACCAAAGAAAAACCCATGATCAGATGGTTTCTTAGATTAATTCTACTGAACATTTAAAGAAGAGTAAATGCTAATTCTCAAACTCTTCCCAAAATGTGCAGAGGGAAAAACACTCCTAAACTCATTTTACAAGCCTAGCATTATCCTGATACCAAAGCCAGACAGGGACACTCCAAGAAAAGAAAACTACAGGTCAATATCCCTGATGATTATAGATGAAAAAGTTCTCAATAAAATACTAGCTAACTGAATTCAACAGCAATTAGAAGGATCATACTTTATGATCAAGTGGAATTCACCCCTGGGATACAAGGATGATTCAACCAAAGAAAATCAATAAATACATCACATTAATAGAATGAAAGATAAAATATGTATAATCATCTTGATGGATGCAGAAAAAGCATTTGACAAATACACCATCTTTTCATGATAAAAACTTGCAACAAATTGGGTATAGAAAGAATGTACCTCGACATAATAAAGGTCACATATGACAAACCCACAGCTAGTGTCATACTCAACCCTGAAGGGTTAAAAGCTTTTCTTATAAGATGAGGAACAAGACAAGGGTACCCACTCTCACCAATTTTATTCAGTACAGTAATGGAAGTCCTAGCCAGAGCAATGAAGCAAGAAAAAGAAATAAAAGGCATCCATATTGGAAAGGAAAAAGTAAAATGGTCTGTTTTCAGATGACATGATTTTATATATGGAAAGTCCTAGACTCCACCAAAAATTTAGAACTAATTAATAATATCCAGTAAAGTTGTGGGATATAAAACCAATATATTTAGAAATCAGTTGCATTTCTATAAATAACAGCCAAATTTCTAAAAAAGAAATTAAGGGATTCATAATAGTCTTCTTTCTGCTTGCATTGTTCAGCTTTCTCTGCTGCTTCACCTTGCATACCTTCAGGTAACCTTAAGTGACACCTTTTCACTAGCTTTCCAGACTAATTAAGTCTCAATGCTATCTAAAATTTTACTGCATATTTTACTCCCCCTTTCTGATATAAGTAACACTTGTATTAATTGCTCAGTGTGTATCTTCATATTAGACTGTTCAGGAACTATTCTGTCATGCTCACTGCTGTGTGCCTAGATCTGTCACAGAGTAGAGGTCAATGATTAATTGTTGCTGATTTAATATCTTCACTATTTCAAACTTGGGTGACTTGGAATATGAAATAATTATTGATAGAAATAAGGATCTAAAACGAAAAGCTAATTTTTCCAGGAAATAAGATAAATTTATGTTTTCATGCTCAATTTTAATTCAGATAGGACTTCCAGGTATAGTCATTTAGAGGCAATTATAAGCACGAAGCTTAAAAAAAGTAGAAAAGGAAACACTAAAATGAATAAAAAACTTAAAATACAAATAGTCTTATATTGATAAGGAGAAAAAAGAAAACATGTGGCAGAGAACACAAAATTGCCTAAGCATGAGCATCCACTACGAGAATCTAATCATTAAGGCTATGAGAATTAATATGATTGCTCAGGAAAAAATACAGGAATAAAGCCAAGGACTGAACTTTGAAGAATGGCTAAATTTTGGGAATAGAGTGAACAATAATAGCATGTAAAGGATAGAGAGAAAGAAGAGAGCAATGTTTGTATGAAGTTACAGAAACCAGAGAAGGGAGTGCATGAGTCAGAACAAGTGCTACAAAAGAGTCTGAGGCTGGAGACTGAGGAAATGATGGTGTTCAGTACGTAGGAGTAGGAGTTCAACAGTGCTTTTCAAGGAACAGTTGGAGTAGGGTAGGGGAGTTACACTAAAGAGTTTTAAGAACTATTTGGAAAAGACAAAATGGGAGCTAGGACACGAATATTTTTCAAGGATTCAGGTCAAAAGTTTGAAAAATGAGGGGCACCTGTGTGGATCAGTTGGTTAAGCGTCTGCCTTTCGGCTCAGGTCATGATCCCAGGGTCCTGGGATTGAGCCCCCCATGGGCTCCCTGCTTAGCGGGGAGTCTGCTTCTCCTTCTTCCTCTGCTGTTCCCCATGCTTGTGCTCTCTCACTCTCTCTGTCAAATAAGTAAATAAAATCTTTAAAATAAAAGTGTGAAAAATGGGGTTTTAGCTTGAAAGGAGGGCAGGTTTTTTATTTTTCTTTCAAAGGAAAAGGAAGATTTGACCATGTATAAGGTAGAAAGAAATATCCAATGAACTGGGTTGAGTTAGAGAATTAAGACAGAAAAGAGATTAATTGAGGAAGAAACTTATTAGAAAAGGCATAGAGATTATTATTTACCTTTATCATCATCATCATTATTATCATTGCCATCTTTATTAGGACAGATTCAAGAATGTAGGTTAAGAGCTTCAGCTTTTCAAATAATAATAATAGCCGTAATTTGTTAAATGTTTACAATCTGCCAAAAATCTGTTAATTACCCCCTATCCCCTGTAAGGTAGAAAAATTGTACATCTATTTTGGAGATGATGACATTGAGGTTGTGAAGCTGGAAAACTTGTCAGGGTCACTCCATGTCAACAAAGAGTATTTAACTTTGACTCCAAACCCAAAGCACTCCACCACAGCATGATGCTGTTTCCCTGCAAAGGGAATGATTTCCTCAAAACAATGCAAAAGCAAAGAGGGAGAGATGCACAGATTTTTTGAGTGGAAACGAAGGCAATTGGGTAAGCTTAGGTTGGGATGGTTTCAATTTTCCCAGTAGGAGGTGAGGTTATGTGCTTAGAGGGGAGGGGGGAGCACTGGGATTAGGGACTTGAGTGCAGCGGAAACATTTGGAACAGCTGCGGTGAGGAATGCACTAGGGAGTCAACAAATGATAAATAAAAGATTTGCTGAGATACAGTGAGAGCCCAGTTGAGGTCACTTGACTTGGTCACTACTGTCTAGTGACTTGCTTCAGTTTACAAACAAGGGAAGAGAAATTGGGCAGTAAGGGTTATTGAAATGTGGGGATTGGTAAGGTGGAAATAGCTGGAGAACAAAGAGGGGGGAGAAGTAAGCGGGTTGTAAGTGCCTTACTGACCTGATTGATTGTGTGGGTGTTGGCAGAGTAGAGAGGAAGGGTGTGGCTCGCGGCCAAGAAGAAGTGTGCATGATGAAGCTACTAGACTGCATGATGAAGATGAAGACAGAAGAAGAGAAGACATGAGAGAGGCAGAAGGATAGCAATCCATCTGTAGTTTAATAATGATAAAATAATTTTAAAAAGAATTGCTAACATTTAATGATTGCTCATCTTGGGCTAAAACCAATACCTGTGTTACTGTGTTGAATTCTCATAGTAACACCATCAGTTTGATATCATTATCTCCACTCTATATGTGAAGAAACCAAAAGCTGGATAAATTAAGTAACTTGAAGAGGATTTTAATCCTCCTGGAAATGGAAGAGAAGGGATTCAAGGACAGATTGTTGGGCAGCAGAGCCCAGTGAACTTATCCAAGAAGGAATCTTTGATGAGGGTTGAGGCGCCCCTTTGTAACATATACACATGGTTGAATAACTCCAGTTCTTTGAGATCCTTTAGTAAAAAAAGATATATATATGCTTATATGTAATTCTTATAAAATCCAAGTATACTACTTCATACATTTCATGTCATAGGAAAACTTTCCGGGGAAGGTACACACCTGCTAATTGTTACTAACACCCTCAGACATATTTTATTGGTCAGGCTGTAGTGCTCTTGCAAAGTTTTAGTTCTTGCAGCTGGATGAAGCTGCACGTTTTGAATGCCTGAAATTTGACCTAAATGGTGTTGACATTACAGTGACTGTGAGTGATGGAAAAGGAAACAAAAAATCTTGGATTTTTTTCCTCTACAGAGACCTCTTCTCCTCAAATTAATAACAACAACAGACTTAGAAAATATCTCATGAACCGGAGACTGCAGCCAGAAGTACAGCTGCGGAGTTCCAAGAGGCCCACAGAGACGCCTGCCTTTCAGGCTAAATCTTTCCACTCATAAAACTCCCCTTGTTGTGTTGTGAAAGTGTCCTCTCTGCTTGTTATTTTATTTATTTATTTTTGTTTTATTGTATTTTATTGACGTTTAAGTGTCAGTGGAAAAGATCTCCAATGCTTGACATGGATAACTTTGGCAATCTATATTTATTGTGCTGTGATTTCACAGAAACAGAAAGAGGGAAAGACAACTGAATTCAATAAGTGTATATTGACAAGTACACTAATGAGTGAAGTTCTAGATTCCTAGGGAGCTTACAAGGTGATTGAAGCATGATCTCTGTCCTCAGAAGCAATATGGTTTAGAGAGACAGGTGGGCAATACTGAGCGATGATTATAATATGAATCACAAGGTCACTTTATTTTGAAAAGTTTTGGAGGTGAGTTTTGGTAATATAGATGAGGAGATATTACATATGGTTAGTGGACCTGAAAAGTGATTGAGGCATTAATAGCAAGTAAAGCAAAGATTTTGATAGGTGTATGTAAGATTAAAACTCAAGCCAGGTAGAGAGTATCTCAGTATCACAGGCAGCAAGGCAAGACGGTGAAGGTAATTTTCATGAAACAATGTGGACCTGCTCTGTGTAGTAGCTCCAACTGTATGCATGAGAAACATGCACTGAGGCCATTTTTGAGATTTTTTTTTAAAAGATTTATTTATTTATTTGAGAGAGAGAAATAGAGAGATAGCAGGGGGAGGGGCAGAGGGAGAGGAAGAGAGAGAATCCTCAAGCAGACTCCCTGCTGAGTGTGGAGCTGGACGAGGGGCTTAATTCCAGGACTCTGAGATCATGACCTGAGCCGAAATCAAGAGTTGGCCGTTTAACTGACTGAGCCACCCAGGCGCCCTGAGAATTTTTTAATGTATGGTTGACGAGTTCAAGCAGCATTGTTTTCTGCGACTGTGAGCAGTGAAAGATTTATGAACAATTAAGTCATATAATCTGATATATTCTTTAGGCAACACATTCACTTAAAGATATGAATGAGGCAATCACCTGGAACATTACACTTAATTACTTTTTCATTGTTTACTTATGCATTTTGCTAAAAGTAATATGCAAACTTTAATTACATTGATATATGTGATAAGGGAGTTAAATAATTGACCCTATATAATGACAGAAACTTTGAATGAAGGAGCGTTAAGAGAGGTGTTCTAGATGCCCTTTGTCACTTCTCTTTCTGGCAGTAAAGTAGACTTCAAACTCTGACTTTGCCACTTGAAATAGCTGAAAAGCTGGAGTGTGTGTAGCAGGAAGACTAAACATGTTTATACCTGCATTGCTGAAGTGGCAAGATAACAAAGAATCCCACAGAGAATAAAAATGAGAAGAACATCCAGAAAGTAACCAATCATCAAAACCTACTTTGACCTTACTGAAAAACTTGGATACCTTGAATTTTCTGCTCTGATGGTTGTATGGGAATTAGCCTAAGGAGATAGTCTAGCCTAGAGTTAGGAGCCCACATAAGGGATTTCCACTATAAAGCTGGAAAAAAAGGGATTTCGTTGGCATTGTAAGGATAAGAGGGAAATGAAACTGTCAAACAGAAAGTGACAGAAAAACAAAAGAAAAACTAACAAAGCAACCAAAATCTGTCTTCAACTTGGCATCTGGAGGAGAGGAAGAACAACCAACCCTCATTTCAGGTTGTGTTCATACAGGCTATCTGTATGCTCAGAAAAAAGTAACTAAAGTGATTTTAGGTTGGTAGTACATCCATGAAATAAAGAGACCCAACTTCAATGAAATAATACCAATGTATATGAAAAAAAGAGAAATTTTAAGAAACATTTTTACTCCCAAATTAATTTTTTTTTTTGAGAGTGGCATAACTTTGATACTAAAACAGACTAGAATAGAAATTCATAAGAATTTCTCTTATGAAAAAGATGTCTTAAATCAAACAGTAATAAACCAAATCAGCACTGTTAAAAAGTATGATTCAGCATGAGCTAACTGCATTTATCACAGAAACACAACCTTGGATTAATGTTAGGAAATTGATTCCTATAGGTAACCATATGTATCAAGACTAGTTATTGTCCCAATATTTATTTTCTCCTTCTTCCGTATAAACGGAAGTTTTGCCGAGAAATAGGAGTTTCTAGAAATACAGTGGAGTTTTTAAAAATTTATTTTGAATTTTTTTAGTGTGAGCATGTATTTTCCCAGAATAGCACACTAATTTCCCAGGCTTCTTTGCAAATACATGCTGTCTTGGGTCTAAATTCTGGCCAAAAGGACGCCAGATGGTGTGATGCATTTAACTTTCATTCAGTTCTCTTAAATAAAAAGGAGCAGGAGCATACCTGATTTCAACTTTTTTTCCTTTTTTGCTTGCAAAATGTTGATATCAATACAATACCCTTGTAAACACATTGAAGAATGGAGGCAAAAGGCAGAAAGAATCTGGAACAGATTCTATATCATACTTGCAGTCTTCATGCCTGGTCTACTAAATACGAAAGAAAGAAACTTTTATTAAGCAATTCTTACTTGAGATTCATTTACAGTTACTGAATCTATATACTGAGTAATACACCACATTAATATAAAGAAGAAAAACCATATGATCATCTCAGTACATAAGGAAAAAGTATTTAAAAATGTTCAACATCAGGGGCGCCTGGGTGGCTCAGTCGTTAAGCGTCTGCCTTCAGCTCAGGTCATGATCCCAGGGTCCTGGGATCGAGCCCTACATCGGGCTCCCTGCTCCGCGGGAAGCCTGCTTCTCCCTCTCCCATTCCCCCTGCTTGTGTTCCCTTTATCACTGTGTCTCTCTCTCTGTCAAATAAATAAAATCTTTAAAAAAAAAAAAAAAATGTTCAACATCAATTCATTAAATATCAAATTAGGGTTGGAAGAAAATTTCAGTAAGCTAGTAAAAGGCATAAAATCATCTACAATATCTACAGTAAATATTATAATTACGATGAAATGTTAGCATTCTCACTAACAATGTGGTAGATTAAAGAGGGTCATAAATTGTTTGACACCCTTCCTGGGTTCTATGTCTCCTAGCCTTGAATCTTGGTAGGCTCTGTGAAGAATATGGCAGAAGTGAGGATACACCAGTTTCTGGGTCCAGGCTTTAAGAAACCAGCAGCTTCCATTTCCACCCCTGTGCAATCTTCTCTCTGGGTGCCTTGGTCACCATGTAAGAAGTTGAACTACACTGAGAACAGCTTGCTGGGAAGGCCATATATCCCCATTCAGATGGGTAGTCCCACATAAGCTCAGCTGCTAATTCATTCTTGCCAAGACTCCAGACATGTAAACGAAGCCATTTTGGACATCGCAACCAGTCCATGTGCCAGCAGAACATTAATTCAGGGCCACAGTTAAAATATATGGAGGAAAGAACTGCTCAGCCAAGTTCTTAACATAGTCTTAAGAATAATAGAAAAGGTGGTTTTATTCTCCAGTTACTTAAAAAAAAAAAAAAAAAAAACAGACTTTAGTTTCTAGGACAGTTTTAGGTTAACCAAAAACCTGAGCAGACAGTATGTAGAGTTCCCATATACCACCTCCCCCCATATAGCTTCCCCTATTAGTAACATTATGCTTTAGTGTGGTGTTTGTTACAATTAATTAATGAGCCCCTCATTAACTAATGTTCATAGTTTATATTAAGGCTCACTCTTGGTGTTTACAGTTTATAGATCTTGACAAATGCTTAATGCCATGTATCCACTGTTAAAATATCATAGTTTCACAGCCCTAAAAACCTCCTGTATTTTTTCTATTTATCCTGTCACCCTCCAATCCCGGGAAACCACTGTTCTTATTCCTGCCTCTATAGTTTTGCCTTTTCCAGAATGTCATATCATTGGAGTAATATAGTACGTGGCATTTTCAGACTTGCTTCTTTTATTTAGCAATATGCATTTAGGTCTTTTCATGGATTAATAGCTCATTTCTTTTAATCACTGAATATTTCATTGTACAGCTATACCATAATTTTCCATTCACCTATTGAAGGACATTTTCTTTGATTCTAGATTTTGGCGATTATAAATAAATCTGCTATAAACATTATGTGAAAGCTGTTGTGTAGACATAAGCTTTCAATTCAAGACATCCTAGGATGTAATTGCTGGTACATACAGTATGACTATGTTTAGTTTTGAAAGAAACTGCCAAGGTATGAGTTGCAAGACTGAACCATTGTGAATTCTCACCACTAATGAATGATAGTTCCTCTTGGTCTGTATCTGCACCAAAATTTGGAGGTGTGAGTTTTTTTTGTTCTTGTCAGTGTCTTGGATTTTAGCCATTCTAATAGGTGTGTGCTGATATCTCATTTTTTTAAATTTAAAATTCCCTAATGACATTTAATGTTGAGTATCTTTTCACTGGTCTATTTGCCATCTGTATTGTGTATCTTCTTTGATGAGGTGTTTCTTTTGCCCATATTTAAATGGGGTTGCTTATTTTCTTATTCTTAAATTGTAAGAATTATTTATATATTTTGAAGGCATGGCTTTTATTAGATATGTTTTGCAAAACATTTTTCCCAGTCTGCAGTTTGCCTTCTTATTCTCTGAGTAGTATCTTCCTCTATGGGAGAAAAATTAATTTTTAAAGTCCAATTTGTTAATTTACATTTCAGTCCATTCAATGGTCCATTCTGCGTTAATTTTTGTGAAAGGTACAAAATCTGTGTCTAGATTCTTTGGCTGCATCAAGCTAAACTCAGGAGAGCATAATTTTTTTTCAATCAACACATGGCACTGAACATCTATATGTCAAATCCATGGAAATGAAACATTTTTTGCTCTCAGAGAACATCCAAGGTAGGATCATTTTGACTGCTGTGCTGAGAATAATGAACAAATTATGAAGTTATTGCAAAATTTGTTCATGTCATCTAAAATGCCTAATTTGGGCTCAAGACAAGCTTGATGTAGGAAGACTGTGAATTCATCTCCACCATGGAACACACCAAATTACACCTATTAATAGAACAACTTCTGAAGAACTGAGGGCTGACTGAACAGCTACTGAACAACCAAAGATAGAGAGAATGGCAAGAGAACAGTCAGAGAGATGGAAACATGCCATGGTTTAAAAGAGTAACAAGCATATGCAATCACACCTCCAGACAGCGACCAAAGGCACCAAGTACATACAGTCTGCATAGGGGACACCATACATGAGGCCACTCCTTCAACTTTAGGAGAGGGAGCCATTTCACCTAATCCATAGAAAAACACAAAGTCAAGCAAAATGGAGAGACTGAGGAATATGCTCCAAAAGAAAGAACAACAATAACAAAATGCAGAAAAAGAACTAAACGAAACAGAAATAAGCAATATGCCTGATAAAGAATTTAAAGGAATTATCATAGAGATATTTACTAGGCTGGAGAAAAGAATAGAAGAACTCAGTAAGACCTTCAATAAAGAGATAGAAAATATTAAAAAGAACCAATCAGAGACAAAGAATACCATAACTGAAATAAAGAAACACATTAGATGGAATCAACAGTAGATTTGAGCATTTGGAAGAATGTATCAGCAATCTGGAAGATAAGATAATGGAAAGCACACAAGCTGAAGAGCAAAAAGAGAAAAAAACTAAAAAAATGAGAATAGATTAAGAGATCTCTTGGACAACATCAGATGAACAAATATTCACATTATAGGGGTCCTAGAAGAAGAAGGGAGAGAAAGGTGGAGTAAACTTATTTCAAGAAATAATAACTGAAAACTTCCTGAACCCAGGTAGGGAAATAGATATCCAAGTCCAAGAGGCAGAGAGTTCCAAATAAGATGAACCCAAAGAGGTCCACATCATGGCACATAATAATTAAAATATCAAATGTTAAAGATAAAGAGAGAATCTTAAAAGCAGCAAGAGAAACAAAAAGTTACCTGCAAGAGAAAACCTATAAGGCTATCAGCTAATTTTTCAGCAGAAACTTTGTGACTCAGAAGAGAGTGGCATGATATAATCAAAGTACTGAAAGGGAAAAAAAAAGCCTACAACCAAGAATACTTTACCTGGCAAGGATATCATTCAGATTTGAAGGAGAGATAAGCAGTTTCCCAGGCAAACAAAAGATAAAAGAGTTCATCATCATTAAACCAGCCTTACAATAAATGTTAAAGGGACTTCTTATGTGGAAAAGGAATGGCCATAAGAAAAATAATAATAAAAAGATGTAAAATAGGGGCACCTGGGTGGCTCAGTCGTTAAGTGTCTGCCTTTGGCTCAGGTCATGATCCCAGGATCCTGGGATCGAGCCCTGCATCGGGCTCCCTGCTCGGCGGGAAGCCTGCTTCTCCTCCTTCCACTCCCCCTGCTTGTGTTCCCCTCTCTCGCTGTGTCTCTCTCTGTCAAATAAATAAAATCTTAAAAAAAAAAAAAGATATAAAATATAACAACACATACATAAAATATGGAGAAGGGAGTAAAAAAGGAAGAGAAGGGGAAAGAAGTGAAAAGAAGAAGATTTCTTTCTTCTTCTGTTTTGTTTTTGTTTTTAAGAATGTGTTTGCACTTAAATGACTGTCATATTAACATGGACTGCTGTTTACTTAGGATGTTATATATTGACCAAATGGTAACCACACACCCAAAACCTACTATGATAGATACACAAAAGAGAAAGAGAAAGAAAGCCAAACAAGACACTATAAATGCTCACTGATCACAAAGAAAGAGAGCCAGAGAAGAAGAAAGGAACAAAGAACTACAAAATAACCAGAAAACAAATTTTTTTTTTAAAGATTTTATTTATTTATTTGACAGAGAGAGACACAGCGAGAGAGGGAACACAAGCAGGGGGAGTGGGAGAGGGAGAAGCAGGCTCCCCGCAGAGCAGGGAGCCCGATGCGGGACTCGATCCCAGGACCCTGGGATCATGACCTGAGCTGAAGGCAGTCGCTTAACCAACTGAGCCACCCAGGCACCCCAGAAAACAAATTTTTAAAATGACAATCAGTACATACCTATCAATAATTACTTTAAATGTAAATGACCTAAATGCTCCAATCAAAAGACATAGACCTGTGGAATGGATAAAACAAAATAAAAAACAAGACCCATCTGTATGCTGCCTATAAGAGACTCAACGCAGACTTAGAGCCATATACAGACTGAAAGTGAAGAGATGGAAAAATATTCACCATGCAAATGGATGCAAAAAAAAAAAAAAAGAAAGACAGAAAAAGCCAAGGTAGCAATTAATATCGGACAAAATAGACTTTAAAACAAGACACAAAGAAGGGCATTGCATAATGATAAAGGGGTCAGTCCAACAAGAGGATATAACAGTTGTAATTATTTTTGCATTCAACATGGTAGCACCCAAATATTTAAAGCAGTTAATAACAAACATAAAAAAGTAATCAGCAGTAATACAATAACAGTAGGGGGCTTTAACCTTTCACTTACCTTAATGGATGGATCATCCAGGCAGAAAAATCAATAAGGAAACATCTTTGAATGACACCTTGGATCAAATGGACATAACAGATATATACAGAACATTTCATCCCAAACAACAGAATACACATTCTTTTCAAGTGCACATGGAACACTTTTTAGAATAGATCACATATTAGACCATAAAATAAGCCTCAATATATTTAAGAAGCTAGAAATTATACCATACATCTTTTTGACAACAGTATGAAACTAGAAATAAATTGCACACACACACACACACACACACACACACACACTTGAAAAAACACAGATATGTGGAGACTAAACAATATTATACTAAACAACCAATGGATCAATGAAGCAATCAAAAACGAAATGAAAAAATACATGGAGACAAATGAAGAAGAAAAAGCAACAGACCAAAATCATGGGACACAGCAAAAGCACTTATAAGAGGAAAGTATATAGCAATACAGGCCTACCTCAAGAAACGAGAAAAACTCAAATAAACAATCTAACCTTACACCTAAAGGAACTAGAGAAAGAACAAACAAAACCCAATGTGAGTAGAAGAAAGGAAATAATAAAGATCAGAGCAGAAAAAAAATGACATAGATACTAAAAAGCAATAGAAAAAAAACAGTGAAGGCAAAAGCTGGTCCTTTGAAAAGATCAACAAAATACAGACCTTAGCCAGATGCATCAATAAAAAAAGAGAAAGGACCTAATACATAAAATAGAAATGAGAGAGGGGAAGTAATAAATGACAGCACAGAAATACAAAAGATTATATGAGCGCACTATGAAAAATTATATGCCAACAAACTGGACAAACTAGAATACATGGATAAATTCCTAGAAACATACAATCTTCCAAAACTGAACCAGGAAGAAATAGAAAATCTGAACAGACTGATTACAAGTAACAAAATTAAACTGGTAATCAAAAAAAAAAAAAAACCCAAAAAATAAAAGTCCAGGACTGGATGGATTCATAAGTGAATTCTACCAGACAATTAAAAGAGCTAAAACATATTTTCCTCAAACTATTTCTGCCCCCCCAAAAAAATAGAAGAGGAAGGAAAGCTTCCAAATACATTCTATGAGGCCAGCATTATCCTGATACCAAAACCAAAGACTCCACAAAAAAAGAAAACTACAGGCCAATGTCCCTGATAAATATAATGCAAAGTCCTCAACAAAATAGTAGCAAACCACATGCAACAATACATTAAAAAGATTATTCACCATGATCAGGAGGGATTTATTCCTGGGATGCAAGGATGGTTGAATATTTGTCAATCAATGTCATACACCACATCAACAAAACAAAGGATAAAAAACATATGATCATCTCAAGATGCAGAAAAAGTATTTGACAAGATTCAACATCCTTCATGATAAAAACTCAACAAAATGGGTTTAGAGGGAACATACCTCAACATAATAAAGGCCATATATGAAAAATCCACAGCTTAACATCATCCTCAATGGTGAAAAACTGAAAAAGAACAGAAATATTAAAAAGAGTCATTCATATTGGTAAGAGAACTTTAAACTGTCACTATTTATAGATGGTATTATACATGGAAAATCCGAAAAACTCCACCAAAAAAAAAAAAACAAACTAGTAAAAGTAATAATTTCAGTAAAGTGGCAGGATACAAAATTAATACCCAGAAATTGGTAGTGTTTTTATACACTAACAACAATGATGCAGAAAGAGAAATTTAAAAAACCCTGCACAATTTATAATTGCACCAAAAGTCATAAAATACCTAGGAATAAACTTTACCAAAGAGGTGAAAGACCTGTACTCTGAAAACTATAAAACACTGATGAAAGAAATTAAAGATGGCACAAACAAATGGAATTTATTCCATGCTCATGGACTTGAAGAATTAATACTGTTAAAATGTCCATATTACCTAAAGCAATCTACAGATTCAATGCAATCCCTATCAAAATACTAAAAGCATTTTTCATAAAACTAAAACAAATAATACTAAAATTTATATGGAACCACAAAGACCCAAAATAATCAGAGCAATCTGGAGAAAGAAGAATAGCTGGAGGTACCACAATTCCGGATTTCAAGATATACTACCAAGCTACAGTAATCAAAGCAGTATGGCGCTGGCACAAAAATAGAACATAGATCAATGCAACATAATAGAGACCCCAGAAATAAACCCATATTTATCTGATTAATTAATCTATGACAAAGGAGGATTAATTAATCTATGACAAAGGAGACAAGAATATACAATGGGGAAAAGAGTCTTTTTAACAATAATTGGTGTTGGAAAAACTGGACAGCTATATGCAAAAGAATGGAAATGGACTACTTTGTAACACCATACACAAATATAAACTGAATTAAAGACCTAAATATGAGACCTGGAACTATAAAAATTCCAGAATAAAACACAGGAAGTAATTTCTCTGACATCAGTCATAGCAGCATTTTTCTAGATACGTCTCATGAGGCAAGGAAAACAAAAAGAAAAAAGAAAACTATTGAGTCTATATAAAAATAAAAAGGTTTTGCACAGAAAAGGAAACCATCAAGAAAAAAAGACAACTTACTGAATGGGAGGAAATATTTGCAAATGATATACCCATTAAGGGGTTAATATCCCAAATATATAAACAACTGACATAACTCAACACCAAAAAAACACAAATAATCCAATTAAAAATGGGCAGAGGACCTGAACAGATATTTCTCCAAAGAATGCATACAGATGGCCTACAGACACATGAAAAGATGTTCAACATCACTAATCATCGGGGAAATGCAAATCAAAACACAATGAGATATCACTTCATACCTGTCAAAATGGTTAGTATCAAAACCACAAGAAACAAGTGTTGGCGAGGATGTGGAGAAAAAGGAACACTTGTGCACTGTTGGTGGGAATGTAAACTGTTGTGGTCACTATGAGAAACAGTATAGATGTTCCTCAAAAAACTAAAAATAGAAATAATAATTCCACAATTGGGTATTTATCCAGGGAAAATGAAAACACTAACTCAAAAAATACGTGCACTCCTATTTTTATTGCAGTGTTATTTACAATAGTCAGGACACGGAGGCAACCTAAGTGTCCATCAATACACAAATGGATAAAGAAACTGTGGCATATATACACAATGCAATATTACACAGCCATGAAAAAAGGAGGAGATTGTGCCATTTGAGACAACATGGATGGATCTAGAGGGTATTATGCTAAGTGAAATAAATCAGATTGAGAAAGACAAATACCATATGATTCCACTCATAAATAAAATCTAAGAAAATGAATAAACAAACAAAAAGCAGAATCAGAATTATATATAGAGAGAACAAACTGATGTTTGCTAGAGAGGAGAGGGCAAAGGGTTGGGCAAAACTGGTTAAAGGGAGAAGGACAGTTACTGATACAGTAATAGTGATGTAATGGGAAAAATAAATAGTAGCTACACTTGTGCTGAACATAGCATAATGTATAAACTTGTCAAATCACTAAAATGTATACCTGAAACTAATGTAACATTGTGTGTCAATAATACTCAAATTAAAAAAAAAAATAAAAATCAGGCTACTTTGAGTAATACCAAAGAGCATGATTGCTGGATTATATGGTAAGAGTATTTTCAGTTATGTAAGAAAGTGCCAAACTGTCTTACAACTGGTTGTAACATTTTGCATTACCACCAGCAATGGATGAGAGTTCCTGTTGCTCTACATCCTTTCCAGCATTTGCTACTGTTAGCCTTCTTTGGTTATAACTTTTATATGATTCCATTTTCTTTCATCTCTTAGTCTATCAATTATACTTCTTTTAAAATTTTTAAGCAGTTGCTCTAGATTTTTCCATATATACTTATAACTAATCTAACCCCAACTACTGCAAACTAATTACTTTATAATATAGTATTCCCAATTCCTCTCTCTGGTCTCTTAACACATTGCTGTTATTTAATTTATACATACACCATAATCACCTAATAGAATTGCTATTATTTGTCTGAACAGATTTCTGGAAGATCATTAAGAATAAGAAACATAAACATTTTAATTTTATTTATTCCTTCTCTGATGCTCTCCTTTACATGGATCCAAGTTTCTGACTTATGTAATTTTCCTTCTCCCTGAAGAATTTATTTTACTATTTCTTGCAAGACAGTTTTGCTGGCGGAAAATTCTCTTAGTTGTTCCTTGAGAAAGTTTTTACTTCTCCTTCACTTTTGAAGAATAATTTCACTGGATGCAGAATTCTGGATTCACATTTTTTTCTTTCAACATTATATTTTACTCCACCCTCTTCTTGCTGGCATCATATCTGATGAGAAGGCTGATATATTTCTTTTCTAAATAAAGTATCCCCCCTAGCCCACCTCTGACTCCTTTCAGGATTTTTTTCACTTTGAATGCATGTGTCTAGATGCAGATTTTTTTGTATTTATTGTGCTTGGTGTTCTTAGGAGTCCCAGATCTGTGATTTAATGACTGTCATTAGTTTTGAAAAATTCTCATCCATTATTGCTTCAAATATTTTTTGTGCTCCTTCTCTCTTTCTTTTCCTTCTGCCACTTCTATATATAAGTATATTATACCTTTGTAATTGTCACATAGTTCTTGGATATTATATTCTTTTTTTTGTTTTCATTTTTTTATATACATGTCAGTTTGGAAAGTTTCTATGGACAGACATATAGTTCAGCAAATTGATTCTTTATTCATCTGTGCCCAGTCTACTGACGAGACTATCAAAGGTATTTTTTGTTACTGTTATAACAATTTTTTATGTCTAGCTTTTATTTTTGATTCTTCTTTCTGCTTTAATTAAATCTCTTCTTACATGCAGCATAACTTTTCTTGAGGGTTTTTAATATGTTAATCATAGTTATTTTAAAATGCCTATCTGAGAATTCAAAACCATTTTAACAGATTCAGAGATGTTTGCTTTGTCTCCACAGACTGTTTTTACTTAACTTTTAACATGTCATGTACATTTTTGTTGAAAGCCGGACATGAAGTATCGAGTAATAGGACCTGGAGTAATTAGGGCTTTTTGTCAGGCTTTATGTGACTATGGCTGGGAATTAAACTGTGTTTCATGCATGATATTGCTATAGGTGCCAGAGGCTTTGGTTTCTTATGGTTTCTTTGTTTTGTTTTGCTTTTCCTCCCCTGTTGTCCTTGGGTTTCCTTAAGAACTCCTTCTAATATAGGGACTGTGTTTTATACACTCTAAGTTGTAATCCACTGTTATTATTCTATAGTCCAATTATGGTCTCCAATGTGCTCGCCTTTTGGTAAGCCAGTCTTAGTTCTGACTACACATATTTACCTCTCCAGATCTTGAGGTTGTAGTTTGCCTTGTGACCTCAATTCTCTGAGGGACCTATGAAAAATCATTGATTTTTACTTTGTTCATTTTTTTCCTTGTTGTGACAGTGAGAATTATGACTTCCAAGCTCTTTACATGTTGGAGCTGATACTAGAAATCTCCCCAGTGAGCATTTTTGAAGTCAGTATAATTTTGACATCAAAACAGACTAGCAGAGTATGAGGAAGGAAACCTGTAAGTCAAAGTGGCCCACAAAATTGTGAGATATAATAAGATAATTATTGTTTTAAGCCACAATGTTTTAGAGGAGTTTGTTATAAAGCAATAAGCAACCAAAATACCAATATATAAAGGTGTTATTAGAATTATAAAAAGAGTTTGGTAAAATTGCTGGATACAATCAATTCAGAAAATCAACTGAAGTTCTTATACATCAACTGTAATAAGAAAATGTGACTAGGGGCACCTGGGTGGCTCAGTCAGTTAAGTGTCTGCCCTCGGCTCAGGTCATGATCCCAGCAAGCTGGGATCGAGCCCCGCATTGGGCTCTCTGTTCGGTGAGGAGCCTGCTTCTCCCTCTCCCTCTGCCCACCGCTCTGCCTACTTGTGCTCTCTCTCTCTCTGTCAAATAAATAAATAAAATCTTTAAAAAAAGAAAAGAAAATGTGACTAGAAAATATTATTTAAAATAGTAACAAAACAAAGAGCATTCAGATAAATGTGACAAAAGATAGATAAGCCTTTTAATAAAAAACATTAAAACTTTACTGAAGTTAATAATGAAGACGATGGAGAAATAGATTACTAACTGTGAAAACTCAGTATTCTAAAGATATCAATCTTTTCAACCTATAGAATTACTAAAATCCCCATTAAAATACTTAAAGTTTTTAGTGGAAATTGCTTAGTAAATTCTATAATAAAAATGAAAGAACAAGAAGAAATAAAAAAGGGGGCAGCTGGGTGGCTCAGTCGATTGAGCTTCTGACTCTTGGTTTCAGCTGAGATGGTGATCTCAGGGTCGTGGGATCGAGCCCCAAGTCAGGCTCTGCACTAAGAGCGGAGTCTGCTAGTTTCTCTGTCCCTCCTCCCCTGCATGCTCTCTCTCTCTCAAATAAATAAATCAATCTTTTTTTTTTTTTTAAACTAACTCATTCCTGAGAAAGAAGGAAAAGTTTTGGAGGTCTTCTCGCTTGACTTGGAAATAAAAAAAAAATCAAAGAAACTGTAGAATTGAGGAAGGAAGATCTAGGACAGAATTGGTAGAGTACACTTAAAACATGTTTGTCCCAGGTGTTCAATTCAGCCACTAAATCTCTCCTGCCCCTGATTCACACTCTGCTCTCATTTAATTTCTCATAGAAACCTAAATTCCTATTACTTGTTTTTCAAGACAAGAGTGGTTTGGCTACCAATTTACTGCAGTGAATACTGAAGGGCATTGAGAGGTACACATAGCTATTATGAACAAGGTAGAAGAAAAGCATTTTTTTTACTTTGAACATGTGAGGTCACGATAGTGAATACTTCCAAGCTCGAAGTAGAGATCTTGGCTTCTGCCCCAATGGTACAATGTTCTAACTTAGCCTTTATAGAAATGTTCCTATCAGAAAACTGGGAGAGAAGAATCACCCCTTCCTGTTCTCAGTTTATTGTTTACTCCATTGTGTAGAAAATGAGTATACTCAGAGGCACAGATATATTCCATGTAACACTGAATTAAGAGGGGAGGAGGTGGTAGAACGTGGAAAACAGGTTTGGTTTTTCTTAGAGTATTTTAGTATTAAAGGCTTCTTTTCCCCATTAAATCATATTGATTCAATTTTAAAGAAGTAACCACTAAAGTTAACTGATATAAGTCAGAATTCAAGGCTATATATATATTTTTTAATATTTAAAATAGTATAAATACTATTTGTATTCAAAGTTTCAATGTTTGGTCACAAATGAAGAATCTGAATGGTCACATCTGAAAATCCAACATTTTGAAATCATTTTGAAGATATTTGATTACTTATAAGAAAGGCCAATAAAATTCCAACCCCTTCTTTTTCTCTGATAATAGAGGAATTAGTTGATGCCCTGAAAGGAAATGAGATGCAGTACAACATAGATTTCCTAGTAGATTACATGTTTTTTGTTTATTTTCTTATTGGTTTAAATTAAGTTCAACTATTTGTAGGCATTGTCTACAACTACCCCCCCTCCCCAGTTTTTGGCAGGTCATCATATTGACACTTGTAGAAACGTGCTATGTTCATTGGTACTTATCAATGTAGCACACATCACAAAACACAAAGGGTTTTTATAATCCTGAGATGGTACTATAGTTGAATTCAGTAAATTTCACTTGAAACATTTTTAAGTATATATGTATATATTTTCATAATTTGTAATTGCATAATTTTGGAATTTACAAATAGTTGGCAAAGACACTTGCATTTGTTAAAGTTGCCCCACTCCCATGCATACCTAACCAAGACTGAACAAATATTCCAAGTGTCTTCATAGCTGGTCACTGGGGTCATTCCAATTGGAAAACAAAACTTCAGATGCTATTTCCTTTACCTAAGCTAATTGCAAACAAATGTTCCTTTTGTCAGAAAGGGAAAAAAATGTTAAGCCCAGTGGAAAAGCTCTTTCTGTGTTTGGTGCTAGTTTCTGGCAGCCAAGGTAGGCCAACGATCTCACTTTTCCTTTTGGTTCTTCTCAGTCAGGATTGCCTATGCATAATTATTTTACTACTAATTCAACTTCAATTGAATTTATCTTGGGGATATCTAATAACTAGAATTTATCTTGGGTACTAGGGATCACAGTGCTCCTCATTATTGTCATTCCCATGTCTGTTGCTTAAGAGGAAATGCAAGGCAGCCCCAGGAACTCAGCTGCTATCCTGACAGCCTTCCAGAAGAACAATAAGATACAAAAAGTCAGAGGGAGGAAAACGCCCAGTTTACTAATAGAACTGCCCACACAGAAAAGAAGCCACTCTGAAAATGTTGATTTGAGCCCTTAAGCCGCACAAGGGAAAAGACTCAGAGCCCACTAAAGAAAGGAAGCCCAATAAATACAAAGAACAAGCTGCTTTATTCTTTATTTCATACTTGCATTACCAAGTGCCTATTCTGAGCTTGTTTTCTATTTGAAAGGCCTTGAGGGTTAGGGACCTATTCACCACTGTATTAATTGGTAAAGTTAAATCACTTGCCCGCTGCATTTGCTATAACACCCACATTCTCTGCAAAGCCATTGGCCACCTGTACTCAGCATGTTCTCACACATGGTCATTAACTCTGAAAACTAATGCAAGCCAAACAAAGCCTGAGGAATAAATGGGTTGCCATAAGAAAACAATTAAAAAGTCACCTGTTGTGAAAAGACATATTTAATCAAACCTGGGCAAAGAGACCACCCAAGATTAAACAGAAGTTTTTCTACCAGTCTGGTATTTACAATACAGGTGCATTTTTGTGAATGAGTGATTGTGATGAAAATGTATTTAGTTGATATGTGTGAACACTAAGAATAAAGATAGATGTTCTAAAAAAAAAGAATCAAAGTTCCTGATATAATAAATATCCGATTAGTTTGTACTTTATTTATCAAAACTAAGGATCTATTTTTTTCTTCTTAAGGGACCAAAAGTAAATTATGTTTTACACAAAATTGATCATTAATGATACTGTGAAATGTCTGCAATTGCTGATTAGACTCATTGTATTCATCAAGATTTGGGTTATAAATTATATTAAAATGTAAAAGATGAATTCTTTCTCCATTTAGAAACAAATAATCGTGGTAAAAATACCTCTATACTACTTCTAAACATTCCAACTGATCATTTCTTTCCTCAGGATAGATTCTTCAGTCTTTTAGATTTCCAATAATAAACATTTGTTAGACATTTCAAAACAATTAAAATTATTGCATCATAATTAAATTTTCTGTCACTAAATTTTACATTTCTAAAATTAATGGGGGATTTAACACATTGTTTTATAACAAAGACTAAGTCCATGCCAGAAGATACGATTTGTATTGAATGCCTTGGGAAGAAAATAATCACACTTTCATTCAGACATGAAAAGACATATTAAAAAACAGAATGTGCATTTGTTGTTAAAAGGTTAATTCAATGATACTAAGAAATATATTAAGTTATAATATTAAACCAAATATCGCTAATTTCCCACTTAAAAATGGCAAGAGCAAAATTATATGATGGAAATAGTAAATCATTACTGTCCCTATTCTAATAATTTTATTAAAAACTATTTTTAATACCACTTGCTTTGCACAGATTTTATGCAGAACTTGAGTGTTTTGTCTAAAATTATAGAAAAGCAACAGAAAAAATTTGACTTGAGTTCCATATCTTTAAAATGGGAACAAATTGTGTGTGTGTGTGTGTGTGTGGGTGTGGTCACTATGGAATGCAAAGTGGTTACGAACATAGAGGGCCTGGGTCAAAACTTGCCATTTAGATGCTGTGTGACTCAAGCAACTTTCTTAAGCTATCAGCGCCGCACTTTGCTCATCTGTAAAATGGGGATAATAGTAACACCTACCTGATAAAAATGTGAGGTTAAATTATTTAATATATGTCAAGTGCTAGCATATGCTAAATGCTACTTATTAGTAATTACTGATATTGCTTTTGTTTCATATTTCATGGGTTTCTGATGATTCAGGAGATAAAACATAAAATCTCATCGTAATTTCCAAAGCATTTCTTTATCTAACTCATGATATTATCAGATATTAAAAAATTTTAATGATTTACTGTATGTTGGCTAACTGAACATAATAAAAAATGTTTTCATGATTTTGAACTTAAATTGGCCTTTCAAAGGCAAAGATCTTTCATAAACATAATGTTTAATGAATTATAGCAATTAATTTATTACAAATGAGATAGCAAGAGGTGGCAACTGTTTGTGTTTTAGAATATCTGAGAAGTGCAAGTGTATAAAACCGAATGATGTTTACTACTTCTACCTCTTACAGAGCCTTCGTAGGCCACTCAAGGTCTTTCTGCTATTGTCTTCCACTCTAACTACAGGACATATAGTGATATACTATAGATATTCCACAGACCTTAAACTCAGTATGTCTAAAACTGCCCTTACAAACTTTCTTCTTTGAAGTTTATTTACTATATGGCTTATAGTAGATTTAACTTTTTAAAATTGTCTTCAACAATTACTATTGACTACATTTCATCTGCCAGGGTTTCAATCTTCACATTTACTTCATTGCATGTTCCTATGTGTTCTACCTTCTGAACAGCTCTTGGATACTTTTTATTTCCTTTCTGATGCCTTGGTTCAGGCCCCTATCATCCTTTGTACTGAACTATTATGATAGTTCTCCACTTGTTCTCTCAAACTTTGGTCTAGTTCTCTTAAGTTTGTCCTCCACACTGTCAGTATGACCTCTCTAACATGCAAACTTGTCATAAATCAGCATTTTATAAGGGGCTTTGTGAGACCTCATCTTGGCTTTACTCCCCACCCCACCCCCCTTCCCTTCCCTTCCTCCTGCCATATCAAACTGTTAGCCATTCTTGGGGAGTGCCCATTTCCTTCTGTGGCGTTATGCTTTTGCATTGTTCCCTCTGCCTGGCATATTCTTCCTTTCATTAAATAATGGATTCTACTCATCTTTCATGAACCAGATTAGTGTCATCTCCTTTTCAGATTCTCCCTTGACCCCAGAAGAGACCATTCCTTCTTCCTCTGTCCCAACACAGTGGCATATCCTCACTTCTAGGATTTATTTCACTGTATTGAAATTGTTTTTATTTTTCCACCATTAAACTAGAAGCTGCATTAAGCCAGGTTTTTAAATATATTTTTCCTTTAAGGTTATCAAATTTTAATTTCTTCTGGAAAGGAAATTTTAAAAAATCCTACCATTTATTATAAAATAAAGACTGTTTTTACAGTCTATGGAAGAACATACCCTTAGTAAAAATTCATAATATTATGTATAAAATAATATGTATATAATATTATGTACATTCATAATATAGACAAAATTTTTATTAATGTTTGTGAAACCATGTAAAACCCTTCTCATTGACTAGTACAGATTCAGGGATTTGCTATTGGGAATCGCTGATTAGATACACTAGTTTTAACTCAGGTTCAAGAATAATTGAAAGGGAATCCAAGAACTTATTTGTGTGGTTATTTGGGGGATGCTGTGCACTTAGCATGGGGCCAGGGGACTGAATACCCTTAATAAATATCCACTGAGTGAATGAACATGTAAAGAATGTCCAGTTAGTTAATTCCTATAATTTGTGGGAGAATGCATCTCTACATGAAGATCAAGTTATAGGTTATTAAGTTATTATTTCCATAAGTTATTATTATATAAGTTATTATTTCCAGTCCTATCTCTTGCTTTTTCTCTGTCTACCCCTTTGTTTTCCTTATCCTACTTCATGTTTCTCTTCCTTTTTTCCTTATATTTAATGAATTTTTATATTGAAAAAATATTTTTCCTTAACCTAAAAATATTTACTCTCTAATATTGCAGAATTTTTGTCTTATGTTCATTTTATACCAAATAAGCAGAGACATTATTTCACATCTGTTCATAAATGATATTGTTTTTGTCTATTGTCATAAAAGTCAGATTTTTACTCTTAGGATACCTTTATATATGTGGCTACATCATATGTATTATTTAATGGTTCTAAGAAAAGAACAGGTAGCAATTTCTGACTTCCCAAAGAGGAAGGGAAAAACACTTGGATCTTAGAGATCAGCTGTAATTCTTATCCTGCTCTGGAATGTCTAGATTCTGATCTGAGTTATAACAAAGAGTAAAGAGAGTTGTTTGATCTCTCCTTGTTCAAGTTTATTCATCCCTAAATAGGGGAAAATAGAGTTCCTTTTAATCTTTCTCAAGGATAAGTTATTGAGCAAATGCATATTTTGGACTTGTCAGAAGAATCAATAAGAATGATAATAATACTAATGATAATAGTAGCATTATCATAAACTATTGAGGTATTTCATCAAGATACTGTTTAACTAAAGCCCACGCATAGTTCAAAGAATCGTTTTACACTGTTTTACTATTATCTGGTTATTATTAGTTGTGAATAGTTTCAAACAACAGCCTAACTGAATAAGGAATTTAATCTGGATCAGCTGTGATCAGGCTAAGATGTCTTCTCAATCAAAGAATATATTTTATGTTCATAGTGTCTTCTTTTGAGGGTTTTCTAACACAAATTTTTCTTGAATTATGATTTTAAAAGACTCAAAGTCTACCAAATAATTCAAATTGAAATAAAAGTGGCAAAAGAAAGTTATTATCCTGTTTGTCCTTGGGCTCTGAGAAAATGCAGAGGGATCAGGAGCAGCAGAGACCACCAGCGAAGAACAGCTGTTGTGAAACAGCAGGAAGGAGCGTTCCAGCAAGGACAAGAGGGACCCCAAATAGAGGTCTGTAACATGAAAGGGTGTGTGTCTGGAGGGCGAAAGGCAGGATGACTGTGAACTTCTGAAACTGGCAAGTAAACTGGCACGGTGACATAAAATGAGAAAACACTCCAGATATAACATTAACCAAACACAGAAATGTCCAAAGGAAATGCCACTCAAATTTAGAATATTCTTTAGCTGCTCTTAACTAAACACCTGTAAAATGTTTTTTAAGTGAAGGTTAAAAGTCATCAGACACCAATATTTCCTTTAGGTAACATTTTCATGAACATTTGTGGGTAACAAAACAAAATACATGCCTTAACTTCGCATTTCTATTGATGATAACTGGTAGTTCTCATGCACCATCTATATTAGGTAAAATCTTCGCCTCTTCCCAACACACGCTCACCACTTAGCTTTTTTTTTTTTTTTTATTTTTAAAATGTCTCCTTAAAGTGCTGTTCAAAAGCATCTTCTTTCTATTGCCTTCTACCATGACACTCATTCTCTCTCTGATGGGCAACCCCATCACTTATTTTATGAAGCTCTGTCTGGCTGCTTCTGGTTCTGTTTATATACCCAATATATTCCTGTCCCACATATTTTCATGTGTGTTTGGGGCTTGTTTTATCATCTTAACTGAATTTCAATTTGTCATTAAGTCAAGCGGTTTCATATGACCATTTTCCTTGAAGATATACTACATCTTTTCCTTTGTTTAGTGCGTGGTCGTTTAAGTGTTCCTGAGACTTCTCTTGGCTTTTTAAAATGCAGCCCCATACTCTGAGGAGCTTGTTCTCAGACGTTGTAGATACAACTCTTCTGTAGGTAAGTGTTCCCATGCTTTGTCCTTAAAAGATACTCATTGAAACACACATGTATTTATATCCATGTTTCACTACTTTCTCATATATTTGATAGCAAATGTTTATGAATTCTTTCAATAATAATCCACACCTTGTTTCCCCCATATAGCCTTGGCTGTTGCATCTAATACTGATATCTATCTTCCTTCACTGCACTACTCTGGGAAATATCCTGTACTATTCAGTAATAAGATCCCTTAATTGTGTATAAAGGGAGAACCCTCAGCTCAGAGGCAAGTTTCTGGGCTTGGAGTCATTAAATGAGATGATGTGTACAAAGTTATTAGTGTAAAGTAAGTACTCTGAAAGTTAGGTATTATTATTGGTATGGTGGTAATTACTTAATGGATCCATTTAAGATATTTTTATCTCCCTAATTAGACTCTATGTCCCTTTAAAGCACTTATTGAATTTTTACTGTCTTGTATAGCATTTGCAGCTCAGCAAAGTGGACAAAGTATTTGTTAATTGTTTGATTAATGGCAGGAAGGCAGAAGACAGGGAAAAGTATTAGAGGAACTACAAAGAATCAAACAAAGCCTACCAAGGCATAAAGTCTATAAGATTCAGATGGTTACAAATTGGAATTGAGTGGGAGATGAAGGCTATTGGGAAAAGCTTCCCAGAGATAATATTTTAAAAGCTGAAAATTCTATTATTTTGACAGTTTCTGGCCCAAATCACAGGTTTTTTTGCAAAATTAAAAATGTAAACATTATTTAGTCCCAAGATTGTGAAGTTCTGATCTTTTATATCCTTTATATTCTTCTATTAATCTATTACATGCAAAAGGATGCACAATTATAATACAAAAGATTAAGTATAATTGTTTTCTGAAAGGCAAAGAATTCATTAAGAGAAAACAATATAAATGGAAACTGCAATGCACAGTTATAACAACAACAAAAAAAAGTCTACAAAATAGATTCCAGGAACATTACAATAAAATGTTAGACAAAGTGGGAACCAGGAAGGGAAATGAGTTTTAACAGAAAGAAAAGAACTTTACAACCTCCTGTGGCTCAAGGGAGAAAAAGCTCACCCACATTGCTCCCTTTAAGAGTTTTTCCAGGTTTAACTAGCTGCGTGGAGGTTCCCATATGGCTATTAAAGAATTATATTATCAAATAGAAAAATAATAAGTATATTAAAAACAGTATATAATCATGCTATTAGAAGGGAAGGGCCATGTCATGAGCACATTATATTTAAGAGTTTAGAAGAGTAGGTACTCAATAAACGCTATTCTCAGCTAGGCTTTGAGAGCTTACTTTCTAAATCCAATATATAAGTAAATAAATAATGCAGCCTTGATAACCCTCAAAATAGAAAGTAATGGTCCATTAAGAGAAGACATTAAGAAGTCTTATTGACTCATGCATGGACCTTTCAAGTGCCCATTATTAGCCAAACGCTCCCATCAATTGTATTACCCACATAGAAAACAGTCTTCTTAAATATACCTTCAGGCCATAAATTCCTGTTCTTAATCAGCTAGTGACCAATGTTTCTAATTTGAAATTTTATAATTTTATTTAAAAAGTTACAATTTTTGCTTTAAAGTTGCATTTTTAGGTGGTGTGGCTCATTTTTAGAAAGCAGTAACAATCAATTTTTTTTTTTTTTAAGTAGACCTCATATCCAACAGAAAGGTCCTTAGTTGTGCTGCTGCTCTCATTCACGCTGTCACCACAAAAGGGAGAAAGCAGTAGGGTTCTTTCTCAGTGACACCGTGGTCATATATAAATCAGCATGCTAACGTAAATCATTCAAGTCATTTTCTGTCAAATGCCAAGGGTACAAAATAGACTTGATGGTTCATATGTACATTGTATGAGGATGTTATCTCTGCTTTCTGAATGAATAGAGGATTCATTTGGTACAGACCTGGAAGACAGCTAATGAATCCAAATGCACTGGTCTTCAGTTGGATTGATATCCAGGCTGCCTACATTACATTGTTTTTAACTTCTGGCCATTTTAGCTGGGAAGGTTCTTCCATCTGGGTTTCAGGCACACACACCTCCGAAGTTAGTTAAAACTGTTCACTTAATTGCCACCCTAACTTGACACTCAAAGGTCCTCTTACTACACTGGGTCATGTTTGATAGTTTCCTCAACTTCCAGCCTGTAACCCTTTGCAAAATTATTCCTCCTCAGCTCTTCCTGATTAAATTTTAGCTCTACCTTTTTGATCTGTATTTCCCTGAGTTGATTGCATGCCAGATATCTTTTTTCACTTTTCCTTTTAGTATCACTTTCTCCCTACTCCCCTCAAGCTAGCCTTTAGTCATCTGGATTCTTTCTCTTAGTCATAGATTCTCTTTACTCCCACCCACCGCCACTTCTGGGGCCTTCCCTGGCGTGGACTAATGGTTACTATTCTTACAGCTCTAGTCAGACAGCTTCTGGCATGCTTCTACATTAGCATTTCCCAACCTCTTTTTCTATCAGTAGATAAATGATGGCTTTTTTTGTCTGTGGAAAGGAGGTAAATGTAATACACATTTAATTTGAGAAGGGGTTAGTCATCACATAAGTCATTATTCAGATATAGCTGCTCAGCAATTTATACATCTGGGAACGAATTAAGTATGTGTCATGTGGAATCTATTTGACACAACTTTTAATCTCTAAAACATTTGTGAGGAGGAAGTTGATGATACCCTTTCTTTTAGCGGAAAGGGCAAGGCTAAATGAAGGTTGTATGAAAAGGGATGGAGAAAAGTATCTGAATTATCTAGGGAAAGAAGAAAAGAAGGAAACGTGAAAAAGGAGAAAGTAAAGCAGGCTGGAAGGAAATAAAGGAGAGGAGAGGACAGGTGAGAAGAGGGGGGAGGGGAAGGAAAATGGAAAGAACATTAGTTTCACTGGGAGCATTGTTAGAGTAAAATATTTGTGGTATAGTTTACAGGCCAAAAGAACTGAAATCCTCATTCTATAGCTGCAGAACTAGAGCAGAGCTTGGATGGAAGGCCCAGAAGATGCACCTTGCCTCTCCCTGCTTTCTGTAATGCCTTTTTTGACAGTAGCTTCCCAGTGACACCTTTATGTTCCTCAGTCAATATGACCTCATTCTCTCAACTCAGAATTCTGCCTTTCTTTTCAAACACAGAAGAGGGGAGCATATCTACATTTATACTAAAGAAAAGAGAGAGAAAAGAATTTAGCCAATGATATATAATAAAAAGATGATATTTATCAATTATCATTGAACCAAATATTTAATTTAACTAGTTTAAGATAGTTTATTAATTAAATTATTAATAAAAGGTTATGGCCTTATTTCAGTCTGGTTCTTAGAAGGTAAACAGCAAAATATGACTCTCAATAGGAAAATGGTTACATAAAAATAGTCCCTTTGCATTGTAAATTATTATGCAGGCACTGAAAGAATAACATCCAATTTAAGACTATTTCCATAATTTAATAATAAGTGAGGAAAGAAAATAAAGAAAAACATGTACAGTTAGTATCATTTTTATAAATCAATGACAAAACTTCCCTCATATGTGTGTGTATATACATATAAGGATATGTATATTGTCTTAATATATTCTTGTATAATGTTGCATGGCTATAGGCAAAAATAGAGAATAATATCTACTAAGTTGTTAATAGAGATTTCATGGATGCAGGTGTGTGAAGGATGTGAGAGGAAAAGAATAGGAAAGAAGAAACAAGAATCAAGTTGACAATTGAAGGGGCTGGTCTTTGGACAAAAAATATATATATTAGTATAATTAAGCATTTATTATATATACAATTTATTATTACACACAATTATATCTATATATAAGTGTATATAAATGAATTCATGTGTGTCTAGGCACATTTTAAAAAAAACTGGAAAGGATAGGACTTAATTCTCTCTCCATCCCGTCCAACATCTGCCAAAAACCACAATTACACATTTAGAGTTGTACAAACAGATGTGCAGATAAGCCTTCATATAATTCATCTCGTCTCCTCTCTCTACAACTTACATAGTGGGATGTAAACTTACACTTTAGGTTGCAAACCTCCAAGGGGCACGAGTAAACCTGAAATGTCAGAACTCTACAATGGCAATCAAACTTGTGAGAAATGTCAAGGTAATCACCCCATACGCTTGGTGAAAATAGTAACCCCTGAATGCAAAAATTAGATCAGCAACAGAAAAAAGAAACTGAAGGAAGAAATGTACACCAGTTAATAGTCAAAACTATTTTGTTGTTTTCAAAAGCATATGATAATCATTAACAGAGCTGACAATTTTTTTTTTTTTTTTGAGAGAGAGTGGGCTCGTGAGAGCGAGTGGGGGTCTGGGAGGGGCAGAGGGAGAGAATCTTAGGCAGGCTCCACGTCCAGTGTGGACCCTGATGTGGGGCTCCATCTCACAACCCTGAGATCATGACCTGAGCCGAAATCAAGAGTCGAACGCTTAACCGACTGAGCTACCCAGGTGCCCCCAGAGCTGACAATTTTTTAAATCAATATTTGCTATTTGCTCCTTCAGCTTTTAGTTTTCTTTCTGTCCTTTTCTCTTGCTTTTTATTAAAATATTTTTCTCTTGTAAATTATTTTGAAATTGAAATTTTATTTTTATCTGATTAATATGTGCCCAGTTCTAATATTTAAATAATTCAATAAATCTTAGAATGAACAATAGCAGCCCCTTGCCTGTCCCCTGCGTATCCTGATTCCAGCTACTCCAAAGTCCATTATGTTATTTTAGTTATTTCTTTTAGGGTCTACCTCTATACACCTAAATGATATATTAAAACCTCTACATTCTGGGTGCTTGCTTTACACATTATCTACTGAATTCCTATTATGGAAGTTGTATATTTAGCTTACTTTTACCTTACATTTCTCCCTGACTTATCTTTCAATATTGTCATGTAATGATTTTAGTTTAATCAATATTTATTCACACCTGTACAATTAAGTTCTACACCAGGCAATTATTTAGTTCATATTTTTTCTTAAGAGGTTTTTGTTGAATTCTTCTGTCTGCCATTTTGATCTAAATTGGTCTCTCTGAGCATGCCTCCACCACTCTCATCTTGAAGCTTTCCTTACGATAAGTCACTATCTCCCTCTTAGATTGAATCTCCTATTTCCTGAAAGTCATGACTTCTTTCTAGGTACTTCTCTTGGGAGCGTATCTTCTATTAGCTTTCTTTAAGAGAGTGCAAGTGAGATGATTTTTGTTAAGGTGACATGTATTAACTTGATCTATACTTATAACTGATTAATAGCTTGATGGAGTACTGAAGCTGAGCTTAGAGACTGTTTTTCCTCAGAATGTTGAGGATGTTGCTTTGTTTTCACTTGCCATCTAGTTGTTACTGAGGAATCTAACATCATGCTCAATCTAGTCTTTCCTATATAAACTGTTCTTTTTTCTTTTTTGTCAAAGTTTTTATTTATTTATTTTAGAGAGAAGGGAGAGAGCACGTGAGTGTGAGCAGGGGAGAGGCAGAGAGAGAGAGAATCTGAAGCAGACTCCATGCTTAGTGCAGAGCCCCAGAGGGAAGCTCGATCTCACCTGACCTGAGCCAAAACCAAGAGTCGGACACTCAACCGACTGAGCCACCCAAGCATCCCTGTTTTTTTTCCTTTTGGGGAGCCTTTGGGATCTGTTCTTTTTCCTTGATCTATAATTTCATGATCATTTGCCTTGAGGTAGCTATTCTGAGCATTTAGTGGACCCCTTAAATTTGTAAAAGGATGCTCTCAGTTTTGCAAACTTCCCTTGACAAGTTCTTTGACAATTTCCTATTTTTGTTTTCTTTTTTCTGTTTCTTATGTCTGAATTTCCTAATAGTTCAGTTTTGGATATCCTGTGTTGAGTTTCTAATTTTCTTATATTTTATCTCTTATTTTACATTTTTTAATCATATTACCTAGTTTCTGATATAATCCTTTGACAATCTTTTAGCTATTCTAGTTTTTTTAAATTTATTTTTCCTTGTTCTTTGATTTTCTATTGTATATTATTTTTTCATGCAACTCAAAATGTTCATTTTCCTAACAATTTTTTTTTAAAGATTTTATTTATTAATTTGACAGAGAGAGACAGAGAGCACAAGCAGGCAGAGCTGTAGGCAGAGGGGAAGGGAGAAGGAGGCTCCCCACTGAGCAAGGAGTCGGACGTGGGACTCAATTCCAGGACTCTGGGATCATGACCTGAGCTGAAGGCAGACACCCAACCAACTGAGCCACCCAGGCACCTCAAGAACTTTTTTTAAAGATTTTATTTATTTATTTGAGAGAGACAGAGATCGCGACAGAGATCATGAGCAGGGAGAGGGAGAAGCAGGCTCCCCGCTGAGCAGGGAGCCAAATGTGGGGCTCGATCCCAGGACTCTGGGAACATGACCTGAGCCAAAGGCAGATGCTTACTGACTGAGCCACCCAGACACCCCTTTCCTAAGAATGTTAATAACAGTTTTTGTTTGCTTGTTTGCAATTTTCTTTTACTCCCAGAATTGCTTCTATTTCCTCTAATTCCCACTCCCCGCCCCCCCCCCATTTATTAGCATTGGTATCTGTCTTTCATGTACTTTCATGCCTATTAATTCCTGTGCATCCATTCACTTTTAAGAATGAGATGCTAAGGGGCACCTGGGTGGCTCAGTCGTTAAGCGTCTGCCTTCGGCTCAGGTCATGATCCCAGGGTCCTGGGATCGAGCCCCGCATCGGGCTCCCTGCTCCGCGGGAAGCGTGCTTCTCCCTCTCCCACTCTCTGCTTGTGTTCCCTCTCTCGCTTTGTGTCTCTTTCTGTCAAATAAATAAATAAAATCTTTAAAAAAAAAAAAGAATGAGATGCTAAAATGTGTTTTTTTTTTTTTTTAAAGATTTTATTTATTTATTTGACAGAGAGAGACACGGCGAGAGAGGGAACACAAGCAGGGGGAGTGGGAGAGGGAGAAGCAGGCTTCCCGCGGAGCAGGGAGCCTGATGCGGGGCTCGATCCCAGGACCCTGGGATCATGACCTGAGCCGAAGGCAGACGCTTAACGACTGAGCCACCCAGGTGCCCCGAGATGCTAAAATGTTAATCGGAGACTTGTTTGGAGTGGGACAAAGCATTTCAACAGGAGTCTACATGTTTACATAGTAGAACGAACAAATGTGGATATGGCTTTTTGATTGTAAAATCCACACATATTGGTATCTGTGTCATTTTTCTTGGGCCAGATTCCTCCAAAGAATTCCCTCTAATTTCCTATTTGAGGCTTATATGAGGGAAGATAAAATCTTGACTTATAAGCACTCAGAGATCCCAAAGGGGAAAGGGGCTGGAGACTACATATTAATATAGAGATTTTCCACTTTTAATCACTACCCCCCTTCCCACCTACTGCTTATAAGTGGGGACTGACTCCATATCCCCTCTCTTTCAATCTTCTTATGAAAGTAAATGCCTTCTCTTCTGACAGAAATGAAAGGAGACAAATGTTTGTACCTAACCTAAGAGGGAGTCTGGGGTCATAACTTCTTTATGTAGTCTTCCAAAATTTTAAATTAATTTATATCAATGTTTCATATAAAAAACATATTAAATATTTTTGAGATATGTTACAAATATTCTTCTCAAGTTATTTGACTTTTTAATTATTTTTTGATTCAAGTAGAACCTCTAAAACTAAAAGAGAATCTACAACATAGTGAACACCTGCTCTCAGCTAAGTATTAACTACTTTCACCCAAATTATCTCATATATCATATTTAGTACAGGTTGTTAGTTTTCCCATTTTATGCATGATGAAACCAATGTTCTGGGAAGTTAGTAAACCCCACTGTCAGTGTGCTAAATATGATCCATGAAGTCACCAGTCATGTGAGAATGAAGGCTTGTTTGGTTATTATCTTTGTTTTGTATCTTTGGAATTATGTCCAGTAATTCTAATTGAATACAGGAACAGAGTTCCTGTTGTTACCCATAATATGTACAGAGGATGTGGCCCTAACTTTGTATAAAACAGAAAAAGAAAAAGCTGTTTTTTTACTTTGTTCAGAGTCTTATCTAATCAGATTGTGTTCTTTAATGCAAATTGGTTGGTATAAATGTACAGTAATCCAAGAAGATATAAACTGCCATGTTATTGTGAATCTGCATCATTCAGAGGCCCTAATTCAAACAAGTGCTCATATAGTGTTTTCCTCAGTGTTTCAGTCAGATAAGCTTGAAATTTCTCTCTTCCTGGAACACTGCTGATTCTGGTTTGTCAGGATTCTATAAGATTCTGCTGGTCCCAGTTTCTCTACTGGGATTTACATCAACCTGGTTATTGTTACTTCAATGACTCTAGGCTACTTGACAAAAATCTGGCTAGCTGAATGCTCTATAAACTGTTCTAGACATGTGAGAATGAGTGAACACTTTCTAATTATTTTCATATAGCAAATATATTATTGATAACTAAATCTGACAAAGATATTACAAGCAAGGAATGCTGCAGACCAATATTACTTATTAATATTGATGCAAAATACTAAGTGCAATATTAGCAAACAGAATTCAAAGTCACATTAAGAAAATCATACACCATGACAAGATTGAATATGTTCCAGAAATTCAAGATTGGTTCAATATTAGTATTTCCATTAATATCTCACATAATAATAAGGTATATAAAAATTCTTAGATGCTAAAAATCTTCAAGAAATTCAACATTTTTTCCTGATTTACAAAAAAAGATTCAAGAAAATAGGAGTTTCCAGAGACTTCCTTAACACGATATAATACATATGCTTTAGTTCTAAAGTCACTTTCTTATTTAATGGGTAATCCACACAGACATTTCCACTAAATAAAAAACAGGGGAAGAATGCCCACGATTTTCAATAAAGTAGCAGGATATAAAATTAACATATACAAATCAATGGCCTCCATACACACAAATCTTAACCAGTTTGATGGCACAATGGTAAGGAAAACTCCATTTACATCAAAAAGAAGTAAGATTAAAATTTTAGGACAAACAAAATAAGAAATGTACAAATTTATATAAGATAAACTCTAAAATACTCCTGAAGGGTGGACTTCTGCTCCCATCTGGTAGTAAAAAGCATCCTTCCCTCTACCCGCTGGGGTGTTGTCAGAGGAGGCCTAGTGGTGAGTCAGGACTTTCATCACCCCCAGAAGTAAAGAGGCCACACCCTCTATGGTGTCACTGGAAGCCATAGAGAAAGCAGTAATGAGGAGCTTCTTCTCCACAAAGCCTAAGTATCAGTGGAGACCTATTTGGGAACTAGAATTGTCACTTATACACCAAAGTAACTAGGGGCCCCTCATCAGCTCAGGTGTCAATGAAGACCTACTGGAGAACTAGACTTCTAACCCAGTAGTAACAAGGCTGCCCCTCTCCTTTCCCTGTTGGAGCAGTGTCAGAAGAAAAATCTAAAAATTTTAAAGGGTGCCTGGGTGGCTCAGTTGGCTAAGTGTCGGCCTTCTGCTCAGGTCATGATCTCAGGGTCCTGGGATCGAGCCCCACGTCGGGCTCCCTGCTCAGCGGGGAGTCTGCTTCTTCCTCTGTCTCTCTCTCTCTCTCAAATAAATAAATAAATAAATAAATCTTTAAAAATTTTAAATATGCACAGAGAGTTAGATGCCGATACAGATGTATGTGAATATGTGTGCATACATATATTTCTTTCCTAGTGCAGCATATCCTAAAAGGAATCACACCCAAATAGCAATGAGAAAATCTAGTGCTCAGAAATTCATTTATAAATACCATTTCAAACAAAAGGAACTGATGCTCCTAGGTCTGAGTCAGGGAAAGTATAAGATGAATTTGGAACATCAATCATATGATTGCAGAAAGGAAGAAGCTGTTTAAAAAAAAAAAGAAGTGCCATGTCAAAAGAACTCAGAAGCCAACTCCAAAAAGCTACCAGTGCCCACATCAGGGACATTTTTAGCCCCAAAATAATAATGATAGTAATGTTCTATAGTAAGTATCCATGAGTTTGCACTAACATAATAAACAAACAATAAGTAAGGTAGGTGGGTAGATAGATAATAGATGGATAGGTAGATAGATAGATGATAGATAGATAGATGAATAGCTATATTTTAAGATAAAAGGGACAACTTTTCCTTATAGTACAATTTGAATATATAAAGAATCATAGAAATAGAAAAATCATAATTTTGCAGACACACTGTAGTAACTGTTCTAGTCAAGTATCATCAATGTACGCTAAAATTATTTGGGGAAATTATTATGAGAAATGGGATATTTGCAAAATTTCAAACTATCTCCCCGTAAGATGCTTATTAAAAGTGGAAAATAATAATTTTATGGGGCAAAAACTTGGCACACACCACCTTAACAAAGTTATCAAAGTTAATATCACTAATATGAGATGTAGTCATCATGTACTTGATATGATGCACTGAGAAGGGTGCAACTAATTTGTGTTACTCTTGCCAAAAAGTGAATGACTCAGACTCAAGGAAAAATGTAAATTAAATGCAACCACAGTTCCTGGATTGGGTATCAGAACAACAACAACAACAAATAGTGGGACAATTGGTAAGTTTGAGTAAAGTGTCTAGATTAGTTAATAGTATTGTATCCACATTAATTCCTTAATTTTTATAATTGTACTATGGTTATGTAATTTGTTAACATTTGGAAAAGCTGGTAAAGGATTTTCGGGAACTCTTTGGTACTGTTTGCAACTTTTTGTAAGTTTAAAATTATTTCTAAATAAAAAGTTTAAAAAAGCAAAAGCAAATAAAATGATTAGTTTGACTTCTGTCTCCTCATTGCAACCTGATTGGTCATCACCTATGGTTTCAAATTTGTTGGTATAAATATCCTGAAATATTTGGAAATTTAGATAAAGAAAATGGGAGTTACACTGTATAAAATAAATTCAATATCTTATGCTTGTATTTGGTCCTAAAAGATTTTAAGTTAAAATGGCTGAATTTATGACCATAGTTATATTATTAATCTTTAAATTTAGACTTATATTACTCTGTAGCTTATAATTTTAAAGCTTTGTTGCTTCTTCCTGTCTTTTATGTAAACTTCTCATGGCTGAATAAAAATCAAGGATAGATTAGGAAGTACTAAAAAAGAACAGTCTCTTATCATCATATTTTTTCCAAATAAAGTTATCCCAATATAAAATCTTTACAGGCAAGCCCTATTTGGTAAAGAAACTATGTATAAATGTTTGTGTTTCAGACATAAGAATAAATTGTAAAGAGTGTAGCAATTTCTTATGATTGGCAAAGAACAGAGCATACTGGGGTTTTGAACATTCCACAGTTTTATTAACATTTATCCTGATTTAGACATTTGGTACACGTGTAGGCAATATTGTAATTGAGATAAAATATTTATACTTAATGTTTTGTGTAAGGCTAAAAAGAAGATAATATCTTATTTGATAACTTGAGCTAGTTGGAATTTGACCAGTTAATATGAATAACTTTGCTTGAAAATCTTTATCTAGATGATCAGAATTTAGATGGGTAAGCTGCCTGATTAATTCCAGATTTCAAATATTTTCATTCCAAATTCTCTTCCTGCCAAGATAATTATCAGGAACAATATAGATGAGCACAAATGGTTTTGGAAATTTTATGTTGTTTAGGGTTAAAAATAAGGTCACGATATTTAAACTTCAGTTGTACTTGGTAAATATATCCTTTGTCAAATTCTAATTTTTAAACATTTTTGGAAGTAATTCGTGCAAGGTTTTGTCACACTCAGTGTCATTTGGAAGATGAATCCCAGTTGGCTGCATTTCATAGCACCTGCAACTTTCGGAAATAACTAAGATTTTCAGTTGACATGTCCCAGATATCAATTTATGTTACAAGTTAAATGATGATATCTGTATGCTTGTGAGGCAAGGTGCCTTTGTTAAGGAGAATATCTAATGATGAAGAGCAAATAAAGTCAAACAGTGATTTAAATCTCTACTCAAGAGGGAAAAATATACAAAAGCTTGGAATTTGACCTCAGATGTTAAAAGGAAAATTAATTACAAGGCTATGTAGAAGCATGTATCTTAGCTTTTTTCAATATTGTTGATGTTTCATAAGCTAAATAAAATATATCTTTGGTAGTACTGCATGATATATGTAAATCAAGCAGTATTTTACTAAGTCAATATTCTACAACTAAAGTTTGTAACATATAATTATGCCTCATTATTTTATGAGTTGACATTCTGAGATTTAAAATAAACAATGAAAGACTAAAAAGGGATGCAGATTGCCTGCAACTCGGGCCCAAATCTCAAACTTTTAGTGGGAGGAAGTTCTCTTGAGATTGGATACAGAAACTGTATTGATTTTATTTGTTTAGAGCCCCTAGAACAAAAACGGTCCAGGAATGAGCAGGATAATAAATTAATAAAAGATTCAATAACAGAATCACAAACCAATCAGAAATTTTGTATATAACCATATACCTGGGTCACTCTTAAAAAAATTTAGTTATTATTTGGAAACCTGAGGATGTTGGGGGGGGTCTTGAAAATTTATTATGTATGTTCAGCACTAGGGGTTAGGAATGGATATTAGAATTTTAAATAAGAATATTTGAAAAGGTATCAGGGATTTTGTCAAGTCAAGATTTTACCTGACCTTAAAATACTTTTAGGAGATAACAACTGACCCTCTATAGTTGGATTTTGAGAGAAAAAAATTTCTCAAAATGCAGACATCTTTGACCCTAGATCTTCCTTGGAATAGAGATAGGGAAAAAAAAAAGAATGGAACGAAAGACAGCTAGCGGGGCAATTATAAGTGCCAAATTCTGGGCTTTACAGACTTGTTTCTCTAATACAAACCTAGAAAGATAGACACAGAGTTTGTTGCTGGGTAGAAGAGATGGGTAGAAGCACAGATGCCAATGAAGGGCCCATATGCCCCTGCAAAAAGGAGCTCTGGAGTGCTTCAGTGACAAGGCAGACTTTGAGAAACACTGAGAAATACCTGAGAAGAGCTGACAGAAATATGTCCTTCCAGGGAGGCATGGGCTGTTTCTCCTTGCTCAATATTATGTTTCCAGGCCATAAGGGAGTATTTGACCCTTAGATAGCACTTAGCAAAACTTCGTTTAAGGAAAAAAAATTTAGTCACTCCTTCTTTCCTTCCTTTACATTTTGGAACTTCAACTACAGTATTCATTACAGTATGTTGAGTTATTATACAGCGTTCTGAATATTGAGAGAGAACTGAATTTCAAGCAGGATAGAAATGGCTTTTAATCAAATTCTATTCACTACTAGTTTGAGAATTTAGAAAAGTTACTTACCTTCACTGATTTTCAGTTTCCTCATCTGTGAATTGAGATTAATAAAATCAAAATTATATATAAAAAGTGTAGCACAAGGGGCGCCTGGGTGGCTCAGTTGGTTAAGCGACTGCCTTCGGCTCAGGTCATGATCCTGGAGTCCCGGGATCGGGTCCCGCGTCGGGCTCCCTGCTCAGCGAGGAGTCTGCTTCTCCCTCTGACCCTCCTCCCTCTCATGCTCTCTGTCTCTCATTCTCTCTCTCAAATAAATAAATAAAATCTTAAAAAAAAAAAAAAGTGTAGCACAATGCCTAATGTAACATGGAGTGAGTAGATTGAATAACATAGATGATAAATTCAGATTAGAGAATATAGAACAGAATAATTACAAATTTGGGGTATTACATCTGCTGAAAAACTGGCCTAAATGAAGAGGTTGCTTAGGAATGTAGCAAATGGCATATTCACTCGTGATGTAAGCAGCAGTACTAGTTACAAGAAGGGCAAGCTGTTATATCCCCTAACAGTGGTGAACATTTAGGAGTTATTTGGGCAATGCTCTAGCCCAAGGGCAAGGAAGATCATTTCTGTCATTGGCTGGTACTTAGTACTCCATTTCTAGAGCAATGCTAGTGTTAGGTTGTATAGGGACCTAAGCTGAATCTCTGTCCTCCTGCTTCTCCAGTGAGAGTAAGAAGAGAACAACTGGTAGGAGCACCTTTGGAATCCAGTATATCCCTGCAGTGAAGTGCATCTGAAGACTCATGGACAGAGGGAGACATGAGAGAACAGTGTGAGAATCTAGCAGTTATTCTGAAGACAACAAATAGAAGCTAGGGCAAGGCTTTAATTTCTACCCCTAAGTAGAAGACAAGGAGTATGGGAGGTGGGCTAAGGTTGTTGATGTGGTTTCTTCTGGGGTCATGTTGGGCTCTCTCTGTCATGGACAAAAATGAGAATAAGCTTGTGGTGACAAGAAGGAGAATTTGACATACTGTAATTCCAATTCCCAGAGAAACCAGAAAAAGAGCAGATGTCTAAACACAGATAGAATGTCTTATAATTTAGGCTCATATTTCTAACACATTTGGCAGAGAGTTTCTAGAAGAAAGGCAAATCTTAAAGATACAAAAAAGGAGGGAAGAAAAGTTAACATTCAGAGAAATACTTTAAAATATGGCTGGCCTTAAAATGTAACAGGCACATTGAACTGAATTTGACCTTCTTGGTAATTTTTAACAAAAGATGAATACTTTCATAAAAATAGAAATTGTTTATCTAAATTAGATGATAACCATTATTCTTTCTGAAGTCTTCTTTGTCCTAGATCTATAATTTTCAACAATGAATGATGTCTTCATATATTTTTACCCAAAGCCTTTCCTTCATTCTTCTGAATACCCATTGTCTCTTTTGTGCTCAAAGGAAAACTAATGGAATGGGACTGGTGCTCAATCATAGTTGTAAAACAGCTCAATCATAGTTGGACATCTGTATGTGTAATCTCACTTCATTATAGCCTTTATGACTTTGATTTATCTATCTCATAACTCATGGAAACTATAATTTTTATTTTCTTGATTAATAATTTCTTTTCTGACAAAAAGATATGTTCCAAATCATAAAATTAAAGCTGTGTTTGTTTATAAAAAATAATTCTGTGCAAAGCTCAGTCTTCCCATTACCTAGCAATATTGGTTATCCTAACTGATGAGTCTCATGTTAAAGTCTCATCAGTAAATCTAAGCTGAGTTTTAAAAAATTCTCCAAAAGACATTCAGTTCATATATATATTACAGCATCTGTTGTAATAGGCCCTGGAATATAGTCAGTAATAATTCTGGTCTTCCTTAAGAAGCCTCTATATTTTGGTGAATCATTTGGAACATTGGATAAGGTGCATAAAGGTAAACCAAGAATACAGCACTGTGGCATATCACATGATAAAGAATTGTATCTGTAGGATTTTCACAACCTACTTCTATCAGCTTGTGGTCCAAACTTCAATGTTGATTTTTAGAAGAAGCCTAATGGTGAATTTTAGGTAAAATTTCAAAGAGAGCAGGTGAACAGGACATTTTGTTTCATTCCCAACCAAATCGTAGGCTGTTTGCCTTCCTTTTTAGTCAGCTTGTCCAAGTTGCTGTGGTAAAGTATTTTGGGTGCTCTTGATGAAAGAGGTACTACCTAAAGTCAAATAGCTCTTAAGTATAAGAACTAAGATAAGAATCCAGGTCTCCTGACTCCAGTTTTATGGCCAAAATATATACTAAAGGGCTTAAATAACTAATCCTTTGCGAGAAAGTTAAGTAAATTTGGGTTTTATTTAATAATCAAGAGAGCACCCGAGTGTGGTTCCGTTAGAGAAAGAGCACTCCTTTTGACGTCAGTGGAAACAGGACTTTATACTGAATTCAGGGTAGGGCTCTAAATGGACATTCCTGTTGCTTGATCATATTTCTTGGTAATCTCTTAATATTTACAGATAGAATGCCAAAAAAAGTTAAGTGTGTGTTAATCAGTTCCTAAAAGGATTAGACCTTAACTTAAGTATTAAACCTTTGCTTATCCTGTCAAAACCTTCAGTTTCGTTGGAATCCTAATTACTAACCTATTCCCCTGTGCAGATGGTCATGGGGAGGAAGTTCCTTCTCCCTTGACCAAAGTAATTTATTAGTTTGTTGACAGATTACACAAGGCTGAGCTCTCTGCTTATCACAGTTAATGTCTCAAATACGCCTGAGGAGTGTGTATTTTGTAATTGCAAGGTCATCGTGTTACCACAAGCTCTAGCCTGTTTGTTTGAACAAGGGCAAGAACATATACATAGATCATTCAGTAAACTTACTAGTTAGAGGTATGGTGGTTAACAAAGATAAACACTCTATCTGCACAGTACCTGAAGAAAAGCTCTCAAAATTCCTAGCTTGTCTTCACACTCTAACACCAACACAAATTTTATATAAACTTATTTATCTGTCCTTCATTTTACATACATGCAAATAGTTTATATGCATTATCATGTATTTGTGTCACAACAGATTTAATCCATGCAGAATTATTTGTTATAATTAAGAAGTAAAAAAAAATATCTGGTACCATCACATCTACTACTCATGAAATGTCTCTAAATTTTTCTTTATATATATAATATTTTAATGCAAAACTATGGATTGATGAGTTTCCTAAATTTGCTACCTAATAGGAGAATTTACTCTTATATGTCTTAAATCTGTTAATTTTTCTGAGGCCTTTCATATAATTTTAACATTCGGGATTCAAAATCCAGTCTAATCCATCTCTTCTCATTAAATTTAAGAAAAGTAAAAAGGATGAAAAATTCCTTCTGATAGTCACATGGGTTCAGGTCAAAATCCAATTATTGCCTGATGTGTTTCTTAAAAAAATCAATTAAGCAATCAGTGAGTGTGTCCACAACCCAAGAACATTAGAGTTGTGAAGACATGATATAAGCAAATGAAAAAAAAAGGAAAGATAATTTGTACTGAGGGAACATCTCAAGATGAAAAGTATTAATTCTCCCATTTCCATAATTTTTTCCCAAATGCAAAAATTATAATTCACTGATAGCCAGGGCTCATTGAAGAAGGATAAGTTATAATTTGGCAGTGACTGAGGTAGTAAAAGCAATTCCTTCTCCCTTTGGTTGAACAACTGTCTACTTCTGAAGGACCATTTGGTCTACAAGCCCCCTCAGGCGACTAACTCAGTGACAAAAGGAAGAGAGTTTCTGACCTGTCTGCCTTGGGACTCTTCATCCTGAGTCCGCATATTCCTGGGACTCCTGTCGCCTGCTCTTCCTTTTTTCATTGCCTATTTTTCCCATATTTACTAAGAACAAGTCTTGCTTTGTAGTTCAGCATTTTAAAATTTTTTCAATTCATTACCATGGAGAGTGTTATATATTTTTTATATTATTTTATTTTTTTAATATCAAAGCTTGTGAATTTCTTGATTATTTACTTCTTTTGTTTTATACCTTTACTTTAAATCTTCTGTATGGAAAATTTATATTATTTTTACTCTTTATAACTTTCTCTTGTTATATTTATTCTCCATTGTTATAGTTATTCAACTACTTCTTTGTCCACTACCTTATTATTTACCTTTTTTTTCATATTTTATTTTCTTCAAAACATGTATCCTCTTTGATTATTTAACTTTCTCTTTTAATTCTTAATTTTTCTTTTATTTAATTTTGTTGCCCCTTTTGATAATGGCCACAGCAGTGTAGCAGCAGAAGAAAGTAATATGGAGCATTTGTTTATTCATTCAGAAAAAAAAAATATTACATGACCACAAATTACTAGGCACACTATTCAGGAGAAATATTGATTACTGAATAATCATTTCCTCAAGCTTTGGAGTTTATGTCATCACCATAATAATATGGATTTGGTGCAGTTTCTCTCAGCCATTTCTCTGAGATTGAATGCCCCCCCCCCCCCCCATAACACCAAATAAGAGATTATTCTCTCAGGACCACTGAGTGCAGGTGATGCACATAGAGCTTTGGGAAATGCACTCACCCCCCTGTTTCTCTCCTGACAAGAGAACAGATATTCGAGAGCACCCTTACAGGGCCATAGATAAGCCTGGTGATGAGCATGCATTTGCCAACTTGTGTTCTTCTGAATAATGTTTTTTACTGTGTGTGCTTTTGTGAATGACAAAGCTGACCGTATTTCCCACTTTGTTTTGACTGTTGGAATAGTCATAGTCAGATTTGTGGCCCACTTCTTGCAATTTTATGGCAGGGATTTATAGGATGATCTTGGTGTACTAAAATTCACCATTGGCTGTCTCTTTCCATTTCTTATCCTTATGTTCAATTTGTCCTGATTTCTTTACTAATTAGTATCCTTTGTGTTGTCTTCCCTCTTCTTTGCATTTTGAAAGGTGCTTTAAATTAGTTTTAAGAGTGAGACAGAGCCTTTTTTATACTATAAAAAGTTTTTAACAGATTGTGTATTTTTGAGCAGAAACTATGCTCCATCTGCCTCTGTTGGCACTCAGTGGTAGACTACCTGATAGAAAAAAGGTGTGAATTCTAGCTTAATTGATTCCAGAGCAGTTCTGTGTTTTTATCGTCATATACAAACCAAGGGTTTAGATTCATATACACCCTCATTTCTGATTTTAAAAAAAGTCATGTAATGAACATTGTTTCTAGGGTTCATCTTCATTGGGCTGGTGTTCTCAGGACAACAGCTTAAACAGCTTCTGGTTCCTATTCCTCTACCTCCTCCAATATCTCAGGCTCCACTTATCTAAGGCAATTTCTTTCACAAGTCAATTGACATTCACAGATTTTTTACCCACTTAGTATTGTGAAGTTTCCTTATAGCTTTCTCTGTTACCTTGGAAAAAAATGTTAAGTATTTTTCCTAAGACTAAACATTTCTTAGGGATATGTGTAATGAGGAGCAGACTGCTGTAAAGTTATGGAGAGGAATAAGAAGAGGGAGGTTTTCAGGGAAATCTACATCAAACTAGTTAAGCAGAAATGAATCTGAACTGTTCTGATGGAGTAAAATAGCTTTATTATCCTGTATATCCCTAAACGTGGTGCTGTATCTGGGGAAAGATTTGATTAGAACTAACGGCCAAATTCTTCAGGAAATATCTGGAGTATAACCTCGTGCTTTCTCTCACCCTGAGGATATAGGGAAATTATTCACATATGCTCAGTACAATGAGAAGATTTCTTTCTTCTTCCTGTGCACAGCAAAACCAGCTGCCGTTGAGGGCACAGACCAGAGAACTCTTCAGAATGAGCAGATTAACACTTCTTTCTATAGGAAGAGTTAAGCATATATCTCTATTCTTTAGAGTGCGTTTTAAGTTTAAGCTTAAATGCAATGCATCTGTGTTGATAACAAACTGGAAAGTTATGTGTATTTTTCTGAAAGCTCTCAGAACTTCAGATGGAAAGGCATAGGGGTATAGAAGGTAAACTACAGCATTGTGTTTATTTATATGAAGCTGAAAGTATATTCTAGAAGGAAGTGTTACAGGCCTACAGGCACTCCCTTTAATTCCCTGTAGAATATGATAGTTGCCACCAGCCAAGAGGCAACTATATAACAAAATCATCATTTATCAAAGGTTAGATACATAATTTAAGTATGTTTTAGAGAAATTCAAGTAATATAAAAAAATTAATGTACAAACCTTTAAATGTAGGAAATTCCATTCTGGATTTCAGTTCATGTCAGTTTAAATATAGCACATAAATCATTTTATCCTAAAATCATTTTTTTCAGCAATAAACATGATATGTTCCATTGTAACCAAACATTTCACTGGGATCAAATTAAATAGTCTAAAATTTATTATTACCACCTTAACTACACAAATGATCTATTTTTGAATGCCTGGTCTATTTGGCTACATTTGGCCTTTACTATAGATTATTTATGAAATAATTTTATTTAATTCCATCATATAAACATAGCTTGAGTGCTGTCCATCAGATATTTGCATTTGTGTATGCTAATGTGAGACACCTATCTCCCCATCCTCTCTGTCACCCTTATACATACTGAAGACCCAACTCTAGAGCTATATATGGTGGGTGCTGGCTAGAGCCCCACTTCTCCCTTCCATGACCACACTGACAGCTTCAACATGACAATCGACAGGTTGATCTATCAGGGCTCACCTGTAAGTATGCCAAATACCAAAAGAACCAAATTTTCTTGGTCATCCTTGTTACCCACAACATCACCCTCTCCCTCCCCCTCTCTCTCTATATATGTATATTTATACTCATATACACACACACATACATATATGACTTTACTTATAACAAGAGCTGCAACAGTCACTGTAGGGCAATGGCCAATTTTACAGGGATTTTTAAGCCAATATTGCCAAGATAGTGATTCTAAGAATAATATGTTGGGAAAAAGTCCAATTGCCTGTTAACCACTGGCTTGTTGATATTGGGAACAGGTGCCACTAGAAATAGTTATTTTTATACAATCCATTTTTACAGACTTGCAAAGACATTCTTGCTCCTAGGATGCTTTTCTCAGGGTGAAACCAGGATAACATCATAAATTTGGATATATATCATAGAATCCTGAGTATGAGTTTGAATAATTTTAAAGATAAATTTTGCTTATCTACAAATTGCTAAATAGAAGAAAAGTGTCTTTAACAGGCCATTTTTGAAATTTATTATAAATTTTCCTTTAGTGAAGCTATATTCTTTTTCCCTCAAAGCCTGTAGTTTAAGTCAGTGGATGATTTTTAGCTGTATGGAATAAAAGAAAAATGATTTTTCCACATATGCATAAGATTGTAACCATATGCACCCAATAGTGCAGTTTCTACTATGGGTTATATTACACCAAAATAAATGACAAAATTTCTGCCTGGAAAGCGAATATTACAGGGGAGTAAGTGATGTAATAAAAAAAACCAGAGTGTTGTCTGTTAACTTTAACTGGAATGTACTTTCACTGCAGTTTCCAGAATAAGATTAATATATATATTAAGCAAAATAAAGGAAATTCAAATATATTAAATAAATTCAATAATTAAAAATATGTGCTATTTGTATTTTATAAACTTTGCCTCCCTTTTTTGTATAAGCATTATTTTAATAGAAACTAAGTAGGGACTATGACTGATTAATTAGTATTGATTAATGAGATTTGTGACCCAGAATAAATAAGGTTCTCCTCTCCTCCTTGCTCCTTTATTCAAGTAAGTTTTATTATTGAGATTTGCCTTAAGATTAACTTTTACATAAAGTGGTTTTAAGTATTAAGATTTGCCTTGAGATTAAACTTTTTTAAGAAAAAGAGTTTTTCTTTTTTTTTTTTTTAAACATTTTATTTATTTATTTGAGAGAGAGAGACACACACAGCGAGAGAGGGAACACAAGCAGGGGGAGTGGGAGAGGGAGAAGCAGGCCTCCCGCAGAGCAGGGAGCCTGATGTGGGACTCGATCCCAGGACCCTGGGACCATGACCTGAGCTGAAGGCAGACGCTTAACGACTGAGCCACCCAGGTGCCCCAGAAAAAGAGTTTTTCTAATACAATGTTTGAAAACTACTGGAGAGGGTTAGAAGAGAATATTATTTTCCCAACTCTGGTTTTCTTGAGGAAGGATTTTCCCTCACACATTGGTGGCACCTTCCCACCTCTACTACTACCCTGGAGTTATCTAGTTGACTGGAGTTACTTAGCTGATGGGAGCCAAAATTGGTCCACAGTTCTCAGTGAGATGGGTTAAGCTCCAGAAGTCCAGTGCATGGGATTTCATCACGTTACTATTTCTTTCTCCATTCAGGTTACTGACCCAAATAAGTGTGTTGAATCTAAAGACTTAAAATGTTCAGTGGTGGGATGCTCCAAGGTTCAGGCTGGGGGTAGTCTCCTTTGTTGATCTTATTTGGCTTTCATGACATTATCTAACCTGGTTTTATCTGTAATAAATGGGATATTGTGGGCTTCCATCTTTGTTTTAGTTCTTAAATTGATCAGAATCTGGTCTGAGGATTAGAATGATGGTTGCTTCCAAAATCTCAATTGATTAAATGGCTTTCAAGTGTTTTCTCCTCTATACAGAGAGAATAAAATTTGCTACTAACCAATGATTGATTATTAGGAGTCATGCTCTATTCTATGTGATTTTCACATACCATGTCTTTTAACTCCTCTGCATTCCAAAATAGTTGCTATTCTTATGTTCATTTTACTGATGAGAAAACTGAGACCCAAATATGTTAGTTACTTGCCAAAGGATAAAACTAATAAGTGGAAGAGCCATGACTCAAATTTATAGTTTGGTTTGATTTTACTTTTTAATTTTTTTAGAATTTTTTTTTGAAAGATTTATTTATTTGAGAGAGAGAGCACGCATGAGGAGGGGGAGGGACAGTGGGAGAGGGACAGAATCCTCAAGCAGACTCTCCATTGAGCACGGAGCCCCAGACAGGGCTCTATGTCAGGACCCTGAGATCATGACCTGAGCCAAAATCAAGAGTTGGTTGCTTGACTGACTGAGCGTCCAGGAGCCCCTAGTTCGGTTTGATTTTAAAGACTGTCTTTTTTTTTTTTTTAATTATAAGACATTTAACGTGAAAAAATGACATAATATGACATGATTAAATTAACATGTGAACTTTTTTGTATTGAGAAAAATGGAATATTAAAAAAAAAATAGGTGCCTGCAGTTTAATCATCTATCTGATCTCCCCCTTCGATCTCTCATCTTTGATCAATCCAATGCTAATAAGTTGTTGTTTATCTCCTCAGAACTTTGTTCTTGCTCTTATAGAACTTATAAACACACCTTGATAATTTGGGTTTTTAATTTATATATTCATAATCATAATCTGCAAATTACTACAAAACTCTTTGTTTCTCACTAACTATATATCATATATCCAATTCTATTTTTAAGTTATTTCACATGAATTAGATTATGTCATACATGGCTGACTATTTTTAAAGTTTTATAATTCTCTTTAATTCCCTCTGTCCCCTCTTCCTTCTGTGCCACCGTACACAGCAACCCCACTACCTACATAAACAGAGGAAAGCCTGGCTGTACTTAAGTACTCCTCTACATGTTTATGTATTTATATAAAAAATGTAGATTTATAACTTGAGTTTAGATAAATCAGGTTATAAGAACTCAACTTTACAAGGAGTTTCATTTACTACCCCTATTTTACTTGCAAAGTTTTCTTATGATTTAAAAGGCTTCTGAAGGATTTCCTTTGCTTCAGGAACAGATGGGCACTATCACATGAGAGCCAACCACACAAAGTTTTATAGTTAATGCATTTTGTGGCAAGTTTTCCATTTGATGTCTCACAGTTTATAAACTTGTAGCAATAAAGATATTGTGCAGCACGTGTCCCATGATGTTGTGCCTTTTGTTGATTATGGTATCATTTGCATTCTTTTCATGGGTTTCTTTAGTCTTTACTCTTTTTTTTCCCATTAAATGTAGAATTACATAAACTATTTATAGACACACATATTTTGCTTATAAGTATGGTTGAGAAATGCAAAATAGTTACAAAAAATTAAAGAGAAATGTTAGCAAGATAGTAGAATGATTAACTAAAAGATTTATAGGATTACTCAGCTTTTCTCTTTGATTTCAGTTTTGTAAGTTGTATTTTTCTAGTGATTTGTCCATTTCAAATTTGGCAGATAATTGTTTATAACATTCTCTCGTTATCTTTTATATGTCTGATGTCCTTACATTGGCTAGTTGTGACTCTTTTTAAAATTTCCTCTGTAAGACTTGCCTGCGATTTAGCAATTTTATTATGTTCTAAGAACTTTTGCTCTCTTGATTCTCTTGATTTTATGTCTTATTAATATCTGCTCTTATTACTTTCCTCACTTTTTCATTTTATTTTATTGTCTATTCTATAATATATTGAATAGGTGCTTAATACATTAGTGTTACAGCCTTTCTTCTTTCCTAGTATTTGCACTTAAAAATGTTTAAGTGTTCCTCTAAGTACTGCTTCAGTACATCAAAAAACTTCTCGTATGTAGTTACTTTATTGTCACTTATTTCAAAACTTTATTATTTTCTACTATGACTTTTTTATAGGTAGGCTATTTAGAAAACTACTTTTATATTCAATAAATATGGGCATTTTCTAATATGTTTTTGCTTATGATTTCAAATATAATGAATTATGGTTAGAAAAAAATTTGTATCATTTCAATCTCTTGGCATTTTTGTAAGACTTACTTTATTGTCTAACATATGGTCATTATTTTTAGTCAATAATTGCAAATGTTTCTTGTATATGTGCCTGAAAAAAATGCTACACTGCATTTTTGATGGCTAGCATTCTACATATGTCCAAGAGATATATTTTAAAAATATATTGTTCAAACTTCTATATTTTTATTGTTTATATATTCTAGCAATTATTTAGTAAAATGTGTCACTGTTATTTTGGATTTGTCTATCTCTTTTAGTTTTATTAAATTAATAATAATTATTAAATTAATAAAGTTATTAAATTAATAGTTTCTATATTTTAAATTCATATTATCAGGTACAAATACATTTACTACATTATTAAATAATTATTACATATTTCTGGGAAATTGGCAAAAAATATCATTATGATGTGGTCCTTTTAATTTTAAGTAGTGATTGTGCCTTAAAGCCTATTTTGTTAAATTTCAACAAAGCTCCACCAGCTCTTTTATTTGCTACTCTTTGCTATAATTTTCTATTCCTTTATATTCGAACTTTCCACACCCTCATGTTTTAGAATATATAGCTATGACTCTTGCTTAGGCTGCTGCTGTTGGTTTTTATTAGTATTCAACTGAATAAATGACAAAAATCAATCAACTATATGGAGATGGACAAGGTATGTAATAGGTCAGTGTTTGCTGTGGCAATGGTTCTGTGTATATAAATTGTAGCTGCATATTTCTTCTTCCATAGCTGCTGTGGGGTTTCCCAAACACCAGATCTTGTAGACTGTATCTGAATGTGTTCAACACCAGTGATAAACAACTAAAGGTGAGTGCATGGTTTTGAAATACTCTTTCAGTGTTCTCTGTGTAAGTAGTTTGTTAAGATGCTTGCTTGAGAAGGCTGACTTAAAGTTTAGACAGATTATAAAGTAATCAAGTAAATGGTCATATTTATTCTTAAGGTTTAGAATGTATTGTTCTGTGAGCTGCAGTTTTTCTATACCTCCTATTTTTCTATACCTCAAAATACATTTACCAACTACATGTATAATAAATGCAATTATAAGAAATTCAGACATGGAAAGTTTGGGAAAATTGTAATAGAAACAGATGAACTAGAGAGGCACCTGGGTGGCTCAGTCTGCTGAGCATCAGCCTCTTGGTTTTGGCTCAGGTCATGATCTTAGGGCCCTGAGACTGAGTCCCACATCAGGCTCTGTGCTGGGTGTGGAGCCTGCTTGAGATTCTCTCCTTCTCCTTCTAGCCCCTGCCTCCCCACCCCCAATCAGCACTCTTTCTCTCTCTTTTTTCAAATAGATAAATAAATCTTTTTAAAAAAATAAACAGATCAACCAGAACATTTGATCATTTAACTTATTTTACTTCTTATTTTCATACTTTAAATAAGTTTTCTATATTTTCTCTTTTAACTATTCTTAAAGCACAGAACAGGAAATTGAAACATTTGTAGAAAACTCCATGTTCCAGGAAGGTAGTTAAGTTTTGATGTCCTTCTCCACTTTCTGGAGGAGACCACCTTGAAAGGCCTTTGGTTTTAGAAAGAAGTCATATCTGGAGATAAATCATTAAACTTAGTGTTATGAATTTTTCTTTGCTATTAGGATAAGATTTTAACCAAATTATTGATATATTACATTATGGGGAATTATGTTAAGATACAATTAAGAGTCCAAATTATATGAGATTACAGTTAAAAGTAGATTAAATATTCCTAACTCAGAAATACACTAGTTGCACGAACATGGTAATTTTATGAGGTACTGTATGGGAAGGGAATTTTCTTTTCTCATCATAAGTGATGGTTACTTCTATTCCAAATCACAAATGATACTCAGAATGTGATATTTTGAAAAATGTATAATTAGAGAACATGTCTCATGTGATTATTGATCCTCCTTAGAAATGCTGGGTTGAAATGAAAATATAGTAAGTATTAACAACGGCCTTTATATTTCAGGGTACCTAATTATCTGACTGACCCAGATGGAGTTCCAATATCCTTTTGGAGGAAATATAGTAAGAAGACAGATTTAGACAATTTTATAGCTCAATACAAATTTTAACAGGAGATCACAGTTAATTATTAAAAATAAAATGAACACATTATTTGGATGCAGCTAACACAGAGATTGGACAATGCAGACCAGATAAAAGAGAAGAGTCACAGAACTCAAGATGGTAAAGAGATTGAGCCAAAGGAAGCAGGAAATCAGTGTGAAAACGCAATTCCTCAGAAAATTCACTGAAACCTTACCTAGGGCATTGGATATTCCATAAAACTAGCCATGAGGACTTGAGCCAGCTTGATCGTTTGATCTAAATGTCAAAGCACACAGTAACCTCAGCTGATACCTTGGCTAAATTTTGACTAATTAACATTTAAATTGGAATTATCTTGGTTATTTGACTAAAATTCTCCCAGGAGATCAGAATGAAAATGCTTAATAGTTAAATTTGACAACTTAGAGGATGAACAGGTTTAAAAATAGGAGAAGTATTATATAAAATGGGAACATCTGTCTTCTGAGCTTTCAACATGTCAGTGACCTTTTTAGAACATGTTTATATTAAAAATTCCTTTTGTTCCCATTCATAAATGCCAAAAGGCATATCTCACCTAATTTCATTTCAGAGAAGGACTAAAAAGACTATGTTTCACACCTTATTTAAAAGCTGCTGCAATAAAGATTATAAAAAATTGAAGCCTTGTTCTTAGGTACTTGGGAAAAAAAGCATTAATAAAGAAAATTAATTGAGAATGAAATAAAATATCTCTCAGAAATACATATATTTTAGATTTTAAAATACTGAAATACATATATATATAAGTACACAAATTATATATGTACAGCTTGATGAATTTTCAGAATGAACACACCAAACTTGTCAGTACACACACACACACACACACACACACACACACCTGTTGTGATTATTTGGATTGCATTAACTCCATGGACCAATATGGGAATAATTGGCATTTTTACATCACTGACTCCTCAGTGATGCAGTGATGAAATCCTCAATGAGAAGTTCTAGCTCTTCTAATTCATCCACCCACCTTAATTTTTTTTTTTTTTTACCCACCTTAATTTTTTTAAAACTCTGGATATTCATTTATTTATTCATTCATCCACACATACATTTGGAGATACAATTATGGATAAGACTCTCTTTTTTTCTGTGAGTAGTTTTAAGCTAACAGGGTAAATGAGATACACACATAAATGACAATAATGCAAGTTGAGTCATTTTAAATTTTTGGAAATGGTACACATAAAGTAAAAATGAAATTGAAAGAAAATAATGAATAGAAAACACAATCAAGAATGACTTCATGGAAGAGAAAGCTTTTGAATTAGTCCTTGAAGAAAGGAGCCAATTAAAATATACAGCAAGAGGGTAATAACATTGTAAGCACTGCATAAAGTCATGTTGGCAAAAATGTACACAGCACAGGTAGATTGCTGGGTCTCACACCCAGAGTTTTTGTTTCAGTATGTCTGGGGTGGTCAAGCCTGAGGATCTGCATACCTTACAAGTATTCATGTGATTATGATACTGCTGGTCCGAGGACTACATTTAGAGAACCACTGCTCTGTTGTAAAGTAGTCTCCCTTGGTGCCGGCAGAAGGCTCCCTGAACTCCTGGGATTACTCTAATCATTGTTTCCTGGATTACATACCTAGCCTGAACAATACTTGTAGCTTGGATGCTCTTGTTGTACAGGCCTGGGTCCTATGCCCACCTTTGTATCTTGGGGCAGATCACATGGACCGAGGGAAGTAAGAATCCCAAAAGGATATTTTAGATACCATTGCAAAAGGGAAGGAGTACTAGGCAAACACAAATATTCATCAATGTGCTTTAATTCACAGCTCTTCAAATTTATTGAATTATTAATAAAAACATACATTATATTCCCCATTAAAATAACTTTAAATGATTACAGCTTCACTGAAAATGTGGCATTTGGACTTTAAAATGTAGTAATATCAACCGTAACATGGAAGAGTATATGCGTTTTCAAAACATTTCAATATATAATGCATAATGGTTGAGAAGAAACATTTATTTGTAAATTACATCCTGAAGATGAGGTTAGTTCAGTATCAGCATGTTGCCTAGCTGAAAGTGGGTAGCATTCACTTTGTAGGTTATGTGAATGGAAACCATGCAGTTGTGCAACACAGTTGATCCTTAATTACATTCAGAATTTTCCATGAGGTATAGCTCATTAGGTAGATAACTGGTTTTGTGGATTGGACATTTTATTGGTCACTGTTATAACACAGTTTTCTTAAAGAAAGTATTTTTTATTAATCTAGAAAATATTTCTTCCTTGGCAGGTATGATTTCCACCAGTCTAGATGGAGCCTGCTCTAAAAACCCTCAGTGTGGATCTGGATTCTTTCATATGCATCCTTTCTTGAAACATGCTGACTAGAGTCCCAGAATGTCTGCATTCTCCACAAATCTACAATCTCCCTATGGGACTGTGATAAAGTTACTTACTTTATAGTATTAACTTAAGGAGTTATAGAGTAGCAAATTTTTTATTTCTTTGGACATACATTTAGCAAGGGCATACCAGCAACAGATAGAAAGCCTTGTAGCAATTTTACCACCAGCAAAAATGGCTTACAGAGAAAAAAAATATTGAAGCTCACTTCAAGTTTAAACTTGTGAAAACTCACTGTTCGAACACAGATAAAGTGTTTTCCAAATAAAATGATCATGTGAGGGATATTTTCACCCATTTTAATTCTTTGGGAAATGGATAATTTGAGAATAAATAGGGAAAGCAAGGGAATAATTCTTCAGGCAGACATGCTATCCTGTGAACTTGCCCTTGTGAAAAACTGCCCATGAGCATATTTAAGGGTTTATTGTTCTGTTTTCTGTGTATATAAGGTATGATCATACATCTGGGGAATGAGTTATGAAATGGAAAATGTCCCCTGGCCTGAGACTACCGACGTAGCTGTTTCGGTGTTGCTTTGGCGTGGTGACAGCATTAAAAAATTCTCCTTAGTGCAGCCAGAATTGAGAGTCTCCATTTGTCTCAAAAAACCAAGGTAAAAACAGTCCTAATTTGCACACTTTGCTTGTTTGATTTTATAATTTTGACCAAGAAATCACAACAGCAACTTGTGTGTTCAATTATATAATTTTGAAGTATCCTTTCTCATCTTTTAAATTTGCTTTCAAATGTTATTTAATATCCAGCTAAACAAACAAGTAAAACATGTGTGGATATTTGTATCACTGTCCAAAAGACATAGATGAGTAGCAATGAAATAAATACCATGACTTTTTCCTTGGCTCCAGGTTTGTTGGTTATGGACAGACAAAGTTAAGAAGTGTGATTTTTTTTCATAATGCTCTGTCTCTATTATTTGGAGATGATTTATTCAGTTGTCAACATATTTAATCTAATTTCCTAGTAGTTTGTAACTGGGTGACATGAAGAGAAGCATGAGGGGATTTCAGCATAAACCTATTAATTTTCTATTATTACTACTTAAGTTTATTGGAAGAGAAAAATGTGCATGTACTAAAATATTTATGAAAATGTTATTTTGTAATCTCTTAATACTGAATTATTTTTTCTAAGGTTTAAAGATTGTAAAATGCTCATGAGATTTTTTTTTTCAATTTAGACATGCTTTTTAAAAATTTGCTTAAACAGGACATCAGCAAGATGGTGGAATAAGAAGTCTCCTGCTCATATCCCCCCATAGTGACAATAATTTGGCAGCCATTTATGGACAAAAGTGCTTCTGTGGGAGCTTTGGGACCCAGGTAGGAAGTTTGGAAGCCATGGTGGAGCCCACAACAAAGGAAGGTCATTTAAGAAGGCTGGCCCATGTCCAGATGGCTGGCTTATGAATCATGGTTCTGGTTACAGAATAGCCATATCCCTTAGGAATTTGGCTACAATCCCACTAGGTCTTGGTCCTGTCATCAGCACCATCCACTAAGGGACCTAGGAGAAGCCCTCTCTGCTTATGCGTTGGGTAACAAGTCTGCCAACCTCAGTCCCAGCTGTGCACCATGAAGCAGCCCATGGGCCCCCTCCAGCCCCTGGATACATATCATAAAGTAATGTAAATAGCAATATGGATAACATAAAATACGGTGGGGGAGAATAAAAGTATAAAGTTTTTGTGTGCAATCAAAGTTAAGTTGTTATCAGCTTAAAATAGATTGTTAAAGTATAAAATGTCTTATGTAAGCCTCATGGTAATCACAAAGAAAAACCTATGATAGATATGCAAAATATAAAGAAAAAGAAATTATAGTGAAAATAAAATCAAATCAGAAAGGGAGGTAACAAGAGAAGAAAGGAACAAAGAAACCATGAAACAGTCAGAAAACAACAAAATGACGAGGGTAAGTCCTTACCTATCAATAATTACTTCAAATGTAAATGGATTAAATTCTCCAATCAAAAGACATATAGTTACTGAATGAGTAAAAAATACAATCAACAATATGTTGCCTTCAGGAAACTCACTTTACCTTTAAGGAAGCACATAGGCGAAAGGTGAAGGGATAGAAAAACCCTATTCTATGCAAGTGATAAACCAACAAAAGAGAACAGGGGTGGCTATACTCATTTCAGATGAAATAGACTTGTCAAAGTCTGTTACAAAAGACAAAGAAGGTCACTACAGAATGAGAGAGGTGTCAATTCATCAAGAGTATATAATAATTGTAAATATATATGCATCCAACATTGGAGCACTGAAATATATAAATGAAGCAAATATTAACAGGTCTAAGGTAGAGACAGCAATGCAATAATAGTAGGAGACTTCAATATTCCACTAATAACAATGGATAAATCATTCAGACAGAAAATTAATAAGGACACACTGGACATCAGTTACACTTTAGACCAATGGACCTAACAGACATACATAGCAATCTTAAAATTTATATAAAACCACAAAAGGCATGGCATAGTCAAAGCAATTTGAGTAAGAACAAAGCTGGAGGCATCACACAACCTGATTTCCAACTATACTACAAAGCAGTAGTAATCAAAATAGCAATGGTATTGGTGTAAAAACAGACAACCAATAGAACAGAATACAGAGCCCAGAAATAAACCCGTGCATATATGGTCAACTAGCTGTGACAAAGATGCTAAGAATACACAATGGAGGAAGGATAGTCTCTTCAATAAATGGTGCTGAGAAAACTGGACATCCACATGCAAAAGAATGAAATTAGGCCCTTATCTTACACCAGACACAAAAAATCAACTCAAAATGTACTAAAGACTTGAATGTAAAACCTGAAACTGTAAAACTCCAAAATGAAATATAGAGAAAATTTCTAAACTTAGTCTTGGCAATGGTTTTTTTGGGTATGGCACCAAAAGCACAGGGACCAAAACCAAAAATAACAAGTGAGACTACATAAAACCAAAAAGCTTCGGCACAGCAAACAATCAATAAAATGAAAAGGCAACCTATGGAATGGGAGAAAATATTTGTAAACCACCTATCTGACAATAATTAGTATCCAAAAATATATAAGGACCTCATACAACTCAATAGCAAAATCCCCCCAAATTTTATTAAAAATTAGTCAAAGGACTTGAATAGACATTTTTCCAAAGAAGGCATACACATGGCCAAAAGGTATATGAAAATATGCTCAGTATCATCAGGGAAATGCAAATCAAAAACCACAATGGATGTCTAACCTCACACCTGTTATAGGATGGCTCTTATCAAAACCACAAGAGAGAGCTAATGCTGATGAGGCTATGAAGTAAATGAAACCCTGTGTACTGTTTTGGGGAATGAAAATTGGTATGGCTGCTATGGAAAAATAATATAGAAGTTCCTCAAAAAATTAAAAATATGACTATCATATCATCCAATAATCCCACTATGGGCATATATTCAAAGGAAATGAAGTAAGTTTCTCAAATAGATGGCTGTACTCCTATGTTTGTTGCAGTATTATTCACAATAGACAAGATATGGAAACAATCTAAATGTCTATCAGCAGATGGATGGATAAAGAAAATACAGTGTGTGTGTGTGTGTACATATATATTGTGTGTGTGTGTATATATATATACATATACATATAGTACATTTTGAATAAAAAGAGTTCTGATATTTATGATGTGTTAGATTATAAAATCTCTCTCCTATTTCCCTCCTTATTTGTTCTCCTTTTCTTAATTGTATTTACAGTAACAATCATATGGGAGTTTTGAAAAATACAGGCAATAGTGAGCGATTTTATGATTAAAAATAAGAAAGAAGGAATCCCTGGATGCTTCTCAATATTTGGTAACAGAAAAACTTGAAGCACTTTATGTTTATAGAGAAAGAGTCATTACATGTTACCCTGCAGGTGCCCTTCAGGATAACCTAGGAATGGGTGTTTTTATCAGAGAAATGGTCAAGACAGAGGTATTAAGTCACTGAAGTCAATGTCTATTTGCATCACTTTTGGGGTAAAATGGTGCTGATACCAATAATGGCACGTAATTTTTTTTTTAATTCAGCAATTCAAAATATTTTGACATGTGCTCCAACAGTGATGAATAACTTGGGAGTTCTCTTCACTACCAAATAATATTAAGTCCTAACTTCAAAAATTTTAATGAATTGGGTACTTCCGTGGATTTTGAATTTTAGTTTCTTTTTTGGCACACCAGGAATCACTCATTCATATCTGTGCTTACCTAGAAAACTTCTATATAATATTTTTCATAATAAAGTATATTTTGCTTTTTTGGCTTTCTCTAGCAGATACTGAGAAACAGCATGTTGCTTTTTTATAAGTGTGTTCGCTCTTCATGTATAAAGGCATGAATATCGTTTTCTAACTTGCTCTTATAATCTGTGCTCGTTCCAAACACATCTCTGGATTTCACAGTATTATTCCTTTTTGTCCTGTTCTGTCAACTCAAACTTTTACAAACCAAGCCCTGTCTTCAGCTTCCAAATATTAGTCTAAGAAATAGAGATGGGGACATTATTGTGGGGACATCACCTTCTATTGAAGCCAGGGTTGATTCTCATAAGGAATTCAAACTGTGGGAGATTTTAAATACTGATCAATAACTTTCAACGTTATCACTTAATTAAGAATATTTATCTTCCCTTGGCAAAATGCAAGCAACAACATATCCAGGGTATAGATGAATTCAATCACTTGAATACATATTTGCAATAAGAATGATGTCTTTCCTGAGGAAATTAAAGTGAAATATATAATGGGTCTGATAATATATGTAAGCTAAATATTTTCCTTCAGAAAAAGAAGGCACAGATTTATTGATATGAAATCTGCTCCCTCTCCTTTCTATTCCCCTCTCCTCATGTTTAGTCTCAGAAAATTGACAGAAGCTGGGAGTAACTGAAGTTGCTATGAAGTCAACATCTATCATCAATTCTTTCCCTCCTCAAGTCAATGAAAAAAACAAACCAAAGAAGGTCATTGCCCACCTTCCTTCCTTTCTTCCCCCTTCCTCCCTCCCTCCCTTCCCCTCTTCCTTCCTACTTCCTTCTTTCCTTCCTCCTTCTTTTCTCCTTCCTTCTTCTCTTTCCCTTCCTTCCCTTCTTCTTTTCTTTCTTTTCCTTCTTTCTTGCCCTCCTTTCTTCCTTCCTCCTTCTATCTTTCTTAAATAAACCTTATGCCTCAGAGAAAACTCTTTAACCAGAAGGTCATTAATGGCATTCTGTTTGACATGACTTCTGAAATCATAAATTGTCTTTGAAAGCCAACCCAGGAACGTAATTCTTCTAGAGGTAAATAGTCCCCAGTTTTCCAAGAATTTGAGGCAGTTATAGTTAAAAAATCCTCTTTGTCCTTCTCCAGGCAAATCTATGAGAAGTCTAGCAAGGGAAATTGGCTGATGATCTTTTTAAGAGTCTATCTGAAAGAGCCTATAGCAGCATATAGCTTTAATGTTCCTAATTAGTCAACATTTCTTTACATCACCCTGAAAGAGAAGAGCAGTAATTCAGGTGCAGAGGCTAAATTATAATCATAAAGTGATGTATTTCTGATACACTAAAGTGGGCATTAAAGACTTATCATTTAAACTTCAAATTAGGTAATGGATAGATTTTTGAAAATATTTTTGAAAACACTCACTGAAAATTGAAGTTAAATAATTTGACTTATTTAAGGGGTCATTTTAATAAATATTAACATTATAAATTACACACCCATACTTTCTATTCAGTAAAGATGTAAAGACTATATAACAGAAAGCTTTGGAATATAAAGACACATTTCTAGTACATAGAAAATAGTCTGAAAGTTTTATAAACATGGAAATTAAAATCCAAATGACTCAGGATAGAAGTGTAGGTCATTTATCAATTATACATGCAAACAATTTTTCTCAAGCAGAACTTCTAAACGAGCTTTTGTTTCTGATTGAAAACTAAATCTGTGTAGCATACAATATTGCCAAACCAAAAATGAGATAGTATTGTTTCTAATTTAGCCTAGGTGTTAAAAAAGGTCTTTAACTTTTGTTAATCTAATTATCTACTTCGTCAAAATATGTAGTGGTCACTATGCTTTTTTTGTGTAGTTTTTGGTGATGTGCACTTCCTACCTCCCTCATTGTGTTTAGAATAAATGCACTGTTTGTGTATACAGCAAAAGACCATCAGAACCTCTCTACTTAATGGAGTTTAGTCTAGAATGGCTTGCTGTAAACAAACATGAGAAAAAGGTCACTTGCTTTCCCCAGGAATGTGGTCTAGTGTCTGAAGTTTTGGTTTTATGAGCTTAGCATGTTCCTCAAATGAATTTCAATTTCATAAAACAAGCTGTAGATATTTTTATGCACGATTTTTTTAATGTGTGATAAGCTCACTGGTACCTAAGACAGCAATTTAATTTTGATTTATCGGAAACACATTTAATTTCTTTCAGTAGTATTGAGGAAACTGGAAAATATACATTGCTTCTTTTATTGAGAAGTTGAATTCTAATCAGTTATTTATATATGATAAGCTTACTATGGGCCAACCCCTGTCCTAAGTGATGTAGGAACTTCTCAGTGGCAGTAGGTTTTGTCACCAAGAAAGTGGCAGTTTGAAAGCCCAGTGACGGCTGGAGTCACAGAGTTAGAAATTACTCATGTTTAACTGCTCCCTTCCCAGTGTAACCTTTAACTACGTGTTGTGGCCAGTGTCTGCCCGATAACTGACATCAAGATGAAAGGACGCTAGACATTGCACTGTTTTCCTGATGCTACCATGCAGGTCTTTTCATTTTTCTGGCTTTTCCTTATTACTTCATATAGAGAAATAACTAAAGCTTGAAAAAAATCTCATGAGCTAAATAAAAAACACTACTGTTTCTTTTTGAAAAATATATATTTTGGAAATGTTCAGCTTAACTACACAGATGGTTGATTCAGGTATAGCCACTTCTACTAGAAGCTGTTAAGATAGAAGACAGTTGGAAAAATAATTAGGAAAATAAAACCACACATTTGAAGAAAGGCCTTGTTTTTGTCAATGAGCATAAAGTGTGGCATTTCAACTACCTCTTAACGAAGCCATATAAAACTTATTTTTTACTCTATTTTCTTCTATATTTTCTCAATAACTATATTTTTGATTTTCAGCCATCATCAGGAATACAGGTTTGAAAGAAATAAGTTCCTGGCTTAAATATTCCAAGAGGAGGATAGTGAGTAGCAAAATTGACTCAGTAGAGAGCTATTATGAATGGCTGTATTTTACCTCAGGGAATTTCTAATAATTGTAGGATCTAATATTCCGGTGCCCCCTTTGAGGTCCAGGGTTAAGAGGGGATGACTGAATTTCTATGTCTTGAGCAACTGAATATGAAGTAGAGGTGATTTATGAGCTGAAGAGGAAGTAAACACATATGTTTTAAGGCTCAAGCAACGTACTGGATATGTTATCTGGGGAAAGTCAGTTAACCTTTTAGTTTTTCCACTTGCTAAAAAAAAGTATGAAAATACATGTCTTATGTACTTCATTGGGTTGGTATGAGCTTACTTACATTAAAATGTTAGGAAAGGTCTTTGAAAACTTTAAAGCTTACTACCAAAAAAAGGTCCTTAAATTTTACCAATCATTATGATTATCAACATCATTTCATGCTTCTTTTGTCCCCAACTTTTATATTATTCTACAGAATATAATGTTTCAAATCTGAGCCTCTGAAGTGAAAATGTAGAATGGGGAATTGAAAAACCAAACACGTGCTCTCATTGAGTGCTCCAGCACAAATCAGTTAGGTTGCACATAGTCCCTGGGAGTGAGGGGAGCTGGCTGAGTGGTGGCATCCCAAATCCACACTGTCCTAAGAGCAGGAGAGCTGTGGTCACTGCAGCTCTCTCACTACTCAAAGCATTCACCAATTCTCTAGAAGGCTGAACTAGCTGATCTATGAACTTATTTCAGTGGCCAAATTCCATGCTAGTATATACCACAGTTAGAGATGAACTAGTGATGTTGAGCAAAATATTTTGGAACACAGGTAAAACAAGTCAAGAGTGGAAGTTTTGAAACAAAAAAAAATGAGTCAAGGGACTCATTACTTTATGCTGAGATTTTCCATTTACAAAATACTTTTTTTAAATTAAATTAATTAATGTGAAGGATACTTTAATACAACTGGGTATGTAGAAAGTCGTATCAAGGGAGCTTTTTAACATATGCAAGAAAAAAACTTATTTTAAAAGGCCATATATATTTTAGAATTTTATCAGAGCATTTTAATCAATATATATATATATATATATTTTTTTTTTTTTTTTCTATTGATACTTGGGAAAATAAAGAATAGTGATTAAGAGCTTAAATCTGGAATCAGAAAATTCTGAATTAAATCTTGGCTCCTCCCAGTCTACCACTTACAGCTATATGGATTTGGTCAACTTTCCCACTTCCTCATCCTCAGTTTCTCATCTGTAAAAGAAGGATAGACTAGACCCTAACTAATAGGGTACTTATCAAGATTAAATAAGAATATGTATAAAGAGCTTAGTAAAGAAACACAGAACATATGAATAAAATATAGCTATTAGTATGACCAATGATAATTTGACTGGTATTTAATGTTAAATGTTTTTAAGACAGGAGATTTGGAGATTTTTTTCCTAAACATTCTAAAGTTAAATAGCACATTGATGAAGAACATGATCATTTCTTTTTTTTATTGACTCTCTACCAATCTTTTATATTGCTACACTCACTTGCACTAACTACTTTTCAACAGTTTTTTCATCACTTACATGTTTTTGGTAAGAACTAAAGAAGTACTGGATAATGTACTAAAGTAGAAAGTGAAAGACTGTTTTGAATCAGAAGGGGAAAATAGAAGAGAAGGGTTGTGTGCTTTCCCTTCTAGTTCTGGTATTATTTTTGTTTGTTTTAATAGCTGAAATGGAAATGTGATTTCCAAAATGTGGAGATATGATTAAGTAAAATGAAGATTGAAATAAATACTAATTTTAAACTACAAATTGGTAAAGAGGCACTAAGCTTACGTTACATTTTAAGGAAGAAGGAATGCCTGCTTTAACAATCTTGTTCTCACAAGGTTTTATGTTAAAACATAGGAAAGCATGATAAAGAATTCATTAGGTATCTCCCAGTTCAAGGAGATGCATTTATAAATACATTCCTAAATATCAGACTGGATAATGTACTGTTGGACTAAAGTAATGGAAGTTCTGTATTTTCTTCCAGAAAGTAGACAGGGGGATGTCACAGGAAGCTTTACCGAGAAAGTGATCTTGGAGCTTTTCAGATATTGATGTTACACAGTAGAAAAGAGATAAATACATATGATTGTATAGTTATGTATGTGGGTAGAGCATTTTGGGGAATGTGGTGGTACAGTAATCAAGCCTGATATTTTCTATATATCTTCCCAAATTAAAACTGCATTCACATACATTACATTGTTTAATCCTCAAACATCTTTAGAAATTACTATATTTTTAATAGATAATGTAACTCAGACTGAAAGCAGTCCAGTGACTTAGCCAAGCGAATGCATCTAACACAGCTGTTTTTCTTATTCTGAGAAATTATTTTAAAGATATATGGTTTTAAGAGTAAAATTGAGAGTAAGTTATAGTAAATTTAGACACATTTATATAAAAAGAAAAATTATTCAAAGGAAATGAGGATATGGTTTATGGGTTTTAACATAGTCTAAGAAATGTGTAACTATATATACAGTTCCGCCAGGCTCACTAAGTGAAGTCCTAAGTCTCAAAAAGTGCACCAAAACATTTGTTTAAGCTCAGTATTGTTTTAAAATGTTATCATAAGTGGCAGAGAGATTATTTATTCTCTTTTCTTATTTTTCACCCCATGTTTGGTTGACTGGATCTTCTCCAAAGAGAACTTAAGTACAGAGCCAGGAGTAACTACATTCTAAAATATGGTCAGTGAGATAGAAATCTAACGACTCTATGGAAGAACCCCTCAGCTTTCCCTTCATTTTGCATGCTGGGGAGAAGATACGATAGTAAGTAGGCGGGTGGAATCATGAATGTTACACTATATAAGAAAATTCAGAAGTTATTTCCAGTCCCAGTTCTGCCATGAAAAAACTATGTAAACTTGAATACATTATTTTATCCCTCAACAACATTGTTCTCATCTACAAAATAAAATCATTAGAAGAAAAAGAAAAAAATAATAAAAATAAAGATCATGAAACACAGAAAGATCAAAAAAATCATTAGACTACGGATAGGTTTTAAGACCCTTATTACCTTTAATTTTAACTTTATAAGCTGCAGAAGGTTTTTGACATGTATTTAGAGGTAACGGGGTGACTTCTAAACTATAACTTCTGTAACACTAAAAGAAAATGTTAGAAAGAGGAAGAAGAAAAAATGTATCAGCAGGTCAGCTGCAAAACATTTCCATTGTAAGCAATTTCCAAGGATGTGCAAAAAAGAAAATACTAAAAAGCACTTAGGGGTCTTTTAAGTATTTGAACTTTAAAGAAAAATTACATTTAAAAAGCTGAGAAAAGCAGATAAAGAGACAAGCTAGAATAAGAAAATTATTTCTTGGAGAGTTAAACTGTTTTATCAAATCTACTTAAAATTTGAAGAAAATATTTTAATTATTAGGAAGAAAATAAGAGGATAAAAAAAGTGATGTATGGATGTCCCAAGGGAGATATCGATGAACAGTGTCTTCATCTAGAGTTACAGGGAAAAAAAAATTAACTGAAATATGTCTCCAAGACCAATTTTTAGCAAACGTACAAATATTTGATACAGCACTAAAAGATGTATATTTAACTCTATTATTTTGGTGATATTGTATACGTAAACATGAGACCTGAGTTATCTGATAGTCATAAAACACATTTCAGTAGTGAAAAAAAATGATTTGGCCAATCATTTAGACTTCAAAATGTCTACATGGACCTAGAAAATAGAATTTGAACCTGCTTAGGAGGATGAGGATGAGCGTTTAGGAGAGGAAAGAGGAAGAAAAAAGTCAGGAAGCAATTTCAGGAATTGTATCACAATTGTTCTTATACTTGCTTGCTTCCTCTCCCGAGAAGGTACACTCTGAGCAAGGTAGTTTTTATCCTGAGCACAGTTTTGCATTGCACTTGGTGCCATTTTGCCACAAAGTCTGCCAACATAATGAACTAAGGATCTGTGGCAGCAGAAATTAAGCTAGTTGGTGGAGAAACAAAATATAACAAAACAATAAATACGGTAAAAATTAGGTGTGAGAACAGAAGTGAGGTATTCAAGAGCTGAGGTTCTAATAAGAATGGGGTGTTTGTTTGTTTGCTAAATCCAAGTTGGGTCACCTACTCTGTGATCAAGAACCACTATTTTCATTTTTCTAAGAGTTTCCAAATTGTAAATGGACACAGTAATATCTATCTATAGGGCTGATAGGAAGTTGAAATGAATATAAATGCTGCTATTGAGTAAATGCTTACAAAGTATTAAGTGTTATTTTTATTAACTGTAATTTCTACTATAAATGTCATAAGGAGTAAAAAAAAATACTGAAGGGTTTTCCCCCAAAATAAAGTACATTAAAAATAATAGGAAATATTTTGTGTCATGAAAAAACGTCTTTGGGATTTCAAAAACGTGTCAGTTTCCATTCTGAAAATTGTATCTTAGAAATCGTATTATTCCAATATTGTAACAGGACTACAGTATCTATAGCGTCTGGCACATAATAAGTATTCAATAAATAATCTGTTGAACATGGGAAGGTCCTTCCCTGCCATCTTAAAACTCAGAATATTATAGCCCTATGCATTGGAAGGGAGATTTCCATTATTTTCCTTTTTCTTAACTAGTTAAACTTCATATCTTCTTTGAGAAGCAGGTTGTTTGATGAGTCACTGGTGAGGACAAAATCTACTAGAAAAATACAATATTCTATCTTTTGGTCCATCACTGCAAGTTTCTACAAGGTACATTTCACTTTACGATTATGATAATCCCTCTCTTAAGAATTTAAAGGATGGTTCAAGCTTGCATGTGCATTTGTGCATTTGCATGTGAGTGCTGTAAGGAAGCAAATTCAAGATTATGTAATTTGGAAGAAGAATAGATGCTTTGATTTTTTTTCTTTTCTAAGAACCAGGGTGTTGCCTTTTCTAATACCAGGTTGAGAAATCTTCCTGCAGCTGTATGGGCTGTACATCATATAATCACAGAGCACATAATGACAATGTGAAAATGTGCTTCCAGCAAGAACATCAGAGATGGACCACAAGACATGTTTAACAACAGGTAGAAATTGGTTCTTTGGGACATTCATTACACTGAAAGTGTCTAAAAAGCAATTTATTTGCTCTGTATCATACAATAAGTCTTCTTTTTTTTTTTTTTTGAGTCTGTGCTATCCTAAACTTTTTGAAGGATCTAGTTTAATAGTTCTTAATATATCTGATCCCTCCATATGCTTGAGGAATATGTTTCAAAAAAGAATACCATCTAGAATAACTCTCAATAGCAGTGAGTATGTGTGTATGTGCACTTAATGCATTTAGTGCACAATGAAAAAACTATTCCAGATGAATTTGATTTTTACTCCCAGGAAAAGAATCATGACCGTGGCTTATGGTGATATTTCTAGTTGTTCATTCAACATCTAGCCACCTTCCCCTTTCCTCAATATGTGAACTACTAAACTAATATATTTTCTAGTTTCTCTTATAAGTACAGGTGGCCAAATCATATTTTTAGTGAAAGGGGTTTTTATCAAAGACTGGTGGATATTTCTGGAAAAAAATTGTGTTTTAAAAATTTGGTTCTACACTTCTTTCTCCTCTTGACTGGAATTTAACATGAGTTTGGAATGGAAGTGAGTATCTTAAAACCATGAGGGCCAATGTTGCATGATAAGGAATAACTTTTATGAGACAAGAAGGAATCTGGGTTGTTGAGATTTTCTGAAGCAGCCAAATCCATGTTGGAATGCCCTAACTGGAGACTTCCTGTTATTTGAAGTAAATAAACTGGTTTCTGACTACCATGGAAGGTTTTCTACATCATGCAGATGAAGACATGTCTGTTACATAAATCATTACTGTGTGTTTATAAATGTGGAGACTTAGTCCCAAAGTATTTCATCATTTGTATCAAATGGTCTATATACTAACAACTATTATATTTATATCTCCATCTTGAAACTTTTAACAGAATTTCCAGCTGTCATATCCAACTGCCTTCTTGGCATGGTCATGTGATTGTCTAGGAGCATTACAAAATTAACAAGCCCAACATGAAACCTCATAATTCCACTTATGCACTAGCAGAAGCTGTTCATCCACTATAGTCCCCCAATTCTTGTCACTGACTATCCATCTGTGCTGTAGTGTAGGCCAAAAATCTTGAGATCACTCTTCATTACCTTTACTCAAAATTCACATGTATCAACTCACCTGTTGACTCTCCTCTAGAATATATTCTGAAAAAAATAAAATAAAATATATTCTACTATAACCATTTTTCATGACTCCCATTGCCATCACCATGATTCAAACAACTATTACCTCTTTTATTATTTAAAAATTATTTAAAAATCCCCTAAATTTTATTCTTATTTCCAGCCTATCTTTCCAATGTTTGAAACAAGAGGGATATAGTACTACTGAGTAAATCAGTAATGTCATTTCTCTGCTCACAATCATCTTATTCAAAGTAAAAATCAAATTACTTGCAATTACTCATAAGGCCTGGAAGATATTCTCCTCTTATAATCTCTATCACATTATTTTCTTAACATTCTCTACCTCTCTCACTCCATTCCAGAGAAATTTATTTGTGAGTGCCTCTAAAAGGTTAAAAAAATTGTGTTTCTTCTACTTTTTTGGGTTTTCAAAGATGTCCTCATTTAAATTATTTTACCCTTTTTCAATCAAAGCTATAATTTACTAGGTTGAAAATTTAACTAAGTACTATAATATATCAACCCATATGATGACAATTAATCAGATTTTCTTTTGTTTTCATCAATCCCAGCTCTGTACTGCAAAGCTTTTTAACATGTTCACAGAAATTGCCCATTTCTCTTCACCTTTAGGGACTTGTCTGCACCAGCTTCAAGTTATTCACCACTGTCTATGATCAGTAGCTACCTTATCTTGTGGTCTTCTGATCCTTAATATTCTTTATAACTTTCTATGGTGGCAGCAACGTATGGGTCCAGTAAATAATATATTAATTATTTCATTACTGCACTTTATGTTGTCACTTTCCATTCTAGAAAATAAATAAAACATGCTTCTTTCACCCATTCTTGAAGAGATAATTCCAAATGCTGTATATTTCCTGAGGATCTGTGGCTAATATTCCATTCTCTCACACTCATTTCTGATTCATTTATGATTCTTTGGTTGTAAGTTTAAGCTGACTTTGACTAACTTCTTAGGAAAAGCAAAAACAAAAACAAAAGATTATCAGAGGTCTGAAAAAACTCAAAGACCATAAGAGCAGGTTTAGAAATCAGCAACAAAGCAGGACTAAGTGAAAAGCATTATGAAGTATTCAGAATGGTTTCATAGTAGGAACAATCTTGTTAAGGCTCCATCATGAAAGAAAAAGAAAAAGAAAAAGAAAGAAAGAAAGAGAGAGAAAGAGAGAGAGAGGGAGGGAGGGAGGAAGGAAAGAAGAAAGAAAGGAAGGAAAAGAAAGGAGGGAGGGAGGGAGGGAGGGAGGGAGGAAAGAAAGAAGAAATCTAAACATTACTTAGTGGGTCAGTTGCTCAAAATTCAAAGACCTAAAGGAGAGCATTCTATTGGCTGAATCTAGTTATGGATCAACCTCTGGCTCTGTCCATAGTGAAAGAACACATCTATCTGGCCCTTTGGCATCCGTAATAGAGGGTTTTACCATCCCACCCAAATGGAGGAGAGAATTACCAAAGGATATATGCCTGCTGCTTAGAGGGGATGAAATAAAATATGAGTGATCAAAAGATATCAAAGAACTACCAAAGAGATCCTATTCAACACTGGTGTCATAAATAGCACATGGCTACTATTAAAATTATTATTTTAATCTTGCTGGTTAAGAGTTTCCTCATCTTGGGGCACCTGGGTGGCTCAGTTGGCTAACTGTCTGCCTTTGGCTCAGGTCATGATCCCAGAGTCCTGGGATCAAGCCCCACGTCAGGCTCTCTGCTTGGTGGGGAGCCTGCTTCTCCCTCTCCTTCTGCCTGCCACTCTGCCTGCTTATGCTCTCTCTCTTTCCATCAAATAAATAAACGAAATCTTTAAAAAAAAGAGTGTCCTCATCAATGTTTTATTTACTTTTTTTTTTATTAAAGATTTTTATTTATTTATTTGACAGAGAGAGAGAGACAGCGAGAGAGGGAACACAAGCAGGGGGAGTGGGAGAGGGAGAAGCAGGCTCCCCACTGAGCAGGGAGCCCGATGCGGGGCTCGATCTCAGGACCCGGGATCATGACCCTGGGATCATGACCTGAGCCGAAGGCAGCCGCTTAACCGACTGAGCCACCCAGGTGCCCCTATTTACTTCTTAATACTTGAAATCTTACCTACGGGAGAATAAACAAATACCATTTTTTTTTATAGAGACTAAAAGAAGACATGGTCAAAACAAAATGTGGTTTAAAAGACCTTCAAGAATTTAAAAAAATCTTTTTTCATAGCAAAGTATGCAATGTGAGTAAAAGTGCCATCTTGAGATGTGTCAGTATATTATAGTCTGTTATTATTTTCAATTAGGGAAAGTAGTTAATGTAAAACAAATAGCTGATAAAACTCTTACTATATATTAAGTAATGGAACTATTGCTATAATTACTTTCACTTTTGTCTGTTTTTTTTTTCCTTAATCCATGTAATCTACTTAATCCACAAAAAGTTAAAATAAATAAATGGCCCTGCTTACTCTCTCCACTTTGAAAAGTCAATAAAGAAGCTCATAGCAAATTAGTAACGTTAATTTTAAAGTAGGGTTTGGACTAATCTAGATAAAAGTAGCAAACTAGTACAAAGAGAAGACACATTAAAAGATTTAAACGCTAACAGGACCCATAATCATACTTAATTTTGGATATCTTTACTCTTGAGCAATTTGGGGAGAGATTTTGAAGGACAGTCAAAGTTTTGATCCCTATAGCCAGACCCGCTGAACTTTTCCTTAAAAAACACTCTCACCTTACTAAAGACAAATAGCAGGAGTAAGGAATGATGTTATTTAAGCAAGCAAAATATTTCTTCTGTTGTCAAAGTTTACCTACAGGAACAAGTAGAAAACACTATCTTTTCCAGAAAGTATTTGATAAAATTAAAATATCTTAAACTACCATAATGGTCCTTCCTGTTTTCTTGTGGATCTTTAGTCTTTTGAAGCTCACAGATCTTCTCTTATTTTTACCACTATAAAGATGTTGTTTATTTTCTGTCCTAACTGCATAAGAAAAATAGGATTCCAAAAATAAAACCAATGATTCTTCATTGTTTCATAAATATAATCATAGAATATTTAACTTATCTATCTTTACAATATGAAGAACTGACACAAGTTTATTCACTGACCTAACACATTTTAATAAATATAGTCTGTTGTTTTTTAAAGAGGCTAAATAAAGTGTTAAAAATATTTGAAAAGATGGGAAATTTGATTTTGATCATTATATTCTGTTTAGTAAGTTCAATAAGGGAGAACTTCAGTTCAGACGTGTAAAGTCTATCAAAAGTTATCTGTTTAAGATGAGCAAAGGAAAGATATCAGTTATTTTAAAAAGGGCAAATCAGTTGGAGGTAAAATTAGAGTGTCATGGAAATGATAGAGGTTTGGTTGTATGCAAATTATTTAAATTCTTGAGTTTGACTTTCTTTATGAACAAAATGGAGTAATTTGACTCATCATGTTTTTATGTGGATATAAGATAATGTACTGAAATATATGTGGTCAATACAAGAGATGAGTTCTCTACTTCCTTTTTTTTTCCACCTTTATTGAGATATAATTGACATATAACATTGTGTAAGTTTAAGGGATAGAGTGTGATTATTTGATACCCTTATGTAATGTGTGTTGTTTTGCAAAAGCTGCAAAGTAAAAACTACATTTCTTAGTCACCCCTGGAATTCTGAATATGATGCATATTTGGCAAACTTATGTGTTTGCCCAATATTTGATGGAAATAAGGCAGAGGTCATCTTTCTGCTGCTGGGGAAATTTTGGCTATCCACTCTCCTGGATATACTTGATTTTTCTGCGGCAATATTAGCATAAAGTCACTGGCTTTCTGTATGACAAGAGACAGAGCTGCAGTTAGTGACAAAGGTTTGCAAAGGTGTGGCATGGTCTGGAGCTAGGAACAACTGCTGGTCACGGTGACTTCCGGCTTTTATGGGGTTCCTGACTGTGGCAGTGGCCTTGTGATTCCTCCCACTGCCAACTGCAGGAATAGCTTCCCAATTCCCTGTCCAGTTCTCAAATATAGAAAAGACAGTGACTTTCTTTGTGGGTTGGTAGTCATTCATGAACATCCAACCCAGACTTTATTTCTTATACCCTCAAATAAATTCCCTTTTTAAGTGGCTTAAGGGGATAAATGTGCTCTGAAAAGGAACCTGGATCCACACAATGCTGAGCAGATACTGATGCACAGTTGATAATTAATGGCAACATTATACTTGTAAAAAAAAATACACGTGTATACAAAAGAAGGTGCATTTAAAATTGTAAGTGCAATAAAATTCTTTGGGAAATTCTGAATGAACTTATGCTTAAAAATCTCTAACTAGTCTGTTTCCTTTTACCAAATCAAACATTATATACTAAAATATAATTGACCAGTGGATGCAGTATAAATTAATTCTTCTCTGAATAAAATTGGGTTCTAATCATTATACATTTGTACGTAGGTGTTATTTTTAGCAAATCCTGATAAGGAAGTTATCTATACACTATGTGTATAGTCTATTGAAAGTTCTCTGAAGAATGGTCTCATAGGTTGCAGTGTTGATATAAACATTTAAGTAACATATCTCAAACATATATAGAATGAGATAATTTGTTTCAAATCCAAATGCAATGTAGAAATATAACTTAAAGAAATTAAATCTGAGCAACTTATACATTGAAACCAACTATGTCCCTTTTCTCTAAAGAAGTTTACATTAACTTATGGCTACATGTGTGTAGTCTACATTTGATTGCTCCCAAGTTATTTGAAAGTCTCAAAACAAGACTGAATGTGCTTAAAAACATGTGTTGCTGCTAATGTCCTTTGGGAAAACAACTATAGTAAGTCACCTTGTGGTCATCAAGAACCAAGTCACCTTAAACAGCAATAACCAGCATATGTATAATAAAGACAGGAAAACTGAAAGTTTTTGGCTTCTGCCTCCAGCAAAGTAACAGGAAATGAACAGTTCAGGACATATGGGCAGACTAAATATTCCACTCTAATCTTTGCCTAAATCAAGAATTATTGCACAGGATACACTTCATGCTGTTCATTTAAAGCAGCTATAATCACCAATATTGCAATGTGTTGTTTCTAAAAGCAATGCTTTTGTATCAGGTTATTAAAGACAAATGGCTTCCATTGTTTTATGTATTTTCAGACTGCTACTCAAGTTTTATACATTCCAGGATTCTTTAAAATAAGGCAAATATATATTCCTTGGTTTATTAAATTTATATGATGAAAATATAAATTAAAATCCTGTAAGTTCCCATAAAAGCCTGCATCCTGAATCATTGATGGAAAATTTAAAATTGGATAGGATCTTGCAGCTTATCATGCCTCTTCCCCCTTCCCCTGAAAACCTGAACAATTTCAAAATAAGGAATTAGTTAAGAGATCTAACTAAGGTCAAACCTATTGTGTGTTAATCAGCCATTTTCTTAAGTAGGCCACAATTATGGGCATTTATCTATAAGCATATATTTTCTTTACCTCTCTATCTATTTATCTCCACCTAGTCTCTTACACATAAGTACACTGGAGGTACTTTTGCACAGCAAAACTCTGTTACAGCAATGCACAGGGATTTTTTTTTTTTTTTTTTTACTTTAACTTTTATAGCCATAACTTTTGAAGTCAAGGCTAAGTAATGACAGAGAAAATCTTATACATTTAAAACCTGAATGGATTTCCTCTCTGTCCTAATCAAGGGCTAGTGCTGGTCTTCTCTTCATCCCTGCTTGGAACACGAGAGTGACAAGAACTCTATCTTGGTTTTGGATCTTCTGCCCTGAGCCAGAGTAAGGGTAATCAAGGAAAAGACATGAGTAGTTTTTGTGAGGTAGTTTGAAAGGGCTCAGGAAAATGTTGGAGAAAAGACAAGTTCTCTTTTTGCTAGACAATTTAGGTACAACATGGGACGCTCTGAATAGACAAGAAGGCAACTAATGGGGCTCTGAGTTCATCAACACTGGGTGAGAAAAGATGGTCTGCAGACCTTGGTCTGCTTCTGTCAGACTTCCCTGTTCTCGATGGGCAGAGAAGGAGCCCAGCCATTCTTTTTTTTTTTTTTTTAATTTTTTTTTAAGATTTTATTTATTTATTTGAGAGAGAGAGAATGAGAGTGAGAGAGCACATGAGAGGGGGGAGGGTCAGAGGGAGAAGCAGACTCCCCGCTGAGCAGGGAGCCCGATGCGGGACTCGATCCCGGGACTCCAGGATCATGACCCGAGCCGAAGGCAGTTGCTCAACCAACTGAGCCACCCTGGCGCCCGGGCCCAGCCATTCTTAATACTGACTCCACTACTCTCTCCAGGACTCACCAGGGCCAGCCCTTTCATTTGATGACTCTAGACACATTCTAAGGACAGAATTTCCCTTCCCTTCCGGGTGACCTTTACCTTTGCTCCCCAAGGAGCAGATATAGGTGACTTTGCTCCCCCAATTCTCTTTTTAATCTATTACCCAGGTTTCCTCCAGCATTTCCCTTTTGATTCTAAAAAGCATATCTGTGGGGGGCACCTGGGTGGCTCAGTTGGTTGGGTGCCTGCCTTTTGAGCCCCATGTAGGGCTCCCTGCTCAGCGGGGAACCTGCTTCTCCCTCTTCCTCTCCCTCTACCATTCCCCCTGCTTATGCTCTCTCTCTCAAATAAATAAATAAAATTTAAAAATAAAAAGCATATCTGTGAAATATAAAGGCATTTGTTTGTTTGTGGGGATTTTTTTCATGCCTATGTTAATAACACTGATGTTTCTCCAGTGTTGAAGATGCTAAGTGACCATGAGATGCTGAATGACAATGAATGCAAAAAAAAAAAAAAAAAAAAAAAAAAACCCACAAAAAACAAAGCATGGTGATTAACATCTCAAGACACATTTCTCTGTCTATATAAGCAGAAAATTTCTTTTTGTCAGCCTAAAGCCACTGAGGATTATCAAATTCCCACTTCAGCCACAGAAGGCATTAACTTTTATTTACAGACATTCTCCAGCAGAGAATTTGGTGGAAGTCAGCAGCAGGATGTTCATCTTGAAGAAGATGCCATCTTCACATTTTCACAGATTTATGAACCGGCTCACAGAAACAGCCTGAGGTCTTGAAATGTTTTTAGGAAATTGTCACTTTAATCACTATGTTTAGAGTGATTTCTGACAAAGAGATTGAAACTTTTTCATGACTGTTGTACCAATACAGACAGAAGCAGTGTTAAGCTTGACAAGAGTTAGTGTGAGTAATGGAAACAGGTCAGAAGACAATGCAGAAGTGATCAGTTTGTGTGAAAGACATAGACGAGTACCGAGACATGCACATAACCACGGCTACCTGGACAGTTCACCAATATCCTTGGGAGGCAAGTATCAGGATCATGATACACGCGCCCACTTTTCTACCTTCCCACGTGTCAGGTAGCAGAGGCTCTCCCAAACGCTAATCCAGTCAATCCTTATAACCGTATTCTGCATCTGTAAGATCACCTCCATGTTTGAGATTAGTGAACTAGAGCAAAAGGTAGTCAAGGTCACACAGCAAATGTAAAAACCCCAATCCTCCACACATTCTCCAGACTCCAAGCGTAGCGCTGTTGGCACCTCACAGCTGCCTCTGGAACTGCTAGGACCACGAGAACGTGTGCCGCGTGCTGCGTGTCCGACCTGAGGGTTGCTTCAAGTAACAATCATAGACGTGTACTGACCACTTACTACAAACTCTTGCAAACACTTTGCATGCATTATTTTTATTTAATCCTTTGAGTAATCTAAAGAGACAGTCACCATTGTCTGCTGAAGGAAACTGAAGCTAGGAATGGTTCAGTAACTTCCTAAGGTCACATACTTATGTCTGAGGTATGTAAGACACAGGCAGTCTGACTCAGTACACTTACCGTGAAACATTAAGTTATAAACCAAAAGATAATGTCCAAAATGCCCACTGTCTTCCTTGCTAGTCTTTCAGGAAGCATTTGTATTACTATGCGCATTGTAATATATGTTCTATCTACAAACTTTTTCTTTTTTTACCAAAAGCATGAATGAAGTAATTGTCAATTTCATTAGAAAAAGATTGGATTTAAGAATATATGTTGCCTTAATTTCACCTGTAGTCTGTAAGTGTATGGACTCCAGAAGTAATTATGCTAAATGCAGATAATGCATTTTAGATTTGGTGGCTTTGCTTATACAGTTATTTATTATTATTCCAAGTCTATGTTTCCTTAATACTATAAGATACAATGATTAATTATTGAAATGCAAACATATTCTGTTGCAGATTGGAAACCCCGGGAAGCATACTCTGAGTCAGAGATTATCCTGCAGCAAGCGTATGAGGGAGTACCCTTGGTATCAACACCTGTGGAGACAGAGTTGGTCAGGGAGAATTTGACTCTGACCCAGCCACAACAAAGATCTCAGTCTACCTCAAGAGGGACATCAAAGCCATTTGGCTCTTCAGATGTGGCAGGGAGAGTGGATTTTTATACTCCTACACCAAGCAGTCATTAGATACAGGCTGCCCCCAAGAAGGAGGCATGGCTGTGGATGAGGCAGTGACCACAGGGAAGAAAACTTCAAAGAGGACTGAGGGCTGAGGGCCAGCAGTACTCGCAAAGCTGGAGCAATAAGGCTAGGTTTCTCATTCTTTGAAATGGGAGCTATAAGTAGGTAAAGGGTCAAATCTAGAACAAATTGATAAATGTGATGAGAAATGCCTTCTTTAAAAAAAAAAGAAAAAAAGGGGGAGAGAGAGAGAAATGCCTTCCTTAAAATAGAACATCAACTAACAAATTTAGAAAGGATGATATAATAAGAAAATCACCATGTGGCAGCCATCATATTAATAACTGATTCAAGTAACAACCATCAAGGGACTCTAAAACTAGGGAATATGGTTTTGATAAGAATGACATTATTCCTGTACCCTCAAATTAGATCCTCCAAAATACTTAAAAATTACAAAGGTGAAAAGAGTTCATTCATATTGGCTAAGACTGGCACCATTATTCAAGCGATCAGAGATAAAATAACTTTGATGGGCAACTTGATATTATGTACTACCTCACAGGAGTAAGAATATGGCATCACTTCTATAATACTTCTACCAGAAAAAGCATCACCTGAAATTATACTTGAGGAAACATTAGACTAATCCAAATTGAGAGAAATTCTACAAAGTAATTGGCCTGTAATTTTCAAAATTGTTAAATTTATGAAGATCAAGGAAGGTCAGAACCATCCCAAATGAGGGATACTGAAGAAAAATGACAGCTAAAGGCAATAATTGAGAATTGGATCCTTTTGCTATAAAATACATAATTGGACAGTTGGTAAAATTTCAGTGAGGCCTCCCAGTGAGGGATGTATGAGAATTCTTTGTACTACTCTTTCACCTTATCAGTAAGTTTGAAATATGTCAAATAAAAAGTAAAAAGTTGAATAAAGGAAAGAAAAAAACCAGATGCAGTCTTTTGAGTTCCTAGAGTAAAATAAATGACAATTACAAATCAAAGCAAAAATACTTTTGGCTTGCAAAATTCTTTGCAAATTTTTTGGTTATTTGCAGCTTAGCACATTAATGGAGTCAAGTCATGTTTATGCCTGATTCTAAAAGGAAATAATTTATAATTCATAAGAAGCAGATAAGCACTCACTTTCAATTCCATTTTCAGATTTGTTTCCCAATCCCATGGCATCTTGAGATACGAAATGCATATGGAGAAAGGTTTTGTTGCTAACTTGTTTGTGAGCACTATTTCCTTTGATATTTTATGACATACTACATTGTTTAATATAATCAGCACAGAACTTTCAGTATTAGATGTTATTTAAAAATTTATATAAATTGAAATAGGTTCCTTTTAGAATAATGCAGGAAATAGGAAGCATTACAAAGCAAATGGTTGAGGCAATAGAGAAATAAGGAATAAGAAGCAAAACAAGAGAGCCACTATATATGTATATGAACATATTAAATATGTATATATTCATTCATAACCATTCTCCCTATGGGAGAACATATCCTTAACAGAAAATGAGAGAAGTTAGAGAATAATATTTTTTTGCTAAGTACAATTTTATTGGTATACTAACCTTCATATTGTTACTATTAGGCCTTCATAGCACCAGGCTTTTGCAAAAACAAACATATTCTTCAACTGTTAGTTTAATTGGCTAGAATCAAAACAATTTATTCATAACCTTGACTTTTATCACCCTTTGATGACATTCCTTACAAAGCTCTGACTGAGCGTGTTGCATGCATCATATTTAATCCTCAAACACTGTAGAGAATATATACGTTATTACCTTTATTTTGCTGAGGATTAGAAATAATAGTAGTTATGTTGTCTGACCAAGGCCACACAGTAGTAGAGCAAATAATTGCACATGGGCAGAATTATTCTTGAACAGTTTCCTTAACTCCTCATAGGGAAATATATGCTTATGTTAATTTGAAATTTAAAAAAATGATTTTACATTTCTTTCCCACTTTTGTATCAATCTTTGTGAGTTTCGCTCACTTTGGTTTTCATAGGCTTAATATTCTATATATTATTGAACATTATAAATATGCATTATACTACTAGTACAAATATTAATTTCAAGAAATAAAAGGTGATGCAATTTGAATAAGATAAATTCATTGAGAGCATAGTAAATATGGGAATCTTACATATTTAGATATATCAACATTTTAATATATTATATGTGCTATTGTATAGTTATTTAGAATGTATAATATTTTATATATCATTATATATACACTATATGCTGTTTTATTACATCTAAACAACATATATATATATATATATATATATGTATATACACACACACATATATATACTACACAGATAGGTAGATGTTTCAATATAAGGAATTAGGTCTGTGTACATTTTACACATGTGTGCTTTTTACGATACCTACAACAGCAGCTTTCCTACACAAATTTAGACTGCTGGAGGTCTGGAGAGAGAAGCAAAGGGCATAGAGAAAGCAGAGACTAGATCATCACTTTGTGACTTACCAAGTTCTGGCGGTGGGATTCTTTCCCTCTCTAATGAATAATGTAATTACATGTTTCTAGAGGGAACTTAACATTTAATGATGGAGAATTGGCTTGTTTTTTTCCTAAGTAAACAGAGAACCTCTCAGCCCTCCTTTGGATTCATAACCACTGTATGTGGTGTTCTACAATTCAACAGACATTTGCCAGAAAGAATGCAATCACATACAATTTCCCATTTGGATTCCGATCTATTGAAATAAGGTAGAGGTATGGGCAGGTAAATTCTAACCATAATTTCAGAGGGCTTAAGTCTTATTTCAAATTTGGAACTAGAAGGAACTACACAAAAATCCAGTCATCCTCTTATAGCTAGGTCTGTTGATTCTTGAATAACTATTAGGGCCAAGCTTCATAAAGTAAAGTGGATATTGAACAAAACAGAGAAAAAACATTTCTTTTTGCATGTATCATCTTCACTGGAGCTGAATTCTCATTCCTCCATATTGTCCATAAACAGTGTTCATCTAAAGTTTCAGTGTCCAGGATGAACTCGCCAGACACTGTGGAATCCTACTGCTTAGACATCCACCTAGCAGCTGACGTCACCTTCCTCGGTCTGTGGAAGATGAGCTGCATTTGTGAACGAGCTTTTCTTCAGGACTGAAAAGAGACTGAGGAATCAATTGTGAATGGACTTGGGCAGCTTTGTTTGTTCAGTTTATAAACAGTTTGAAAAGTTCTGAATCTTGCCCGGAACACTTTGGCTTAGAGACAGCTGTGTAAAATTTGTAAAAACAAGCTTAGTTTTCACATTGTCCCTCACTGTTGCAGTATGACAAATATTTTCCGTTTGATATTTAAAAATATTTGTTTGGCTATGTCATAGAGATATGCCATGAAATATCTCTGTTTGCCTTCAATGATCAAAAAAATCATTCATACTACATAAAATGTTTTCCTAATTAGTGTAAATTTTACCAAAGAACAAAACCCGTTATGTTCATTTGAGAGTGCCTTTTTATTTTTTTTAGGATCTACTTTCCAGAACAGTTTTAGATTTACAGAAAAATTGAGAAGATAGTATAGAGAATTGCCATTTAGCCAATGTCCAGTTTCCCATATTAACAACAATGCACATTACTATGGTAAACTTGCCACAACTAATAAACCAGTATTGATTCATTATTACTAAGTAAAGCCACAGTTATTCAGATTTCCTTAGTTTTTACCTACTGTCTATTTATGTTCCAGCACTCTGCCCAGATATAACATTGCAGTCAGCTTTAAGGTGTTCTTAGGCTTCTTTTGGTTATTCCAGTTTGTCAGACTTCCCTTGTTTTTGATGGCCATAAGAATTTTGAGGAGTACTGGTCAAGTACTTTGTAAAATGTCCCTCAAGTAGAATTGTCTGATGTTTCTCTCGTTATTAGACTGGATGTATGGATTTCAGGGATAAAAAAAAAAATCACAGAGGTAATTACCATTTTCAACACATTCTAGCAAGGGTACAGAGTATCAATATAATTTATCAAATGTTAATATTCACCTTGGTCACCTGGCTGAGGTAGTGTTTGTCAAGTTTCTCCACAATGTTATTCTTTCTTTTTCCCCATTTCCAAATGGAAATTTTTAGAAGTCACTACACACAGTTTACCTTTAACCAATGAGGATTTACTCCTTGAGGACAGAGTATTTCCATACTTTATTAGGATTTTCTCTGTAAGGGAGATGTCTCTTCTCTACTATTTATTTATTTATTCAATAATTTATTTATATCAGTATGAACTCATGAATATTTATTTATTACATTGGGTTTCAGTCTAATACTGCTTTATTTTATTGCTCAAATTCTGCCAGTTTTGGCCATTGGGAGCTCTTTCGGTTGTCTCCAATGTCCCTATGCCATGTATCCATCAATGTAGAGGTGGGCTTTCTTGCTGTTTTAGCACTGACTTTCTTCATGTTATTACAAGAAGATCCAGGCTCTTCTTGAATCTTTTCTGCCCCAGTCCTAGAATCAGTTGTTTCTTCAAAGAGCCCTGGAGCCTCCTTTTTGAGAATGGTGTTAGAAATCAAGATCTGTGGGTACCTGGTTGGCTCAGTCGGTTAAGTATCCGACCCTTGGTTTTGGCTCAGGTCATGATCTCAGGGTCGTGAGATTGAGCCACGTCTTGGGTTCCATGCTCAGTGGGGAGATTCTCTCTCTCCCTCTTCTTCTGCCCCTCTCTTTGCTCATGCTCTTTTTCTCTCTCAAATAAATAAATAAATCTTTAAAAAAAGGATCAAGATCTGGGGGCTCATTATGTTTGTTGCTACTGGACTAAAGTTGCTTCTAGGCCCTAATTTTAGCTGATAGAGAAAAGAAATTTGTTTGTATACTAACCTGTACGGACACATATCTATAGATACTGCTATATGTCATTATCTCTATGCATATTGAGCTAAACATAAATGCACAGTACGTCTCCAACCCTAAAACATTACCGCATGGATCATTTTAGCATTCTTTCCTTGCTTTACTGTGAACTCACACTACAACACAAAGAAACCTGGATCCCACTATTTGCTGTTTAATTAATCATTTAGTTCCAGTATTTATATATAACAGTATCAGAAACAACTTTATCAGCTAGAGTACAGTGAAAATGTCTTGTTTGCCTCCAGTCTTACAGGCTTCACTCATTTTCTAAGTTACTTAGCTCATCACCTTTGGCCACACCCCCACCTGCATTCAGTGATTTTCTTTCACATATTTGTGATACAAGTAGATTCTCTTATGAAAGTCTGGGTTCCTTCCTTGAATTTCCCCAACCTCCCAAACATTTTTTTTATTTGTATACATTAAGGTCGACTTTTGTGCTGTTAAATTATATGGGTTTTGACGTATGAATAATATCATATTTCTGTGACCGGATCACACAAAATGGTGTTAATGCCATAAACAAACAAACAAAAAACCAAAAAACCCAAATACTGGGTTCTATTTCACCCTCTCCTCCTCCCCTAGAACTTCTGATCTTTTCATCTTTTTTAGTTTTGTCTTTTCCAAAATGTCATATAGTTGGAATCAAACACTATGTAGCCTTCTCTGACTGGATTCATTCATTTAGCACTATGCACTTCAGGTTTATTTCTGTCTTTTCATAGCTTAATGGCTCGTTTATCACTGAATATGATGCCAGCATCTGTTATATCACAGACTGTTTATCCATTCACCTACTAAGGACATACTAGTTGCTTGCAGTTTTTGGCAATTGTGAATAAAACTGCTACCTACATTTACGTGCCAGTGTGTGTGTGTGTGTGTGTGTGTGTGCGTGTGTGTGTGTGTGCGCGCGCGCGCACACGCGTGCGAGCCCATTAGTTTTCAAATAAGTTGGGTAAATACCTGGGAGTGTGATTGCTGCATCATGAGATAAGATGATGTTTATTTTTTAGAAAACGGACAAACTATGATCCTATTCTAAAGCATAGGAGGAAAGTGTCCAGTCTCTTACCATTAATTACGACTTGTAGATAGACATACTTTATCAAATTGAAGATACCGTCTACTCCTAGATTGTTGAAATATAAAAAAATCATTAATGGGTATTGGATTATGTCAAATGTATTTTCGGCATCATTGATACGATCATATGATGTTTCTTCTTTACTCTTTTGATATAGAGGATTATATTAACTGAATTTCTAATGTTGACCCAGTCTTTCCTACTTAAGATAAACCCCATTTAGGTGCTTCTTACACATTACTGGATTCAATTAGCTAATATTTAGTTGAGGATTTTTGCATCGTTAGAGAGATTGATCTTAGTTTTCCTTTCTTATAATGATTTTATCTATTTTTTGCATTAGAGTGAGGACCTAAATTATGACTCCTCCCACTCAGAAGCTCCCTTCTCTGTGGGGAAAACAAGTCATCCGCAGGAGAAGCAGAAGACAAATGACTTTTTGCCCATTGGATAATTTTTATTGTTTTGAGTAAGTCCTTAGCTTTTTACTAACAATCAATCCAGCAACCCTATTAAGACAGGCATGATAAAATGTTAAGTTTGACTCTTTGACATGACTCTTTTTTATCAAGAGGTTTATCACCTTATTATATTACATTTAGCTGTTGCTGTCATCATTGTCATTATTATAAATATGCTTTATATGAAATGCTTCACGAAATATGAGGAAAGGTAAATTTGATTTAAGTGTGTTTCTTTCAATTTGTCTATGTCCCCTTGGGACTTATTGGTATTCGTGTTCTATAAACCAATGATACACTTCTGAACACATAATTGCAGACAACATGATCCCTCTACCAAAAATATAATTTGTCACTGTACCACACATGTTTTATCTTTCAGAATAATACAATCTTTAGTGGTACTTTGAAATTTTGCTTTTTTAAAAAATCAAGTTTGCCACTAGTATGCTTAATATTCAATTCTAGAGGTCACAGCTTGTTTTAATAATGAGTAGAGCACACTAGCTTGTAATAAACATTAAAAGTGTGTTAAGGTTTTAAACAGAGCAACTTTCTTCCAGATAATTTACTTTATGTTTGCTCCCGGCACTGAAATGAAGAGAAAAGTCAAGTAGCAACTCACACTATTATTTCTTGTCAATAACAGTAAAGATATCTAGAAAATTTCATTAGAACAACTTCTTTAAATATACTTTTCTGACTTTCCTTCACATAGTAATTTTAATTTTGCTTGGGGGAAAACTAAAAGATGTTTCCATATTAATTACATTTTAACAATTTTTTTTCCAAAACTATTGACGTTTCTTTTCCCGTTCTTAGTTTTAAAAGTACATTGGAAGTCACCATCTGTCAATTAATGATCCTTTTAATTTGATCTCTATGCTTGTCTGTATAATTAACAAGAAACTTTTTCACACTGTTAAAGTAAACTAATTTGTGCTTTCCAACAATTCTCTCAACTGATTTATTTTTTTTTAAATTGGATTTTACATATACTCAGAGTCCAGAAGGGGGAGAGTCAAAATAACAGAGAACATTGCACTGAATGTTGCTGAATATTTGTATCGTTGGATGAGCTCAGAAAGAAGGGGCATTCTTAAATTCCTTATATTTGGCTTAAAAACATAATATAGTCATTTGTAACTTCTGAGGATTCTTGAGAAGTGGGACAGATAGAGTATCTTTGGGACTGATCTCCTAATCTTGTAGGCAATAAACTAATTACACTGCAGGACTGAGGGCATTCAGTGCTGAGACCTTTCCCAGGCTCTGAGCCTACCTTTTTCAAGGTGAGCTGCCAGGCTACCAGCCATTAGCAGTGTCTCAAACATCCGGCCTCTGGGGAAAGGTATAAAGGGCCAAGTGATAGGAAAAAACTTCAAAATGCCTAGAATTGCCAGAACAATGGCAATTTCATTCTTTGAGTTTAGAAAGATTTAATAGAGAGCGTAAAGGGAGGAAAAAAAATAAATTAATGTGGCCCTTATGTAATATTCCACTTCAGTTTGACATCATTGCACAGATCACTTTTAATGTGGCTTTTTTAAAAAAATGCCAGGGCAATAGCAACTTCATTCTTGGAATTAAAAAAGAAAAACAATAATGGAAAGCACAAGTATAAAAAAAGAATTAAAAAATATATTGTTGAATTTATTTATCATTCCCTTTCAGTTTGATACAACTGCACAGATATATTTAATGTGACTTTTTCTAAACTTACAATTACTTCTTTATTCACGTGCCATTGAAAAAAAATCTTGAAAAATCTGATATGCTGATTAATAAATAACCAAGTGGACTTTATAGAGAAGACTAGAGATTTTCTGGTTTGATTTTTCCCAGCTAAACCACTAGGTGGCGTCACAGCCATCAGGTGACTTAATGGATAAATCTGTTTTTCACAACTGTGGGTTAATGTCCTTTTTAAAAATTACCTACTTAGGTGTTCTTCCACTGTTTCCTAATCAGTTACAAACTTCCACTATCTCTTGATGAATTCCCTTCTATCACTACTTATAGTAATCCCTGATTAAAAATAATGGAAAATAATAAGTAATATTTTGATTATACCATTATCTTTGGTAACACATCAAATCATATAGTGGGACACATCACAATTCTTGAATAAACTATGAAAATGTTAGAAGGGAAAATCTTTATTTGCTATAATGAATATAACTCGCAAAATATACATTTTAAAGTTAATACTCTGTTTATATTAAGCAAAAGTAAAAACAAAAGAATGAATTTGGGTTTACATTGTTTTCTTAATCTGTCTGTTATGACTAAATCAACACAGTATTACTCAACATGTAATGCTATATGTAACTATGAAGTTGCTGAAAACTGCTCCTAGAGCTTGTGTCCCATTTAACAAAAGTCTAACCTAACACTGGTATATTAAGGTATTCGATGCTCGGCCCCTTAGATATACGTATGAAAATTGAAAAAGATACAATCATCAGAGTGTCTTGCTAACAATTAACTTCTAGTTATTTGAGGTGAAATGTTGGTTTAAACGGTTTGCCTCTTTTTCAGGTAGGCCTGGAGTTTAACTTTTTGCTACATTTTTGACAGGTATAAGCAGCCAAAAAACCCCAAAACCAAACAGAAAAAGACACAGGAATCCTATAATCATTACATTACTTCAGGTATACGTCTAGCATTTAATTTGAGACTCTATGGGACTGTTCTGAGATTTCATTTGTTTGATTTAATGAAGACAGAGAATAAATTGAATAATCACCATGATGTTCTCAAACATAATAACTTCTTCAAAATAGTAATTCTAAAGGCAGATATGCAAAAATTGCTGAAGAGACAAGATGGGTATAGACTAAATGATAATCTGTCCCTCTCAAATCAAGGTAAGTTAGAAAATAGGGAAAAAACCTGGAAGACAGAAACATAGAAATAGAACAAAGGAAAATGGGGAATATGCTGTTAATGGAAGATATCTCTCAGCTCATTGTTGAGGACTTTGGAAATCTTGGGGAGGGTGTACTTTCTGTAAGAATTCCACTGCAATAGGAGTTGGCTACAATTCAAATTTAGAGAAATGTGACTGTATCTTTTTATTTTATCCAAAGAACATCTCAAATACTCTATACCCCAAACTATCTACAAAGAATGCCCTCTAAATGTTGTCCCATAAATCTTCTTTTACAAATTAAACCAAGAGGGGCGCCTGGGTGCCTCAGTTGTTAAGCGCCTGCCTTTGGCTCAGGTCACGATCCCAGGGTCCTGGGATTGAGCCCCGCATCAGGCTCCCTGCTTGGCTGGAGGCCTGCTTCTCCCTCTCCCCCCCCCCCCCCCCCCCCCCCCGCCCCTGCTTGTGTTCCCTCTCTTGCTGTGTCTCTCTCTGTCAAATAAAAAAAATAAAATCTTTAAAAAAAACGCAAAAAACAAAAAAACAAATTAAACCAAGACTTTCTCTTGTTAATTCTGTTTCCTTCTCTCTACAGCTCCACATGCCAATAATGTCTCCTACTTTTCATAAATGGAAATTTTCTACGTTCATTTTAAACAAGCAGCAGAAAATATGCTCATTTCAACAAATAAATCATATCTTGAATTTTTAAATTTGGTTGATGTCTACATAAAAGGACAGCAAATTATGGCCCATGGACCAAATCTGATCTACCATCTGGGTTTTTGTGTGTGGTTTTTTTTATGATGTGCAAGGTAAAAAATGTTTTCCCCCACTTTTAAGTAAGTAAAAAACAAAAAAAAAAGGTGACTATTTAGATGTAAATCTAATAAAACCTATGTTAAAACTACAAAATGCTGATAAAAGAAAATCAGAGAAGATCTAACAAATGGACAGACATACTGTGTTCGTGGAGTGGAAAACTCAACAGAGAAAAGATGTCAATGCTCCCCCAAATTGATATTTACATAGGTTTAAAATGATTTTTATCAACACCACCAAGTTTTGGTGTTTTGTTTTGTTTTTTTCAGACAGGATTATTCTAAAATAAATATGGAGATGCAAAGGAACGAGAGTAGTTAAAACAATTCTGAAAAGGTAGGAGAGAGTGAGAGAACTCTGTTTACTTAATTTCAAGACATTAAATATCAAAGTAATCAAATATATGTAGTATTGGTGGAGGGACAGACATACAGATCGATGGAATAGAAGACAGAATCTAGAAATACCCACACAAATATGCCCAACTGATTTCTGACAAAAGTTCAAAAGCAACTGAGTGGAGGAAAGACAGCCTTAGAAACAAATGTGCTGGAGCCACTGGACATCCATTCATTAAAAAAACAAATAAACCTAAACCAAAACCAGACACCTTATTTGGTTAAGTATTGTATTCTTATAGGAAAGTTAATATAAACTTCAGAGAAGGATGCTTACCAAGTAAGATTTAAGCTTCCTTAGATTGACACTGTATACTACCATTTTAATATTTTTAAAGAGGTGGGTAGTGTAATTACCAAAAAGCTGTAATATTGCTAACTCTTCCCCAGATTTTTCCAGATGTGTGAAGAGCTTCAGATGCAAATGACTCCATTTTACCTGATGAGTTCAATCTCACTGGTAACTCAAGAAAACTGCAGGCCATTGTCAATGGCTGTTTATTGTGCGCTTTGCTTTTAAAAAACATGTTCTATGGAATTTCACAACATTGGAAATAGAATAAGCAGGAAAATATTTATATTACTTTTGTTGCTCTCCTTTATTTTCTCTTTAACAGCTAAAAATAACAGCTCAAATCCCCAGGGGCTGAAGATTTTGTTATTGTTTTTGTTTAGCCTGAATAAACTATAATAACTTCAACTATCCAAGGAAAATATATTTTAATTGTCATGGTACAATCACATTTTTTAAGAATGGGATATTAATTGAGAGTAATAAAAGGTTAAAATAATAGTAAAATTTTTGTGTAATAATTACCTATTTTTTGGAAAATTAAAAGTGATTACTAGTAATATGAGTCTTTTTCACATTTATTTATGTTTAATGGAGAGTCAAATCAAATTTCTTTCTCTTGGTTCAGTTTTAGTAATTTTATTATCTTGTAAAATAGTAATGAGGCTAAAATTTTAAACTAACTTGACTAGAACCGCAATTGATATTGCTTTGTATTTACTTTTGTTTCAGAATTTATAGTTATATACCTTTTATATATAAATGTTTTGTTTTCTTTTTTCTAATTTGACTTTCAGGTTTTTTGTAATAAAAAGAAACCTGTTATTGAATTTATGATTTTTATTTTTCTATTATTCTTTTCATTAATGTTTGGTTTCTTTGCTATCACCATTGGGATTGCTTTGTTGCTCTTTTCTGGCTTCCCTGCTGAATGCTTAGTCATATATTTTCAGTGCCTCTTGTTTAATTTGGGAGCATTCATGACTTTGAGTAGAGATATGACAGCATTGTGAAAGCCTTGCAATATATATGTAAATGTCAGATTACTTTCCATCATATCTTATATATCTCTTTCCTATATATATTACATATATTATACATGTTTATAAAACATATATACATATACATGTTTATATAATAGTATATACATATACATGTTTATATTATATATAAAAATATATACATATATATGTTTATATTATACATATATACATGTATTTGTTTTCTACATAGTCTGATTATACTCCTGATTTCCTCTTTTCTCCAAGAATTATTTGAGAATGTGTTAACATTTATAACTGACTTAACTATTAACAGATAATTTTGTAATATTAGAGACAGAAAACACAGTTGCATTATGGATTTATCACAGCATGTTTTTGTGTGTCATGTATGTTTATTTTTTAATGTTCTCTAGGCACTTGTAGAGGTCATATGCTTACTCGTTGTAAGGTAAGAAGTTTGATACACATTTATAAAAATACATAATTCAGGTTATTATCTCAATTGCTATTTATTATCTGTAATTATTAATTATATGTAATTATTAATTATATGTAATTATATAATTATAATAAATTTCTGTTAGTTTTATAATTAAGATTATGTATATTGTATCAGATTGTTATCTACTTGATCTATCAAAAGTAAAGAATGTATATTAAGGTACCTATAAAGAATATATATTAACCTACCTAGTACCATTGTGAATCCACCAACTTCTACTTTTTTTTTTTAATTGTTTCTTCTGAGATAATTGTAGATTCACAATTGTTAAGAAACAATACAGAGATCCTGTATGGCCTTTACCCAATTTCTCTCAATGGTAACATCTTGCAAGTCTATAGTACAATATCCCAACCAGTATATTTAGATTGACATGGTCAATATACAGAACATTTCCATCAATTCAAGGATTCCCAAAGGCTACCCTTCTATAGTCACACCCACTTCCTCCCACCACCACACCCTCTTTAACCACTGACAACCAATAACTTGTTTTCTATTTCTATAATCATACAACCATTGTACAATCTGGCTATTCTCCACTCCTACATTTAATAAATAGAACAGCTTTAGTATTTCAGGTTCAAATCCACTAAAAATAGAGTAGAGAGTTTGAGCAAGTCATGCCAGTTCTAAAATGACTACGAATCTGATACTAGAGAGTTCTTTATCTGCACTTTGTTACCTGTAATTTTCTTGGTCTTTGATACATTTGGAATTCACTCTGGTTTTTTCTTTCTTTCTTTCTTTTTTTTCTTAATCCTCTCTTACATTTGTGATTAGCTTCTGAAGAGAAGTACTTCTCTTTAGGACTCATTGTGTTTCAGTAAGATTTATTTCTGAATTTCTCTCTCTTGTTTTGCATGACCCAGTCTCACTAGAGAAACCATATCCTGACCCATCTGGTCCACTCCAATTAATCTTCCCTATAAGGAAGCAGAAGTAAGGCTTTACTATGTTAATTGCCAGAAGTATGCCAAGAAAAGGTCATTGGACCGGGAGTCAGGAGCACCAACTTAGTCTAAGTTTTGCCTATTTATTTAGCATCGGGCTTCTCTAAATCTTAATTTATATAATAAACATAGGAAAGTAATATCCTTGTATTCTTAACATTTTTAAGAGATTGATACTTTGGAAGATTTTAAGGTCTAAAAAGTCTTTAAAACTTTAGGAATAAAAAAATAAGCTATAGTAATGTGATGTTTAATAGGAACATTGACCTTGAAGTAGAACCTTTGGAATAACGTCACTTAAGTAGCTACATATTCAACCTATATGTGAAATGTAATTTGAAGAAGTGCTCAGTAAAGTCTCGTTGGATGTCTAATGCTCAAATTACATAACCTATGTAATAAAAAAAAAGAAAAAAAATTAACTGGATGTTTTGCTTATACAGTGCCAACCAAAATGAGTGGTGAAGTTTACCCAATATGACCAAATGTTTTTAAAATGTTACTTAACTTTCATTTCCAGTAACTTATTCAGCGCAAATCTCTAAGTAGAGCACGTAAGAGAAAGGATAATGTGTTATAAGGTTGTTGAACTAAAAAAGTTACATAATCAAGTTATAATTTACTGTCCCAATGTAATAAAATACAAAGATTTCACTGGATCTTCTTTTTTTGTCACTCAAATAAAAAGTTCTCCAACATCAAAATATATCTACATTTATCTTATATTGTGTTTTAAAACAGTAATATTGAGAGTTAAATAGGGTATTTCTTGAGTTAAATTGTGAAATTGAATATAACAGAGTTAAACTAAATATTTACTATGCAAAGAATATTTGTGAAACACTGAAAAAAAAGATAGGTACTGCTATTTTTTAATAGATTGTTCTTTTGCTATTCATTACATATGATAAAAAGATCTTTAGGTTAGATCATTTATTTTCCAAAAGAAATCGCTGTTTGAAATTCATTTTACGATCTTGGAACACAAAGGGTCATGGTTCTAGGGCACGAAAATATTTAGCCACCATCCCATGAAAGGTTAACAACTTTTTTTTTCCTCTAGAAATCCCTTAATACAGAGAGAGAGCAAAGTACATTTATTTTTAAAAAGCATTTAGGCCTAAACAGCCATACTTTCTGAGTATTTACTAAATATAAAGAAAGTAAGTTACAGTTCCTTTTAAATGTACATTATTACTTTAGTCCAACCCATTAAGTTTTCTAAACTAGGGTTTGTGGTATTTGGCATCAATTCTTCTGTTCTTTTGATAAGTACCTAAACAGGATGTCCTTGCAAATTAAATGAAAAATAGCTCTGGAAGTTTTCCTCCCTCAGGAATAAGCATTAAGATTGGCAGATGGCTTAAGTGGAAACACACAAGAATGCACTTTAGCCAACATTAGAAAAGTGTTCTAGCAGATATTACGGAGGTTCATTCATGAAGGCCCATCTCACTTCCTTCAGTACTGAAATGTTTTAAATGGCCTCACACGGAAGAGGCTGAATTCATTTTTGTCTAAGCTGTTATAAGACAGCCTCAATGAGGAGGGGAGCTTCATTGTAACTAGTAAAAATAAAAATAATGGCTTATTTCTTATCAGAGAAATTATATTCCTTGATACTGAAAAAAGAGAGACACCTCAACTCAAACATGTTTCCCAAACCTTGGACTACCCAAAGACTATGTCATTCTTCATACAACTTAAATGCTCTAACTTACTTTTTTTTCCCTCTCTCTCTCTCTTTCCCCCTTTTAGGCTCATTAAGTTTATATGGCAGATATTATATTATTATTCTCTCATGATTAAGTGTTCATAATTTTTAAAAAAATTAAGTGTTCAGTAGTGATTTTGTACAACCACTAGAAATACTTCAAAACCATTAGTAAACTTTAATGTTTCAACTTAAAAGATCTCAGGTATTGGAAATAACTGGAAAAAAAATTCCATGAAAATGGGAACTGGAGAAATAATATTTGAAAGTAAAATGCTATTTTTATTTAATTAAATAGTTCATATGCAGCAGGTATTCTTTTAGACTGTCATTATTTTTAAGAGTTGACATTTTTAAAAATATGACTATATATATTTAATGAATAAGGAAAGATCCTAGGAATAAACTCAAGTGGGGAAAAAAGTGCAATTGTCCAGCATAGCCCAGCAGTACCTTTTTTAGTGACATAAAATGAGCTTTTCTGATCTTGTCGTAAGTACAAACTATGTCCTAAACATAATGAAATACATATAGAAAATATTCAAACAATTACAGAACTTTTTTTAACTTATATTTTTAACTTTCTTCTTCAATCAGCTGGCTTATCAAAACAACTAGTATCAGCAAGTTAGCTATCCACTTTATTCCTCATGAGGAAGTATACATATTTAGTGTGAATGAAGGTCAAAGAATGGAGAACAATTAAAAATATATATTGATAATAGACAGATGTAACTTGTAGTATTTGTCCTTTTTTTTTTTTTTTTGAAGATTTTATTTATTTATTTGACAGAGAGAGACACAGTGAGAGAGGGAACACAAGCAGGGGGAGTGGGAGAGGGAGAAGCAGGCTTCCCGCGGAGCAGGGAGCCCGATGCGGGGCTCGATCCCAGGACGCTGGGATCATGACCTGAGCCAAAGGCAGACGCTTAACGGCTGAGCCACCCAGGCGCCCCAGTATTTGTCCTTTTTTTGAAAAACTCAAATTACATTAGACAATTCTCTTTTACTCTCTCTAACCACCCTAAATATAGCTATCCTGAAAATATGTGTATTCTATTCCATACCATTTTAACTACAATAGCAACAAAATAGAGTAGAACACAGCTAATTGCTAAACCCTGAGTGAGCACTTATTATTATTTATGTACTAAACATTCACTACCAAGCATCCCCTGGCTTCATTTATCCTTATCCATATGTCCTTACCCGAATTCACTATAATCATCTCCAATCCTGATTTTTCTTTTGTATTTGTAAGATAGGTCAAGGGCACTATCTTCTGTCTAACTAGCCAATACAGAGAACTCAAACTTTCATTACTCTCTCAAACCAATTATCCAATCAATAATTAGGTCTTTTCAATTCTGTTAATCAGATAGCACTAAAATATTCTGTTTTAGAAACAGCTTTATTTAAAAATTATTACAGTATCTACATATCTAGTTTCTCTCTCTCCTGGCCTGCCTCATTTCAATACACGTTACATGCTATTGCAAAAGTAATCTTTTAAAAGCAAATATGATCATGTCATTTCTATCAAAAAACAAAAATTCCCTTCCAGAGCTTCATTGCCCATAGGAAAAAGTAGGAACTCCTCCTCATTATGGTATACTGCATCAAGGACCTCTTAATCCAAGACTTGCCTACCTGTCCAAACTTATACCATCTATACGCCACATCGAATCACCCCAACATCAATCATATTTGTAGCAAAACCTTGTTTATTATAGCATATTACAGTGAAATCAAAATGTCCAAATTAAATCATCCTAGGATGGTTGTGCATTTGTCTCTTTCTTTGAGCTCTATCAATTTTTCCTATATATATTTTGATCCTAATCATTAGCTGCATTAAAAAATTATGAAATTTATACCTTTGTCTTGATCTGTATGTAGGTAGAATAAAATTTTTTCATATAGTTATTGTACAAAAAGTAAAAAAACATCCTGAAGATTGTATTCACAGTAATTAAGTAATGAAGAAATCTTGCTGACCTCTTAGGTTATAATCAACTGTACAAATTAAAATTTAAAAACTGAACTAAAAGCCGTCTTATGAGGTAGTCACAAGGGGGCCTTTTGGGCTTCAGTGATCCTGAGTGTACAAAAGGGGAGGAGAGCCCTAGGGAGGATTCTGGGCAGCTGTGCCCTGGGGCTCGTATTCTCTGGATTAGGAGTAGACACCTCTGAAACGTCCACCCTAATGCTTGGAGCAAGACAGAGTGCATATGAGCCCAGCCCAAAGAGGAGCAGGAATGTGTGAAAAACAGCTTCTTTCCTTAGCCAAAATTTGTGATTTTGCTCTCTTTGCCCTGTCTTTTACCTTTTCTCTCTTGCTAGAACATCTATTTCCAGAGGTGGTATTCACCTTCCCAGCCCCAAGTGGGCAGAACATGGTGGGAAAGAAATGTACAAAAGACAAGGGTGTCAGACACTTAGGCGCTTTTTTTTTTTTTTTTTTTTTTTTTTTAGAAAGAGAGAAGAACTTGAGAGCATGTAGGCAGGGTGGGGAAGAACAGAGGAAGAGAGAGAGAGAGAATCCTAAGCAGGCTCCACCCCCAGCGGGGGCCCATGCCAGCTTGATCTCATGACCCTGAGATCATGACCTGAGCCAAAATCAAGAGTCTGAGACTTAACCCACTGAGCCAGGCAGGCTCCCCTTTCATTCTGCTTTTTAACATGTTTCTTTAAATGTTTATAATGCACCTTGTTAAATATTTTCATGAAATTTTATTATACCTTTTCAGTATATGTGCACCTTTTCAATAGCAAGCATAGTTTACCCTTTATTACTAAATTATGTTCTTTTACCTAACAGAAAACAAGTATGTTTTGTTCTCTATTTGTTAATATGCTTGCAGTGGTAAGGAACGGATTTCAGGTCTCAGGAGATTTCATTTTATTTTTGCTGGTCAGATATCATAAAGGCTAGGAGTATAAATGTCATGTAACTTCCTAACCAGGTGTAGGGCATGTTCAAGAAAAGTGAAATCAAATCCTTTGATGCTGGACCCAATGGAGGAAATTGTAGCTAAATGTTGATTTACTTATAATAGATGTCTCTGTGAGAAAACATACGTATAGGATATGCACAAATCACTTTTATTTATCAGGCCTTATTCTACTTATGAACCACAATTTAACTGTTCTGCAGCAGCTGGTTTATGATAATGGACAGATGCCCAGTATGTGTTGCTTTTTCCCAACTACCACTATAAAGACACACTTAATCACATATATACATGCAACTTCTTGGCTTCATATCTATGAAGCTATTTAAATATTTTTATTATACGTTTGTCTTTAATGCTGCTTCTGTTAACAGTGATCTTTTTTATTTTTTCATTCTTATATGTTCATTATTGCATTGGTGCATAAATCTGTCCAACTGGGGCCTTAGGACCATGGTAAGATATGCTAGAATCAGGGTTTTGTATTTCCTTACCTTATTAAAAGGAAAGTGCCATAATTATCTTTTAAAGGAAGGACCTGACTTGCTTTCTCTCTGTACTATTTTTGTACTTCACTAGCCTTTAAACTATTAAAAAAATTATACCAATAATTTAGTAATTTTGAGGCATAGGTTAGTTTAGGTAGCAGAGCATGTGCTTATTAACTTTGTCTTCAGATGCCTTCTTCTCAGCCAACTTACGACTAAGATAAGTGTCACCTGATTACTCCAGCTATTGACTGAAGATCTATGTAGGTCCAAGAAATGAACTACAGTGCATGTCAGTCATTCTCAATAAAATATAATACTGGTGTGTGTTATGAATTGTTTTTTTTTATGGTAGCTCTGTTAGTAGGAAAAAATACATGAATCAAATAGAATTATGTGTAGATTAAAATAGAACAGTTACCTAAAGTTGGGTGGCATGGATTGTAGCCTTGAATCGTTTTCTAGCCAATTTTGTGTCCCTGTGTCATGTGAGTTTGGACAAGACCCTTCATCTCTCTGGGCCTCCATTTTAAACAAGGAGCTTGAAGTAGATGATGGCAGAGATCCCCCTCTGCTCTCGGATGCCTTGGCTCAATGGCCTACCCCTCTACAGGGCCCGGCCAGTATGCTGGTGCTATAAGCTGCTCCAAATATAAAATTGGTTTGTCTATCATATATGCTCATTTAATGAGCATTCTGAAAGCCCTTTTCATTTTATAGCTTTTTCTAGTTTTATGGACTTGACTGCTGTAATAATGTCTTGTTTTTAGCCATGTAGCTCTAAACATCATTAACTTGAGGTCTGAGTAATCTGCACTTGATATATAGTTGATGGGATTTTGGTATACTATAGCATTCTTCGGTTACATATCTGTCCAGCATCTTATTACCCTAAGCACTGTGATCATTGTTTGGAAATCTGTCCTATGGAAAGAATAAAAGCATTTATTTCACATGTACTTCACAGATTTGAAAGAAGTTTCATTAAAACATCATTGCTCTCTTTACTGGAAAAAAAATTATAAACTATTAAATCTTTTCTTTAGATTGAGTCTTTCATCATTACAAAGTGTACCTTTTTACCCTGCTGTCACTACTGATTAAACTCTTCCATCAAAAGAACCACCACTCACTCCTTTGGCTGGGGTTTACATGGTACCATCCTTACTGTCCTTTCAGCTTCAGCGTTTTTTTTTTTTTTTTTAATCTTTATGTTTAAGGCATTCCATGGTAAGTGACAAATATTTGTGTTTTTAGTTTAATCAGTAATGAACATTTTTTTGATTAAATTTTAATATATATTTAATATATTTACTAAGGTATTTGGTTTCAAGTTTGCCATACTATTCTTGCTCTCCTATTTATTCTTACTTTTGTTATCCTTCCTTGTATTATTTTGAATTAATTAAATATTCTTTTATTATTTCACTGGTTTTCTCTCTTAGCTTGTTAGTAATACATTATTTAACAAGTCTTTTTGTTATATTATACATGAATCCTTGACTTACTAAAGGATTCATGTACAATTAAAAAAATTATACTAATAATTTAGTAATTTTGAGGCATAGGTTAGTTTAGGTAGTAGAGGATGTGCTTAACTTTGTCTTCAGATGAATCCTTGACTTAACTAAAGTCTTGTATATCTCAGACTTATTAAAATCTAGCATATGTTATTATATCTGCAACTTCCCATAAAATAAAAGGATGTCAGAACACTTTTTTTTTTTAAAGATTTTATTTATTTATTTATTAGAGAGCGAGAGAGAGAGAAACAGCATGAGAGGGGAGTGGGTCAGAGGGAGAAGCAGGCTCCCTGCTGAGCCGGGAGCCCGATGTGGGACTTGATCCCAGGACTCCGGGATCATGACCTGAGCCGAAGGCAGTCGCTTAACCAGCTGAGCCACCCAGGCATCCAAGGATCTCAGAACACTTTCAGTTCATTTTTTCTCTTTTAAAAGACAGTCTTTTTTAAATATCTTTATTTTTTTAATTTGTTTTATTTATTTTTTATTATGTTATGTTAATCACCATACATTACATCATTAGTTTTTGATGTAGTGTTCCATGCTTCATTGTTTGCATACAACACCCAGTGCTCCATTCACTACGTGCCCTCCTTAATACCCATCACCAGGCTAACCCAATACCCCATCCCCCTCCCCTCTAGAACCCTCAGTTTGTTTCTCAGAGTCCATAGCCTCTCATGGTTCGTCTCCCCCTCCGATTCCCCCCCCCTTCATTTAAGGGGAACTATTTTTTAAATTTAAATTCAATTAATTAACATATAGTGTATTATTAGTTTCAGAGATAGAGTTCAGTGATTCATCAGTTGTATATAACACCCAGTGCTCATTACATCACGTGCCCTCCTTAATGTCCATCACCTAGTTACCTCATCCACCCCCACCACCCCCCCCTCCCCTCCAGCAACCCTCAGTTTGTTTCCTATGACTAAGAGTCTCTTATTGGGGCACCTGGGTGGCTCACGTGGTTAAGCATCTGCCTTCTGCTCAGTTCACAATCCCAGAGTCCTGGGATCAAGCCCCACATCAGGCTCCCTGCTCAGTGAGGAGCCTGCTTCTCCTTCTGCCTCTTCTCCTGCTCTCTCTCTCTCTCTCTAACAAATAAATAAATAAAATCTTAAAAAAAAAAAGTCTCTTATGGTTTGTCTCTCTCTCTGATTTCATCTTGTTTTATTTTTCTCTCTCTTTGCCTATGATCATCTGTTTTGTTTCTTAAATTCCGCATATGAGATCATATGATAATTGTTTTTATGATAACATTTTTTTGTATTTTAAATTTGAAACCCTACAAGACACTGATTTTTTTCCCCTTGTATTTACCCTGTCCTCTGTCCTTGACTTTTCTTGTTTTTCTAGATTTCCTTGTTGGATAGTTTTCCTACTGCCTGAAGCATTTTCTTAAATGTGGTTCTGCTTGTGACACATTATCTCAATTAATGGATGCCTGAAAAATGTCATCATTTGCTTTCATTGTTGAAGGATATATTCATAGTTTACAAAACTCTAGGTTGGTAGTTATTTTCTTTAAAAAATGCTCTAAGGCATCATTCTTTGTCTTTTATGTTTTACTGTTTCTGCTTAGAAGTCAGCTCTCAGTCTTAGACTTGTTCCTTTTAAAGTAATATGTCTCTCCCACCACCTTGACTGCTTTTAAGATTTTTCCATTTTCCTGTTTTTCTTTGGTCTACTTCACTTTTCCAATGTGACCTAATGCACAGTTCTACTTGTATTTATTCTAAAGTTTTGTACCACATCATTATTATATTCTTTTATATATTTACAGGAGCTACTCAATTATTAATTCTTCAAATATTGCTTCCTGCCTCATTCTTGGACTCCTGTTCTATTGGGACTCCAAATACATGTGTATTTTACACTCTTTTCTACATGTTCTTTCTTTTGTCCTTGTTTCCAAAGATACCTTTTATTTGTTCAATCTTCCAGTTAATTAATTCTCTTTCCATATGTTTCTAATTTCTTGTTACAATTTCTTGTTACTGCATTCTTAACTTGTTATTAAATTTTTCAGTTCTAGAGTTTCAATGTAACTTTATAATAGTTTCCACTTTTCTATGAATATTCTCCTTCCTGTCATTGAACTTACTGAATTTCTAGTTAAAATCATTTTAAAGTTCCTTTCTGATCACTCTTGTGTCTGATCTTCAGTGGGTCTGTTGCTATTCTTTCCTCATTAGTTTCTGGTTCATTCCTATACTTTGCTTGCCTGGATATTGTTGATTGAATAGAGAGCTTTTGGAATGAGACAGAGACTGAGAAGTTGAGTCTCGCAGTCCTGCACATTGCTCTATGTTCTTCAATAAAGAATTTACCTTCTGCTTATGGAAGATAGCTGAATGGCAATCTCTTGAATTAATCAGAGATTGAGCTGATTCAAAGCAATCCTGGGCATAAGTTTTTGAGAGTTAGTATATATCTTACTTACACACATGTAATCTTTTTCATGTTCAAATTGGAAACCCAGGGTGCTTACAAGTTCTCTCTTCTTTGGCCTTAAACTATAATTCCCTTTAACAGCATAAAATGGTAGAAATCTTGCTTTTATGAGTAAGTCTCTCAAAATGTATGCTCTCAGGTTGGCACATACTTGGGGAGAGGGAGAATCATGATCAAATATCAAGACTTCCTCTGTCAGCTGCACTGCTCTCTGTTATCTTGATCCCTTAAGTCTTTATGCTTTAGACGCCTTCTTATAAGCCCTACCATCCCCCTCCTTACCCCCTCCTTTTTTTACATTGTGTTCAGCTATTCTATTTGCTTTTGGTGTGAAACAGTTGCTTTGAAGTAAGCTAGCACAGCATTACTGGAAGCAAAAATTCCACAAAATGCTCTAGCACTGGGTCTGGGTACAGTGCTAATCATAAAGGGTAACTAATACAGAGACATTCGGGTCTAATGGAGCTTACAGTCTGAAATGGAAAGATTAAAAAAAAAAAAAAGTAGGACTAGCATGTGGAAAACCCCTCAGAAATGCATGAATTTCTTGTCTTTTATGAGGCTAAACATTAGTGCAGCATGTGGATGATGAGTGAGGTGGAGAGTAGAGGCTGAGGTCAGTAAAGAAGGCCTCTTATTTTATAGTGGTAAGCTTTGAAGGCTTTAAACAGAGAAATAATGAGTTTATATATATTACTGAATGATAATTCTGCTTAATGTGTAGAAAATAAATAGAACGGAATAGCTGAATGAACAAGGGAGGACAAAGGCTTCCTGCAGTAATCCAGGCAGGAGATGACTCTGGCTTGAATTACAGTGATACCAATAGAAAGATGTGTAAAGATTTAGAATATGTTTTGAAAAAAGCACCAATTAAAATTGTTAATGGATTTAAAGCACAGAGGTGAGGGAAAAGAAAAGAATCAGGAATAACTCAATTGTGTTGTTGTTGTTGCTCCTACCATGGAGTACATAGTGACATCATGTGGAGGAAGAACCATTATGGACAGGAAAAAACCCAAGTGCTAACTTTTAATAACGTTAAGTTTGAGATGCCTCTAAGATAAACCATGTAAGATTGGAGATGATGTTTGAAACTGGATATAGGAGAAAGAAATTCAGTGTTTCAGTGTTGAATTCAGAATGGCATTCAATGTTTATAAATATTTAGGGGCGTCTGGGTGGCTCAGTCATTAAGCGTCTGCCTTTGGCTCAGGTCATGATCCCAGGGTCCTGGGATTGAGCCCCACATCGGGCTCCCTGCTCAGCGGGAAGCCTGCTTCTCCCTCTCCCACTCCCCCTGCTTGTGTTCCCTCTCTCGCTGTGTCTCTCTCTGTCAAATAAATAAATAAAATCTTTTTAAAAAAATGTTTATAAATATTTAATGTTGGGAATTCACTAATAATGAATAATTTTTCAATTACAAAAAATTACAAATTAAGGAAGTATATTTTGACTTATTACTTACCACACAATTTAAAATGCATAACTAAAGTAAATGTATTATCTTCTTCTATTGGTTTTAATCCTTATATTTCCAATGTGAAAAAAATCAGACAAAAATACCACTTGGTTTGAAACAGATTATGAATATTTCTCAGTACATCAGCCTGAACCTCCCCAATGTCCCAGCCTTATCTACATCTATGCATCTTTATCTCTTTCCACCCAAGTTTCATTTCTCATTGCTTACACATTTGGCTTTTAACTTTAGTATGTTTCCAAAAATATTCTGTATAAAATCAGCAGTAAATTCTTTGTTGTCAAAATCAATGACCTCCCTCTGGTCATTGTTCTATTCTACTTCCCTGTAAGATTTTTTAATTTTTACCTTTTTCTTCTGGAGGCTTTTTCAATCTTGTTGTTTATAACAGCAATCTATCTTATGATGTCCTTAGTCTGTATCTTCTAAATCTTCATCACTCATTCTTCTTTCCTTATAAATTACTTCAAAGAAAGACTTTATTAAAATCCCTCCCTGGGGCTGCTTCTCCTTTCCCTTGAGACACTCTCCTTGTGTAATGAGTTCTCCTTCAAATGCTTCATCTACCACTTTCACTCAGAAAAATCCAAAGCCATTTACCAATCCATACAAAAACATTTACTGATGCCTGAGGTGTATGCAAGACTGTACTATATCATCCGGAAGAAAAATGAGAAAAGAGTAGCAAATACACTGGAATTAGAAGTCAAATAAATGGAACTGAAAAACACAGACAATGAAACTACTGTGTGATAATTATTTATAGAGCACCAAATGTTACGAGAGGACAGAAGAGACATGGCTATTCTGGCACAAAAAAGGAGAGACCAGAGAAAAGGAAAGTGGGTTCAGTGTTTAATGCTAAGAATTCACTTGGTCACAAATCAGGATGACAATGTAAGTGGAGGAAGAACTTGCAGAAAATGATAAAGGGCTGAAAGAACTTGGCATCCACAGGACTGGGAACAGTCCTATGTGATGAAACTTTTTTACTGACTTAACGCAATAAAAAGGCTAACGGGCATCTTTACAGCACAGTCTACGCTGTGGACTAAGTACCACAGTACCGTGCAGTACTACGCTGTGTCCCACACCATACACTAGTAAGTATTCTTAATCTCTACAATTCCTTGATCCTATACACTGGTGCACTAATACTATGCACTAATTATTCATAGAATTTCTCCAGCTAATTTGGCAGGGACGCTTTTCAGAACGTCTCTCCTGGGTACTAGTCTTCCAGATGTCACTAGTTAGGAAACTGCAAATTGGATATGTGTTCTACAGGTGCCTTCCTGTTTAATTATTCACTTTTCAAAACATGGCAAATACAGCTAGCACATAGGCTCTATTGTCTTGTTTCTCCTTGGTTGAATAAACATGAAACATGACACATGAGACCTGTCCTGACTTCATGCTATGTTACCCTATGCACCTCTAGTTAATCCCTTTCTCAGAAAAAGTAAAATAAAATCTTTGTCTGCATTTCCTGTCTCTTCCTCTCCACTTGCTATTCACTTTTTGTATAATTATGTTATCACATATATTGAAACAGTACATAGAATAATATAACCCATTAAACAAACCCCAATTAATCACATATTAATAATCTGCAATTATTTTTTTAGTAAATCAGTAAAGTATGGAAATGAGGTGAACCCATCATCCCCAATTCCTAGAAAACCATTGATATCTCATTCCAAAATATATATTCTATGAAGCTGTCGTGAATTTTTCTCAATAAATTTTATACGCTTATTTATACCAGAACAATACATGTAATATATGAAAACAAATACACAATAAAGAACTCATACACTATTGTTTAGGGTGATTTCAAAATTTATATCAATGGCATTACAGTTTATCTACTTGTTGCTTTTTCCTAATCAGTCATTGACTTTTTGAGACTTTTCTATGTAGATATACTTAGTACTAATTCAGGCATATAAATTTCAGCAGTATGGTATGAGTACTACTTTCTATGGTATGAATATGCCCTAATTCATCTCTTAATTTCATTTCCCTTTTCTAATTAGTTCAACGATTCTGTCGGAGACAAATGTATCCTTCTGCTTGTGCAAATGTCTCAGAGTTTATCTCAGAACTTAAAATTGCATTGACTGTCAGTTAGTTTGGAAAGTACTGCCATCTACTATGATACCAAGTCTTCTTATCTCTAAGCATCATGCTAATACACATACTAGTAAACAAAAAAAGTCTGTATTTGACTTATGGGATCATGTAAAATTCACTGATTTTCTTCAAAGTACTGATCAAGGTTTACTATCATGCTCAGTTTTCTCAAATACTAAGATAATGTGTTGTATCGCCAAATACCTCAATAATAATTATAATATGAGGTATTATTGTTCACCCTGACCCAAAACTGGAAGAGTCCTTCCACAGAGCAAATGGTCCATTTGCATACATTAATAAAAGATAGATTAAAATAAAATAAAGTAACAAATGCAAGAAACAAAGCAAACTGAAAGAATATATTCTAATATCTTATACATAAACTATTAAATCCTACACACTGATAAAGGGAAAATTAGAGTTGCACCCAAAGACAATATTAAAACTAATTTTGTCATTTGCTAGGCATGACCGGAGGTGTGTCTTCCCCTCCAAAACATGAATTATAATTATCCCTGGAATTCTACCTTTTGAGAATCATCCTTTTTTTGTCAGCAGAACACTTTGGAATGGCTTTCTGTTTATATGCAACTTCTGAATGATACCCTGTATTTTCCACTGATTAAAAAATGCACTATTATTCATTCGTTCATTCATTCAATCATCTAGTATTTATGAAGTGTGTAATATTAGCAAGACATGAAGTTGACATGAATTACAAAAGTAAGAAAAAAGATATATTCCTGATTTCAATTAACTCACAGTTTACTGAGCAATAATGTTTTCCTACATCAGAGAGAGAGAAACTGAAATTACAGAATTAATGAAAGCAAGCAAGTAAGCCAACAAAAAAGAATGAATGACAAATTCTAAGGGGCTATGAGAATAAGTATATAGTACTGAAAAGTGAGAGAAAAGCAGAAACAGAGGAATTTTAAAATATGAAGTCATTCATAATTTCAAGTAACTAAAAACAGATTCATCAATCTGATGCAGAGAGTATTTTTTTAAATAAACAAAACTTTTCTCTGCTATAATAATGATTTACTCCACATCTACTATGTGACATGCTCTGCTTGATGCTTTACTGGTACAGAAATTGAGATTCAGAGCCATTGGTAAATTCGCCTCAGTCGACAGAATTCCTAAATGGCCAGTCAGTCTGGCTTTAATATCTGTATTTTCCCCCTCATCCTACATTGTCATGTAATGAACACTGACAGTGTTGGTTCAATGATTAAAACATTATTGGCTTTAACCTTTGTAGTATTAGTAATCCTCATTTTTCAGAGGTTCAGAAAGATGATGTAACTTGGAAATATTGCTGGTTAAACATTCATCCTTACCAAAGAGTGGTGTTTGCCCTTTCGAGATCAGAAACACAAGGAGTTAGTGTTCAGTTCTATGTTCTTAAAATCCCCTCATTGAGCTGCTTCCCTCATTCCTACTCACTATGCTCCATCCCTCTCACTTACGCCTGGTTCTACAGTACCCAAGACCTTTCTATACTCCATTGTTTAAAGCTTAAACACAATATTTCAATGTTCAGAGTTCTTGTTTCCAAATGATAATATACAGTCAGAATATACTTACATATTTTAGTTTGTGATTTAGTTTTAAGAATACATACCAAACAGATAGTTGAGACTATTTTAGAAGGTGTGCATAAGAGTATTTTTTGTATTTTTATTTTAAAAGGCTCTTGAAGAAGGAAAATCACACTTTGAGTCTAACGTTTGATTATTTTCCCCAAAACTAAAAGCCTTTGTCCTTAGCTTGAATCCCAATCACTAAGTACATTGCCAAGATCAAGTAGATTCTCAATAAATTTGTGTTGACTAAACAAACTAATGAATTAGTGAGTAAGTGAACAGATAATGGCATTTGATGTAGGATCCTTGCCCAAATCTTCAACCCTGCAGAATAAGCAGGGTAGAAAAAAGTAAACACTTCTTAATAAGCGGTTAAGGCAAGATATTTCTTATAACTTATTTAGCTCCCTCAAAGGCACACAGATGTTCTTCTCCCATAGGGAGAAAGGAAGAGGAAGATGAAATTGAAGAGATAATAGTATGTCTTGCCAGGAGTTCCGGAGCAACTGCTAAGCAGATTTGCTCTTAGCAAAGAGGGCTGAGAGATCAGGCAACCTCACAATCGTGTCTTCACACAGGAAGTAGAAACCTGGCTTTTTTTTTTTTTAATCAATACTCTGCTATTTGCAATATACTTACAGATGGACTATGGCAGTAAAAATATATATTAGCTAATTAATTAATTAGTTAACATAAAAAAGAGAGAGGGAGAAAGAAAATTCAATTGTTACACAAACCTTGAGAGAACTAGGTATTTGATTAAAATGGTATTTCTTTATATTTCTTCTCTTAAGTAAAATCTGGAAAGTTAAGTTATGAAAATTTGGAAAATATAGGCAGCTGTAATTCTCATGAAAAGATGGTGCAGAAATGCGATAGTCTTTTGCAAAACTTTCTTCCTTTTCTCATCCTTCTTCCCCCATCTTCTATTGCTTACCTTCTCTTTGTATTTTTCTTGCTTTCTGTTTTTCTTTATTTTTTGCTTTCACTTTTTCTATTCTCTCTCTCTCTCTCTCTCTCTCTCTCTGGTTCTAATGCTGTCTTTCCTTTAATATATATACATAATATATATATAAAAATATTATAAATATATATATGTGTGTATATATATATTTTAAACACCAATTAAATTCTTTTCAAGGTCATGGCTGGTAGCATCTGGTATACTTGATGAAAGTGGGAACAGTAAAATAATTTGTGTAGAGAGAAGAGAAGGAAGTCCCTGGGCTCTGTGAAGCAGCAGATGCTTCTTCCATCTGGCTGTGAGCAGGATTCCTAGGGGACAGAGGACAGGAAAGAGACCGTGGTGCAAATTCCTCGATGCTCTAAGATCTGTCACTTTAGCGCTAAGCTTTCTTACATCTAGATGATGAGTGGAGTTTCCATTTATAATTAGATAAGAAAGGAACCGTATTATGTATTGTTTTCAGAAGCAGATGTTGGGTGGCAGTTTTAATAGCTGGGAAAGAAGATGAAGGAGCTTCAGAGTGTGTTGTAGCACCTGGTTTTGCTGACATTTTAAAATAAATTGTCAGTGTTAACATGAGGCTTATTTCAGACTTGTCAGGGGCATTACCCTTGGAGTTTCTATTTGTTCAGTATTTTTTTTAAATGTAATATATTATAGATATTCATGATACATTTCATTTTGCATATTGGTAACTAATAAAGCACTTTAGAGAATTACTGTTCTCCATTTTAGATAAGAGATTTATGTGAAATAGCTATTTCTTTGATCTATATACAGGAAGTCCTTGATCTGCTGTATTCACCTGACATGATGAACGGAGAGCTGTCTAAAGTGACACCAGCAGTTGAATTAGCAAATACTAGTGGATCGGAGTGAGATACATTTCCCATGCTTTAACAAACTTAGCACTGATTGGAATTGGGTGGCTTATTCTAAAACTATATTTAAAAATATTATGTTTATGGGGCCCTGCTTCCCCATCCATCATGTGACTATACTATACATATGTTTCTGTGTGTGGGGTTTGTGTGTGTGTATGGTATGTGTCTTCTGATCTCCTGAAAGTAGAGGCTTGAGACGGTCACAAGTTAATATGTATGTGTGTATGTTTTGTGCATTTGCTTTGAAAATTGGGTCAAACCGAGGTTTCCAATAATCACGTATAAAACAGAATTTAATGTTTTAACATCTGTCATTTGCATATACCATTTTCAGTGCATTCCCATTATATTGTAGGAGATAATAGAGGAGGAAAAGAGAATTTCCAGAGAACTAAAGAGAATACGGCTATTTGTATTTGGAAACAACTGGGGACTCCTTCAGTCTGGGACAGTAAAACCAGAAGGGAGCCATTGCTGCTGGTACAGAGGGACAAACTCAGAGTCTGGCATTCACAGTCGACACATGAGTGAGTCAACAGAGAGAAAGAGTCTGTGTGTAAACATACACTATGTCTGCTTTAACAATCACCTGAAATGAAACTAGTGACTTTAACTCATTTAAAAAACAGTAGATAAGAAAGGTCACTACTGGTGGATGGCAAAAAAAAAAAAAAGAGAGAAAGAAGAAAAAAAAAACAAGCTTTGGCTCTGAGTGACTATATAATCATTTAAACAAAGATGGCCAAAAGCAGAAGTTTTTGGGGTGATCTGTCTCAGATACTGGCAGCAAAAAATATAGGGAATCTAGAACAAACTTTTATCACATTAAAGTTTGATTTGGATCACCCTTCCTTCTCTCTCATTATGTGCTACACCCACCCATGGACCCCTACATTTTTTTCAAACTGGTGATATTCGCTATTATAAAGGTAAATAGACTCATTTTTTAGCCCAGGGGTTTCTGCATGACCCTCAGTTATTGTACATTTACTTAAGACTGCTCTCTGTTTATGAACAACACTACCTGGAAGGAAGTGGTAACTTTATATCTTTAAGTTAATAAAAATGCTCATTAGTAAATAACATTCTGCATATTTGTATGAGAGGATCAATCCCAGACCATCTCATTAGGATCTTATCCTAAGTGAGAACATACTCCTCTCTAGAGATGACAGAGTTCTGATCACCTTAAAATATAACTTGGTCTTTTTGGCCACTATTATGTCTGGTGGAACCAAAACCAAACCAAATGAAATGAAGTATCAGAAAATAAAACCTCCAAATTACATAAATAAGAAGCACATTTCTTAAACTGATTTTCTTGACAAGTATCGAAAAGCTATTTTTACATTGCCCTTTATTATACCCATTTTCTGACTTTTTGATCTGTAGGGTTTTTTTCTAGTATTTCTCTTGCATTTCCCTTTTTTGCACACAAAAAAGCTCATGATATTGAATCTTTCTTTTTTATTCTCATATTTCTTTTAAATCCTTCAGTAGATTTGAATATTTTAAAGAAAATTATGTTTAAATTATTAAATAGTACTTGTTGATATGATTTAGGTTAATATAGAAAAGAAAGGCTATTTTTAAAAATTTGAGCTATTGGTAAATTGATTTAGACAATTTTTAGTATTTTGAAATCTTCAATGATAAACTATTTGTCAGCTCAATTGTGAAAATTTTATAAAATGAGTAAGAAGAGAATCCAGAAAAAATTAATGTTCAGAGAGACTGTGTTAGTGTGTTGATAATGTTGAACTTTGCCTGAGTTCTTGCTGCTGGAGAACAGCAAAGATAAGTAATCCCCTACCTTTACCCTTTTGTGTTTCAAAATATTTAACTTTGAAGGACCTCCATGTCGTCACATTCTCTGAGACAAGACTCACCCCACTCAACTTCAATGGCTCAGATAAGACCCCTCTCCATCTTTACTCATGATGTCTAGTTTTATAAAACCCTAGGTTTTCAACCTCTTCCTTGAGACATGCCCCATTCATGAAAAAAGCCTCTCTTTTGCAATAACCCAAGTAAAATCATCTCCTTAATTGTCTGGTGTAGTTTGTCTTTCATGTTGAATTTATATTAACACCATTGGCAGCAATCTATGAAGAAGAGTAAACGCCATTTAAGATTCTGCATTTCTCAACCAGCATTTTGGATATGGAATATACTTTTAAAAAGTAGTGGATATTTTAAATATTCTCAAAGGGACTCTATATACTACATACGTGTACACAACATAAAGGACAGAGGAGATTTGGCATTTCTTCACTTTGATTGGCACAGACTTCATTCAGACAATGATACACATGGTCACGGCTCAATCGTACTCAGGAATGAGTTATGTGACTCACCAGTTACATGACTTACTAGTAGCATAACCTTCAGGAAATTACTTTACCCAACTAAGCCTTTGTTTCCATATATCCCTATGTCCTACCTCATGAGATTATTGTGAAGATTCAAATAAATAATGTAAGAATGGTACTTAAATCCTGTGGTAGGACTGCCTGTTTTTATATGATCTATCACTTTATTAAAAGTCTAAAATCCCTTATTCCAAGTCTCATCTGAAGAGATTTAGATAGGGAGGTACCAGAAAAGCTTCATTATAGAATTGCTATGTCCCCAAAAATGTTTGCTAAAACGACTGTATCTTTCTGGTTAGGGTGAGTGACTATACCACACAATGTTGCAAATTATAAGTACTTCTCTTTGTCATTTACAGCATGAATTATTCTCTTTGAGTTCAGAAGTGAATGGATACTGACTAGACATGCAATAGCTATTCCTTTAAAAAACATTATTCAATAAAGTGTTGTGAACAATATTTAAATGAGTCATTCAGTTTGGAATTAAAGTTTCCATGCATTTATAAAACTGAACTATGCATGAATATTTGCAAATTGTATGTGCTTATATTAAGCTATAAACTCCATAGCTAACTGTTGACATAACCCTCCCACAGCTACCTCATACCCTTTTTCCAGGATAGCCTATCCTTTAAGATGTACTTAGAAAGAGAGGAATAGTACCTGGCCAGCCTGGATAAGAGCAGAATTAATTCTGCCAAATTAAATAAGGCAGTGGATTTTTAAAACAAGGCTCACCATGGAGGCTGACTCTCTCTAGTTTTTATGGTTTCAAATCAGATTAGCAAGAGAAAATAAAATGAAAAATATGGTATTAAATACACACATGGAAAACTTTTATATACTCATATATATCATTCTATTTTTCTCTTCCTTTTTAAGTTATATGTAACTTCTAAGCTATATTACAATAATAATACCTAATGTACATTTTACAGTCTCTATAAATCCAGCATCATGCTAGGTGCTCATAGAGATTTTATTTCATTTAATATTCTCATTATCATTTTGCTCTTTAAAAGCCTGTCTAAAGTTGTTCCTGAAAGAAACATTTATAGAAAAGAATACATTTAGAGAAAGGTAATGTAAGTTGTAATTTCTGATATGGCTATTTTAATATCATACTTATCACTCATGGTAAATTTTCCCATTTCTTTTCTTTTTCCTGTTTGCCAAGTTATCCTCAGCAAAGAACACTTAGACTGAAAATAGTTTATGGGAAAAATATCAGCTTAATGATGAAACATTAAAAAATGTTTTATATATTTATTATATTATCTTGTTAACGTTTTTGGAAAATAAATTTCCTGAAAGTGAGAACATTTATTTTACTTTATTTTCACAATAATGTCTAAAATACCATACTGAGCACCAAAAAATTTTCCTGATAATAATATGAACCAAAAAGTAATTAAATCACATTCTAATATGTTAATTCGAAACCAATGGGGAAAAAGAGGACTACTTCATAAATCTTACATAAAATGTGTTCAGATAGCAAAATGTATGAAGATATGATGGCTTATGAATGTTCATCAGTTATCAAACAAAATTGTAGGTATTTATTTTAAAAAGATAATATAATACACAAATCAACATGAATTAGATTCCATTACTAATTAGGATCCTTTATAGATGATATTTATTTACAGTTATGATTGGATTCAAACATTCACTCATTAAATTGGATAACCTATCATTCCTCTGGTAGCTTATCAAATTATATTAAGCAGTTAATAAGTATCAGGCACTTGTAAATGTTAAAATATTACCTAGATGAATGTTTCTAAAAGTAATAAAGACAGCAGTAAGAGGAGCTTTCTACGGCTGTCAGAAGGAAGGCAGAGGAGGAGAAGGGAAAGCAGTGATGGAAGAAATGACAAAGAACTTCACAACTGCTAATAAATTACCCTTATAACAATTTTTACGTTTCTATAAATGATATTTGTTATATCATTTTTTATGGTTTTTCCCTAATGGCATTCAGTTAAAGAAAGTAATAAATATTTAAATAAGAATATATATTTTAAAATATTATTAATGAATTTGGCTTTGAGTTTATACAAGAATTGTAGTAAAAAGTAATTAACTCATCCTCTCTGAGGATCACTGTCTTGATTGGACAAGGAGAAACATCTACTGAAAATCTGTATAGTGACTTTCTAGGCTGCATTTAAGAGCAAGTTCGTTGAATGTCACGGGCTAAATTACCACTAGAGGGCACTCAAAACATGTTCTCTGTCCATAAAGGAATGTTAAGAGTGGTATCTCTCACTGTCTCTATTTGTGCTGTGAGACCTCAAGACAAAGCTATCAGATAGAAAACATTATTATCCCTGCTTGTGATCAATAATCATGTGAACATGATTATCCCTGCTTATTCTGCTTGTGAGAAAACTAAGACACAGAGAGTTTAAGTCATTTGTATTCCTTAAAGTCCCAAGTCTTGCTATGGATTTAATATGTTTATGCCCCCCTCCCCCGACACATCAATTTATATGATGAATCCTGATCCTAAATGTGATAGTATTTCAGAGGTAGGGCCTTTAAAAGGTAATTAGGCCATGAGGGCAGAACTCTCATGATGGGATTAGTGCCCTTTTAAGAACAGACAGGAGACTGCTTGCCTTGTCTTGCTCTCTTTCTGTCCTGTGAGGATATAGTGACAAGAGCCATCTGCAAAAAAAGGAAGAAGGCTCTCACCAGAACCCAACAATACTGGCACCGTCATCTCACACTTCTGGTCTTCAGAACTGTGAGAAATAAATTTCTGTTCTTTAAGTCATCTGATCTACGGTATTTTTGTTACAGCAGCTTGAATAGACTAAGACAAGCATAAAGTACCGAAGTACTTAGCCTGTCCTTTTATTTATATATTGAATTTAATATTTAAGTGTCTCCTGTCCTTACATTTAATCATATATTTTTTCCTTTGGCTCAGAGGTTTAGAACTCCACTGTCATTATTTATTAATAATTAATATCACTGTCTTGAATTCAACTGCTGCCTGATAAATACTTAACTGATATTCCTCACTAACACTTCCGTGGTTTACATAAAGTACAAACATAATATGTCCATCATTCAGATTGTTTGTGAAATAGTAACAAATTTATATGCTAATAACATACATAACTTTTCCAAAGACATTTCAGAATTCAGAAGTAACCAAAAATGAAAATATAATCTGATTTGGGAACCTTAAATGAACCTTAATGATTATGTAAATTAGAAAATAATTTACTAATGGTATAAAAACAGGAGTTTTCAAAAACAGAGAAAGTTGGCCTAAACCATTAAATAAAAATTATATTAGACAGATTCTTTCAATTTACAGAAAATAAAAACTAGAAGTTAGCACATTAGGAGTAAAAAGATCTGATGTATGTACAAGGATATGGAGAGGGAGAAAAATAGACACATAGAAAAGGATTATGATAAGCACAACAGTAGGGATAATTCAGATGTTCTGCTGTTGTGTAATTCTAAGGTATAATGACAGATTTTTTTTTGTCATGATGCATAATAAAAATTGAGTTAGAAACAAAAAACACCCTTTAATTAATTTTTATTGCAATGACAAATTGTACCATTATGTAACTTCTTGTCCTTGTAAAACAAGAAACTGTCACTGGGAGTCAACATGGAAAGTTCACTGAGCAGATCAAAGAAAGGGAACACTTCTGGAAGTAATAAATAATTATTAAAAGTGCTAAAGAGAAGAGTATCGATGCATTAAGATGTGTATGGAAAACTGGAAATAGTCAAGAGTGGCACACAATTGTAAACATCCACCTTCTAAAGAAAGAACAAATGAATGATTGATCAAATTACCAGATCTATTTCTCATGTATGCTTTGATCATCCACAGAGAGAAAGAGAGGGAGAGAGAGAGAGAGAGAGACAAAGGAAAAAAAAGAGGATAGAATTAGAATTGGCACTAACATGTGGTAGAGTAAGTTGAACTGAATTGAATTGAGCTGCTTTGAATTGAACTGCATTGAATAAAACTGAATTGGGGATTTGTACTGATTGTGAATAGCTGGCTGTGTGAGAGAGTGGCTGAGTGATTGGCCAGGAGCTTTATACTAAAGCCAAGTGTGTGAGATTGCTGCAGAGTAAGTGGAAAAATAAAATGAGGGTTTGTGTCTAAGAGGAATTGGATATTAAGACAGTAAAGTATAATCATTAGAATAGAAGAATAAGAAGCTATTCAGAGAAAGGAAAAGAAAAGAAAGTTGCTACAAATAGATGCCAGAAATAAGAAAAAATGAAGACAAAAAGAAACATAGGATACTGGAATAGAAGTCTATTGAAAGATATATATTAATGATTACTTGGCTTACTATTTTCTAATTCTTGGATATTACCAAATTTGGGTCCAAATGTAGCTCTCGTTTCTTCTTCTAAGAGTTGACTACAATGTGCCAATCCTTACCCCCAAATCAGATGAGCCACTAAAGAAGGAATTATCCATTGATGGCTCTTGAGCAATGGCAGAGCATCTTTGAATACGTGCATTGAGGTTGACAATGTCCTGTGTCAGTTCTTCATAGCTGCACATCCATTATCTTGCCAAACACAGAAGAGTGAGAACAGTAGTCTGTGGCATTTAACTGTTTCATGGGTGTCAACCAAGAGCAAAGCACAGATAGTCCTACAGGTCTATTATGAATAAGAATATTGTTAAATGGAGTCTTCATTCAAAAACCATCAAAATATAACAAAACTATATTCTTCAAGTAAGCCATACTACTTCACAAATAACTCTTTGAAATGGGTAATTATCTGTTCTCCTTGTTTTTAAAAATACTATATTTTGTGACAGCTCTGTCTGCCTCTTGGTTCTGGGTAACTTGTGCAAACATGAAACACTGAGTTGAGGTCTTCTGCAACTCTGGACTGCAATGCGCTGCACCAGCCTGAGGGAGCTGATGACATACATCTTGTCCCAACTCTGCTTTTAGTGACTTCAGATCTGTGGCTTGAAATCAGCAATGACCTCAGAAGTCATCGAAGGCCCCAAATAGAAGTTCCCTCTAACGCCAGTACCCAATCTTTAACATTTATCAGCAGACCACTTCTAAATGAGCTGGAGGGCAATGAAAACCAGTAAAACAAGTCATATCCACAGAAAGAATGTGTCTGTCCCTCTATCTTGTACTCTCTGTTTACCATAGTGTGTTGGCAATGGACGTTGTTAATGGCATTAGATATAGATTTAAGTGCCAACTCCTCATTTATTAGCTATGTGACCTTTGCCACATGGAATACTTTCTCTGAGCCACTGTTTCCACACTTCCTCTTTCTCATAGGACTGTAGAGAGATATATAGGAAATAATGTACGTAAAATGTTCAACTCCAGCCTTGGCATAGAGTAATTAATAGTGCCTAGCAGTAGGTACACTCATTAACTACTGCCTTAAATTTGTTCACTATCTTTTTGATTCTTTGCTTTTCTCCCTCAAACTCCATTATAGTATCTATCAGGATTTGGTTGGATGCTTGATTCTATTAGCTTTAGCTCTCAACTAGGCTTATTTCTTCCAGCTAGATCATGAACTCTTCGTGGTAGATTACCCATCACCCATTTGATGTACCTGCTACCTCTATGCATTTCGATCAGATCCTGTCTATATATCTTAATCTATAAAATGAGCACAGTGTAGGGGCACCTCTGTGGCTCAGTTGGTTATGCGTTTATCTTCAGCTCAGGTCATGATCCCAGGGTCCTGGGATCGAGCCCTGCCTCGGGCACCCAGCTCAGTGGGGAGCCTGCTTCTTCCTCTCCCTCTGCCATTCCCCCTGCATGTGCTTTTTCGTGCACTCTCTCTCTCTGCGTCAAATAAATAAATACAATCTTTAAAAAATAAAATAAAATGAGCGCAGTTTAAATGTGGCATATTTATAATTAATTTTCACTTACAAATCATGTATTAAAAACATGCATGTATTATAATTACATTGAAGTGAAATGTCACAAAGATAACATTTAAAAATAATTTTGTTAAAATATACAAGCTTGTTTATTTATTAGTCATTCTGTTTAATAGGAGTTTATTTCAGATATTTAAAAGAATATTTAAGAGGCGCCTGAGTGGCTCAGTCGTTAAGTGTCTGCCTTTGGCTCAGGTCATGATCCCAGGGTCCTGGGATCGAGCCCCGCATCAGGTTCCCTGCTTGGAGGGAAGCCTGCTTCTCCCTCTCCCACTCCCCCTGCTTGTGTTCCCTCTTTCGCTGTGTCTCTCTCTGTCAAATAAATAAATAAAATCTTAAATAAAATAAAATAAAATAAAATAAAAGAATATTTAAATTCTTTAAGTAATTTTTAAATAGTATTTTTACTTTTGTTAAAGAATAAAAATGTGCTTAGATATCAAATATGAACATAAATCACCTATTTCTAAGGTAAAACAATTGAGAAAAGGAAAATTTATTTTAACAGCAAATCATTAGACAAAGAGAAAAGTTCCATGAGCTGCAAGTCAAATCCTTCTTTGTCACAAGAAACTCAAGAGTGATGTCAACTTATTTTCAAACTAGTTGTTTTATTATCTCTAAGTTGAGAAGTAGGAGTTACAATGATTTCTTCCATTTCTTCTGCTCTAGCATTTTCTAAATCGCATTATCTTGTATATTTCTACCCAGAAAAAAGCTTTCTATTGTTAACCAAATAACAAAAACTAATATTAATGCAACATAAGTATACTGTAAATATTATGGTGCCTAAAACAGGAAAAACAGTAATATGTCAGAAAGATATATACAGCCCCATATAACATATTTTAATTGAAGGTTTCTAAGAGGTGGCAGCAAACATTTTGATTCACTTTTAAATAAAGCTTTAAATCAGTCATGAAGAGTTAGCAGAATTATAAATATGGGACACTTCAGGAAAGTTCCCATCACAGAGGCTGGCAACCTATGACTGTGGGCAAAATGCAGTCCATTACAAATTTTTATAAACAATCTTTTATTGGAACCCCACCACACCCATTTGTTTATGATTTGCCTATAGTTGCTTTTGTGTTTCAGCGGCAGAGTCGAGTAGTTGTGAGAGAGACCATATGGCTTGCAAAGCCTAAAATACTAGACTATCTAGTCTTTTACGACTCCTATTCTTTGTCATTGTGAAATGTAATGCACCACCAGCAGGTTTTATCGCAATGGGTAATGAGATTATTCTATGATAAAAGTACAAACATTTTCTGCAGAAAAAGTCTGTATTGAAGAATAGGTCAAGATGCTATTCAATAAGATAAACATGCAATAGATGTGAAGCTTTAACCTTGGTATTGTTCTGTTTTCTGTTCCTTCCCAAGTAAATACTCCAACCACAAATTCAATCAACAACTTCTTCAACTACTTGGTAGATTTCTTCTCCCCGGTGCTTTGTTATCATTTAGTGGCTTAAAAGTCTTAGAAATGTTTCAGTTTAAAATAAATAGATTATCCTGGGATGCTGGGTGGCTCAGTCGGTTAAGTGTCTGCCTTTGGCTCAGGTCATGATCTCAGGGTCCTGGGATCAAGTCCCGCATCGGGCTCCTTGCTCAGTGGGGAGTCTGCTTCTCCCTCTGCCTCTGCCACTCCCCCTGCTTGTGCTCTCTCTCTCTCTCTCTGACAAATAAATAAAATCTTAAAAAATAAATATCTAAATAATAGATTATCCATTCATCTCCGCTACATTTTCTTTTATTTGGTATTGTCTCTTACTTTCTACTTCAAAGGACATAGGGAGGTCAAAGTTAATTTACGGAAAAGAAATCTAATCGGAGATTGTTCAAAAATAAAAGATTTAAACCTTGCCTGGGTTCAAACTCTGTTATTAACAGTAAAGTAAGAAGTGGTGCATATGTGTTTCTGTGATACAGTACCTCTGCACAGTTTGGGCGGGGTAGGATGTGGTAGAAATGGGCTGATGAGGGAAGTGGGGAAATGCCACAGGGGGACTTCTCCCCAGTGCATAGTAAGCCCTGAGAAAGATGAACATTATTATTTCAGAAAAGCCAGAGCAGTGTTTTCCCTATAGGCCTATAACGAGGTAAAATATTTTCATGATACTTTTATTGCTATCATTTGTAAAAGGAAAATGATGATCTTGTAAGGAACAAAGAATATATTAAGAACAATGTAGCAAGCCTTGGATATACTATTTTTTAATCTTTAAAAATATAGGTTACTTTAAATTGATCAAAGCATATTATGGTTGCAGTTTATATGCCATTTTTTATTAATATTTTCTGTCCTTGTCTTTAATTTTCTCAATTCTTGCTTTCTTAACTTCAGTATTGGTCCATAGAAAACCTAAACTTAAGTCTTATGGTGCATTATGCATTTAAGTGCATTTATCTTGAAAGTCCCTAAAGTTCACTGATTTGTACATATTCAGGTTTTTTAAAGGTCATTTTTACCCAATTACTCGTTAGCTAATTTTTTATCCCTACAGTCTAGTAGATCATTCCAAGGACTGATTTATTTTCCTCAAAAAAAAAAAAAAAAAAGTGTTTCCTTCCACCACTATTACTACTATATTTAAAATACCCTCAAATTCCAAAACTGTGCAATGCCAGCAATTTAAGTGTATTTAACACTAGGAGTGCAGTATTTCTTGAATCTAAAAGGAACTGGGCTACAGAATGAGTTTGTGTTGAGTTATACAATTCTTTTACAGTTGGATCAAGTTAGAACGCATACAATAAAAAGGATGACGATGCCTACAAACCTAAACGGTGAATCAGCCTTGGGAAGCACGGGAAAAATCATTCACAGAAGCAGCAATACATATTTTCTTGTACAAGGTAATTATTCTTTAAGGGAGAAAACATGTCAGCATACAATATATGGTCATATGATTTGCTGAGTTCCACCTAGAGTGATTGCCTAAGTTTTCTTGTGTAATTGCTTAGAAGCTTTATTTAAGTTCTTTGAAATCCTCCCTGCAGCCAACAATTACGGCAACTCTAGTTTCATCTGAAGTCATACCAAAAGAAATATTATGTTAATAATTCTGGCCATAAACACTTAGGGGATGTTTGACTAGAATAGGAATTCAGTGTGCTTCTCAGACTCCATAGGAAGTTTCATACTTAAAGTCAACTACACTTCATCTATGATTCTAAGAGAGAACAGACGATTTTGTACAACATATTAAAGTTGTTCCAATAGAAAAAAATGTATTATTCATTCTGATATGGAAGTATGTTATCTGGGAAAGGAGGCTGACGTTCTTCCAGGATGCCCACTTTCTTGGTGAATTTTTAATGTCTATGGCTCAACTCTCAACCTCTTAAGTCTCTACAGTTTGACGTTCATTTATGAATTTATTCCTTCAATGACTAAAAATTGAGGGCCTACCACATGCCAGGAACCATTTTAGTACTAGGCAAAGAACAGTAAAGGAAAAAGTCCTAAGTCCCTCAACTCATGGAGCTTACTTATATTCTATTGGTGAAATTCACAACATTTTCTATTAGGGATCATTCTTCTAAGCACTTTGTTGAACTCATTTATTTATCACTATGACCTATGGAATAAGATATTAATATTTTACCTATCTTAAAAATGAGGCACAGAGATACTAGGTAATCTGTTAAAGGTCAAACTAGTAAATGACCATGCTAAGGACTCCAGAAGTTGGCTCCATGGTCTGTCCTTTAAGACACTGAACTATGCTGTTGATTTTGGCAGCATATTAATAATACAAGAATGAATTCAACTGCCATAGATAGAGATCCATTAGTCAAGGTCATACTAACTTACTAAGGCCTTGAAAAATATATTAGTTCATAATCCTGTGCAAAAATTCAATACTGTAACCTGTAAATTCTTTAATTCTGGAATATGTCTATTCCTTCAATTATTCATGTATTCCCCAAGTAGCTTCGTGAGTCATTGCTCAATATATCAATGAGGAGCCTGTCCTGTCAGTAAACAGAAATGACCAGGGACTGTAATAGAGAGAATTTAATATGAAGAATTGTTAACTAGGAATAGAATTATTCACCAGGTTATTGAAGAAGCAAAAAGAGAACACGAAGGTATCAGAGAGGTAACAGCTTCAGGAAGCAGCTGAGCTAGGATGCAGAAAACAAGGAAAAGAACTTGGAAGTTCTAAAACTCAGAGATTTAGAGGAGGGGTCCTATGGAGCTGAAAGTCAAGTTTCTAGGAAGTGGGTGTTACTGTGCTGATATGGGGTCTCTGAACTCATGGGTCTGGGCTCCAGAAGGGGGAGGCAGCTGGCTGATGCTGATATCCTCAGATAGAAGCATTCTTACGCTAAGAACTAATATTTCCAACCAATGTAGTTTAAAGTTGCAGGGGCAGGAAACAAAATTTCTGCAAGAGAATAAACAGCTTTAATAGTGAGAGGAGCCTCACCCACTTCCACCCCCTGATTTCCAGACCAACGCATTCCCATGTATTCTGGTTTATGGGAAAGACATCTCCATATATTGGATGCTGATGCAAAATACACACTGCATCTTATAAGACAGAACCAAATCCTTTCAGGATGCTATCTTGTAAATGGCACTGTAACTGATCCTTGCAGTCACGAATCCATATCTAGAATTGTGTCTATTCTAGTGAGGACAAATATTTGCCCCTTCCATGATGAAGGAATCCACTATTAACTTGTTCCAGGTCCTGGCTGGTCCCCACAGTAAATGGCAATGTATCAGTAGGTCAACATTGGTCTCTGCTGATGGTAGGTTTGGCCTTTATCGGTAGTAGTATCCAGGCCCTGCTTGGTGACAGGAAGTTTATGTAAGTGAAATCATGCGTAGTCATCAACTCTGCAATGGTGGCCACTTTGTATTTGGGATTACTGAGCAATTATTGGGTGGCTGGGGAAAGAGGCTGACTGACATGTCATGTTATCCACTTGATTTCCGAGAGTTTCTTTGGAGTGGATGCATTAACATGACACGCAATTATCCTCCCATTCTGTGCTCATTCTGTGAGGTCCAATCATAGACATGTCTTCACCAGATGCTCTTATAACCAGTCTTCAGATCGTGTACTTTTTATGTCTTGTTTACTCATCCAAGTTGATAGCAACAGCTCAAGGATGAATGTACATTTGATTCCGGGCTACCCCAGTGGGGCACAGCAGTGGGACCGCTGTCTACTTCCGCTCAGCAACACTGTATAACAGAACTCTTTGGAAACCAGGACTAAGTTTTATCCCCTTCAGTTAACTATCACAAAGAACTGTATTTCAGTCTGATACACAACAGTGGATCAATAAAACAGTACCTTTCATGATAGAAAATACACAGAGAATAAAACTGGTATCCAAACACCAGTGCAATTCTCTTCTAGAACCTCCAGAAGAAATGCAGTTCTGTCAACTCCTTGATTTGAGCTAGAAGATTCATTCCAGATTACTGAATATCTGAATGGTAAGATAATAAATTTATGCCATTTTAAGAAGCTAAACTTATGGCAATTTGTTACAGAAGCAATAGAAAGCTAACATAACAGTTTTTCCACTAACGTCCTCTTCCTTTTTCAGGTTACACTCCAGAACCCCACACTGAATTTTTATGTCATGTCTACTTGACATCCTCCAGAGACTGAAAATTTCTCAGTCTTTGTGTATTTTATGATTTTGACACTTTTGAGAAGTACATTTCAAGTATTTTGTAGAGTTTTCCTCAATTTGTGTTTGTCAAATATTTTCTCATAAATAGACTGAGGTTATTCATTTGGGGAATAAATACCAAAAAACTTAAGTCTTCTTTTCTTCATATCATATAAGGGTACATATGCTATCAACACGATATATTGCTGGTGATGTTCACCTCGATCACTCTGTTAAGGTGGTGTCTGCAGGTTTCTCCACTGTAAATTTACTTTTACTCTTTCTCCATATTTTCCACATTTTCCCACAGGAGTCATTTGTGGACATACATTAAAACAACTAGAATTTTTAATACATATTTTGGGGGAGATGCCTTGATGTTATGCAAATATCCTATTTCTCCTTAAAGTTCACCTGCTAATTTTTCATTGATTAGAGGATTTTGCTTGCAGCAATTATTACCATGGTATTCTAATGGTGATTTTCTATCTTCTTCATTTTTTCTACATGTATTATTTGGAAGTCTTCTGTGAGGAAGATTGTCCATTCTCCCTCCATTTTAAAGAAAATTATTCAACCATTTATTTATATTACTATAGACTCCTGGATTTTCCCTGTATTACAATATAATACTATCACTATTTATTTTGTTGTTAAAATTGCTCCAGCTTTGATTATTGGAGCTTGTTCAAAATAATTCTTTCTCCTTTTTTTTTTTTTTTTTTTTAAAGATTTTTTTTTTTATTTGACAGAGAGAGACACAGTGAGAGAGGGAACACAAGCAGGGGGAGTGGGAGAGGGAGAAGCAGGCTCCCCGCTGAGCAGGGAGCCCGATGCGGGGCTCGATCCCAGGACCCTGGGATCATGACCTGAGCCGAAGGCAGACGCTTAACGACTGAGCCACCCAGGCGCCCCAATTCTTTCTCCTTTTGACATGAGTCCCATGCCCCCCACCTTTTTTTTAACTTCTTTTTTTTTAAAGAATTTTTCTAAGATTTTATTTATTTTTGTGAGAGAGAGAGACAGAGAGACTGGGGGGGGCGGTGGTGGTGAAACACAAGCAAGGGGAGGAGCAGAGGGAGAAGCAGACTCCCTGCTGAGCAGGGCACCCAATGCGGGGCTCCATCCCAGGACCCTGAGATCATGACCTGAGCAGAAGGCAGACTGAGCCACCCAGGCACCCATTTTTTAAAACTTCTTTACTTTCTTCTTTTTTTTTTTTTAAGATTTTATTTATTTATTTATTTGAGAGAGGGAGAGAATGAGAGAGAGAGAGCATGAGAGGAGGGAGGGAGGGTCAGAGGGAGAAGCAGACTCCCTGCTGAGCAGGGAGCCCGATGCGGACTCAATCCTGAGACTCCAGGATCATGACCTGAGCCGAAGGCAGTCGCTTAACCAACTGAGCCACCCAGGTGCCCAAACTTCTTTAGTTTCAATAAAACTACAAGATACTCAAGTTTCATAGTTTATTTTTCCTGCCGAAATCCAAGAATCACCCATTTCTTTAAGGGTCCCTGGCTCCTCATATGCTCATACAACAACTGGATTTTATTTTATTTAAAAATAAACATTTATATTTATCTTTACAAGTATTTATTGTGAAAAGTAAGAAAAATAGAAAATATTATAGAAAATAATAAAAATCATGGTATATCCCATCATCCTGTGATAACTACTATTAATTTCTTCATGCACTTTCCTGTTTGTATATATGTTTTCTTCTAATGGGATATGATTGTGATTTGAGGTAGGCCTGTAGTTTTTGCTTAAATGGTTCTTAATTTTTATTACTATTCATTATTAAACATTCTTTGAGGATTTGTATATATATAATATCTGAACTTCTGTGTAAGAGATGTGCGGAAATCAATTCATACACAGGCAATGACCCAAATGAAAGAATAATACAAGAATGTGTTCTTAATTTAGATGAAAAGGAAATTGATATAGCCATGTAGATTCTTATCTGAGTAAAGACATTTAAAATAAAAATCATCAGTATGAGATTCCTGGAGCACAGTATCATTAAAAAGGTCTGATCATAGCCACAAAGAGAAAAATAGAAAATTTGACAGTTACTCCTAGCTTTATGTATCTATCTGTGCTTTGTAATTACTTATGTATTTGTATTTTATAACTGTTATTGCTTTTTTATTTTTTACATATAGTTTCTGTTTCAATAGTGAAAGAATACAAGGTGACACAAATTGCAAAGTAGGATTAGTGTATCCACTTATGTAACCCCAGTTTAATGTATATATTTATTGATAGTAATTTTTAGACTTTTAAAATCAAGAAATAAGAATTTACTCTAGTGTTGGATTTAGTTTCTTTAAGAGAAAATGAATAGAAGAATGTTTAAAAGAGGACTAAATCTGTATCAAGAGAGATGGAGGGGCGCCTGGGTGGCTCAGTCGTTAAGCATCTGCCTTCGGCTCAGGTCATGATCCCAGGGTCCTGGGATCGAGCCCCGCATTGGGCTCCCTGCTCAGCGGGAAGCCTGCTTCTCCCTCTCCCACTCCCCCTGCTTGTGCTCCTGCTCTTGCTATCTCTCTCTCTGTCAATAAATAAATTAAAAAAAAGATAAGAGATGGAATGAATAAAGCCTACTGCACTCTATCTCTTCAGCAGCAAAACAGAATAGAATCTGCAACAAAAGCAAAGAGTAACAATAGGAAAAAAGAAACAATTATTATATGATATTGGTGATACACAAACGCATAATTAAATGTTAAGCACAATTTGGTTTATGTGTTCCATAACTGGCGGAACAATGTCTGAATCAAGTAGACTCTCTATTGTCAAGGTCAAGAACAACTTTTTTTTAAATCTACTTATACATTATTTATTGTCAGTATTTTATACTCAGTATTTTGTTCTTCCAAAGTAATTTATTTGGAGTACACTAAAGCAAACAATAACCACCCCTACCCAAATAAATTTGAAAATAATTTCCCAAATAAACGTGAAAATGAACAAAACAAAGACAACTTTCACTTTTAATTGAGTCACATGAAGCCATGCTATCTGAATGCTTTGTAAGTATATCTAGGCTGTATCATATCAGCTTCTGGGGAAAAAAAATCATCATGAAAGACTGATATTATATAGGTAAATACAGAAAACATCAACATAAATGAGTTAATTTTCTACTTCTGCATAGCAAATTACAAGCCTAGAAACTTAAAACAACACACATGCGCTATCTCTCAGCTGCTATAGTTCAGGAGTTCTGACATGTCTTCGCTGTGTCCCCACCAAGGCAGTAACCAAAGTGCATGCCAAGGCTTGGTTCTCATCAAAAAGTAAATGAGAATTTACTTGCAATAGGTCCACATCCAAATTCACTCTGGTTGTTAATAAAATTTATTTCCTTGAAAATGAGAGCTTCTTTCTGACTCTTGGTTGGAGGTCTCTCTCACTCATACAGGCACCGTAGTTTCTTGCCACAAGACCCTCTTCATAGGCCACCTCACAACATGGAGACTTGCTTCTTCCAAGCCAACATGAGATAAAGATAGCAAGTCAGCTAGCAAGACTCAGTCTTATAGAATGTACTATAATCACGGGAGAAATATTGAATTACCTTTCACATTTTCCTGGTTTAGAAGCAAGTCAAAGGTCCTTCCAACACTTAATGCAAATTATACAAGTGTGTGAACACCAAGAGGTGGGAGATCAGGGAGGGGTATGTTAAAATCTGTTTTCCACAGTCTGATACTTTGTCCCTATGATTCATGTCCCTTCCACATGCAAAATGCATTTACCTCATACCAAATGTTCCTAAGAGAGCTGTGTTATTAGATCATCAGCTCAGAAAATATAGCATCAGCAATGTCTAAAATCTCATCATATAACTAAGATCCAAGTGCTGATAATTATCTCGTCTGTAATCCTTTAAGTACCTCCTGGGACATCGTTTCATCTCTCCATGGACTTGTGTAATTAAAGACACAAGTTATCTGCCACTACACACCCAATATACAATGGGGGGAGAGGCAAGGGTTGACAGCTGTAGAATCACCCTTCAAAAAATGAAATGGAGGGTGAAAAGAAGTTACTGATCCATAGCAGTCATGAAATCTAGCCAAGTAAATTTTGGGAGTTCCTTGATTAGATTTAAGGCCTGGGAATAACTTCACTAAAAAGGAAACTCTCTTTCTCCTCATGATTTGTTTTGTGTCTAATAGAATATGACTCCACTTTCTGGGCTCTTGATTCTGAATTCTGGGCTCTTGGTTCCACCCTCTGAGTAATCTTTACTTTTCAAGCTGTGGCTCCTTTTTTGTTGTTTGTTTAAATTCTTCAGTCAATTAAATTCCATCCTCCCATGTTTTATTATAGGCAGAAAATAAAAATACAGGTGGCACCTTCAACATTTTCCTTGGAAATCTCTTTAAACATAATCCCAAGTTCACCACTTTTGTCCACCTTATTTTATCCCTTCCCTTTTCTTTGTCCTGGAATAATTCAAAGTAGTCATTATACTATTTTGCTTGTCAAATACTAATGTATACATCTCTTATTGACACAGATGCTCTAAAAATAGCCACCATGCCATTATCACACACTATAAAATTTCTAGCCTGCTTTTTCCCCTTCTGAAAATTGTGTAAATAATGTTCCTGAGTGGTTAGGAAAGCATAAGTACCAAGATCTCTACTCTTAACACTTATCTCAAGGCTGAACTTGTAAAAAATTCTCTGTGTAGAATAATATGCTAGACTCAGTGGCTTTTTGCTGTCTATAGCAAAATACAAGGATTTTTATTTAAAACTGGTCACAAATGACTGATAAATTTTCATTCCAAAGATGCCTTTAAGAAAAGCAGTGCTTTCTTTTAAACTTTCCAAATGTCTGTTGTTTATTCTGTGGTGTGTGTGCATATGTGTATTTATCTGTGTGTGTGTGTGTGTGTGTGTGTGTGTGTGTGTGTGTTGTGAATACTTGAATTCAATAGGGAGCAGACGTAGCGAGTAGGTGCTCAGACCCGACCCTGATGAAGACCGAGGACCTCTATAAACCTGTGCCTTTTGGCAAGTCAGAGTCCAGGATTTGACACATATTCTCTAAGAATTTCTATAGTTTTTTGGTCACCAAAAGGCACAGAATTCCCTCCATGGTAAGGAAGAGTTGACATCTGAGGACACAGAGCTTTGCATACAGCACTTAGTCTCTTTAAGCCAGTTTGCAATTCTGTCTCCTTGCAGATGTACATTTCTCCAACCCTTCTCAATTTTGCACAACTGTACTGGGAGTTCATCAAATCTGTGACAGGATACCGCTCTACGTTCCGCTTGAGTCCTCCTCCATCCCAATCTAAAACCATCTGGGGAGTGTGCTTCCACTACAGTCTGGACTTATGTTTCAACCTAAGTATTATAGACTAGATAGCACATGAAAGTGAATAACCTAATTTCCTCAGATTTCTAACTGTATTAGATTATAATTAACGGGATACCAACGTGCTTTGGTGATCACTGAACGTTATCAAGTTTACCAAAATATATTCAGTTGCCCTCATCCTTTGCAAATATCACACTTCAATCCAACCCCCATAGCTACAAATAAACTCACAGAACCTCAAAAAAAAAATTCTGATCCTTTCTCATCTAAACTGAATGAAGACAAATCTTCACAGCTTTCCAAAATGTGTAAATATCATTTGTGTTGAATACAATAGTACCACTCTCGTACTACTGTATCTTTGTTATATAGAAAATGAGAATAAAAATAGTAATAACTCTTTCAAAAGACTGAATATGTTATCGATGAAATTATGTAAGTAAAAATGCTTACGTGAGTGCTTGATATAATTGATGCTAAATAAATATTGGCAATTATTACCACTAGCTGGGTCCTCGCTCAATCCTCAGTGCCTATCCTTTCCTCCAGGCCAGTCTCACTGGATTCCTGCTTAAAACGGTGAGTTAATCTAGCAGTAGTGTACTATTCATTTGAGAACATAGAGAAGAGGGAAACACATTTAAGACAAATAACCCCTAAATCTAAACACAGGGATTTTAGTCTGGCTTATTCTTACATACACCCTAAGCAGTGTCAAACTTAGTTTCACTCCCCAAAACTTATTTTCACTCCCCACACTTATTTTCACTCCCCAAAATGGCACTAGAGGAACATCTGGCTCTTGAGTAGGACGTTTGTGTCTGTGACACTGACTTTCTGGCCTATCATAATTGATTTCAGCTACAAATAAACTAAATATTATTTAAAGCAATATGCTGTGACTTGGGGATCATCAAAAGTAAAATGAATTAAATATGGAATCAAGTCCACAAAGTTAAAAATAAAAAGGATATTATTTTTACATGGCAGCAGTTTAAGTTCTACTGCACAATTCAGAAGCAAAAAATATGTTTTAACAGAAGGAAAGGGTGCCCTCTAGTGTTTTAATTAAAGATGAACAATTAAGCTCATTTGAATTTATATCTATATACATATATATATTAGGTTCTCCACTGTGTATATACACATAATATATGTATATATATTAGGTTCTCAACTGAAAATAATATTATATGGAGTATAAATCAAGAAAATAAAGTAAGCAGGGCTATTAGTATAAGGTGTTAGGAAAATACACGGTGTTTCTGATTCAATTTTTTTGACATTAAGCACAGAAAGGATTGGATGAAACATTAGATTCATTTATGCTGATTTCCTCTTCTGTTACCTAATAAAACACAGCTCCTCTGCCTCTGAGGTCTGCCCCAAGTTTGGGATTGCTACACGTTTCTGAATACTACTACAAATGTCAGTGTAAAAAATTACATAGACACATTTTTATCACGGAAATGTTGATTGCACACTACTACATTTTCCTTAAATGGGCTGCTTCCATAAAGTGATAATGTTAGCCTCATTAGATCAAAACTTCATGTAAATGACGTAAAAATGTTCCATTAAACGTGGTCAGGATTTCTCTCTCTCATTTCTATTAGAATAAAGAGTAAGATACTGTATTGTCAATTTCCCCCCTCATTTGGATACATTTTTTCCATGGCTTACCCAAGAGAGATTTACACAGGAGAGTAGCTGTGCAACGGTCTCCCCCATCTCCCTCACAGCGCGGGGGCTAAGGTGCTGTGCACATTAGAAGATGAGCCGTAAAACACAGATTATTTGCCATGTGATTTTTTAGCTCTCCGTGATCCTCTGCTATGTGCTGACGTGTGTCCCTGAAAATTCGTGAGTTGAACTCTTAATCCCTTACTACCTCCCAATGTGACTGTATTTGGAGAGAAGACCTTCAAAGAAGTACTTAATGCTAAATGAGATCTTTGGGACGAGCCCTATCTCAATATGACTGGTGTCTTTATAAGAAGAGGAGATTAGGACACAGACATGCGGAGGGAAAGCCGCGTGAGGTCACAGGAGGAGGCCACGCACAAACCGAAGAGAGATGCTCCAGAAGAAACCAACCTTGCCAACACCTTTATCTCAGACTTCCAGGCCCCAGAATGGTGGGGAAATACATAACTGTTATTTAAACCACTCAATCCTCGGGACTTTGTTACGGCAGCCCTAGGAAAATAATACATCCTGATGCTTTTTTTCTCCACTGTGTAGAAATTTGAAATTTATTTTTTCAGAAAACATTACTTTCAAATAATTTTTGTGCTCCAGTAAAGGAAACTTAAAAATAAATGGTGATAAAGCACAACAGATGCTAAAAACATATCAGCAATCTTTTTTATCAGCTGGGCCTCTGGCTGTGCTTTATCTCCACCATGATAGTGTCCTCACTGTGTCCTCTTTTCTCCTCCTTTGGCCCAGGCCAGCCGCACGGCCCCCTCCCTCTCAACAAATGAGTGGCTCCATCTGGCAGCAGAGGACAGAGAGCACAGGGAGTCTCCACCTTCAGCCACTGTAATCCTCATCACATACAGTTCTCTCAATAGAGCTCAGGGTGCAGAAATTATAACTCACATCTCACCTGAACTTATATTTGTAATCATGGTTCTAGGGGAACTAGCCAAAACTAAACCAGAAAACAATGTATTCTCACACCAGTCATTTAACATTTAAAAATAACTGTGATTTGGGGTGCCTGGGTGGCTCAGTCATTAAGCCTTTGGCTCAGGTCATGATCCCAAGGTCCTGGGATCAAGCCCCACATCAGGGCTCCCTGCTCAGCGGAGCCTGCTTCTCCCTCTCCCACTCCCCCTGCTTGTGTTCCCTCTTTCGCTGTGTCTCTCTGTGTGTCAAATAAATAAATAAATAAATAAATAAATAAATCTTTTAAAAAAATTAAATAACTGTGATTAAGTTGATAATAATTTGGAGAATCTTTCACTGAGTTTTGACTGTTACTTTTAACAAGACAGAAATGTCTCCAATAGATTGAGATATCTAATCTACTTTCCCACATTAGTATTTTAAAACACATTCTGTTAGACTGTATAGAAAATAAAAGGACATAATATTCTTGCGTTTATTCTTCTGTTCATTTGTCATCTTTTTAAAAGAGAATTACTGAGCACCTATTGTTGATCTTATATTGTAATACAAAGATGGATAAGGCACTCTTGATCGATTGGTCTTAAAGAGAAGCAAAGGAAGTAGTGCCTGGTTATGTAAGTCTTTCACATAAAATGTGTTTTTCTGAGCATGCGCGTCCATGCGCATGCGTGCACGTGTGTGTGTGTGTGTGTGTGTGTGTGTGTGTGTGTACATGCGTGCCTATTTCCTAGGGCTGCTGTGACCATCATACAAGTTAACGTGTGTAAGAGTAACCTAACACAAATTAAGTGCTTAATAAACTGAGAAAGTGGTATGACCTGTATCAGCCCCAGTTTCTGCATCTGTAAAATGAGACAAAAATACATGTACTTCACAGAGCTGTTGTCAGGATTGAATAAGATAATGAATGTAAAGCAAGATTTAATTCTTTTTCATGGCTGACTAATATTCGTGTGTGTGTGTGTGTGTGTGTGTGTGTGTGTGTGTGTGTGACATCTTCTTTATCTGTTCATCTTTCGATGGACATCTTGGTTCTTTCTGCAGTTTGGCTATTGTGGACATTGCTGCTATAAACATTGGGGTGCAGGTGCCCCTCTGGAGCCCTACATTTGTATCTCTGGGGTAAAGTCCTAGTACTGCAATTGCTGGGTCAGAGGGAAGCTCCATTTTCAACATTTGAGGAACCTCCACACTGTTTTCCAGAGTGGCTGCACCAGCTTGCATTCCCACCAACAGCGTAGGAGGGTTCCCCTTTCTCCGCATCCTCGCCAACATCTGTCGTTTCCTGACTTGTTAATTTTAGCCAACGAAATGCTATTTTTGACAGGAAAATTTCTTTCTCTTTCTTGAGGTCATCAGTTTAAATGCTCAAATGGCAGGCTCATTATCCTTTTATGAATAAAACTACTACACAAATGCAAGAATATTTTACTCAATGACATTCTGTAGTAAGAATTGTCAGGTATATTACTGAAAGACAGATTATAATCACTACTAAATTTATACTTGACCTACAAAAATCTCAAGGAACTTTTCAAATAACAATTGATAAATCCATGCTAGGTTGTTGGGAAACAACTACTTCTGAAGTATATTACATCAGCCGTCACTATTACAGATTTTTCTTTTTGTGTATATAATGAAGATTATGTAAAAAAAAAAAAAAAGTCAGAAAAATTGGAAACCAAAACACGAACTACTAATCACGAAATTGTTTTTACCTTAAAAGTCTCCCCAAATAAGATAAAAACCCTCATAAAATGTAAATAGATTCATTTCACATTAGCATATATGACTGGATTAAATGGACTGCTTTTTTCAAAATTAGGCATCTTCTGGCTAGTGCTGCAGTCTGTGTATTGGTAAATGAGAGTAAATAACATTTTTATTTGGCACATCTAATGGTTAAAATGCTGGGAAGATTTTTGTATTCATTGTGCTTTATAGTCTTCATGCAAAGCTTTTAAGGTTAACATTTACTCCATAGTTCATCACTGCAGAATTGGTAATGGGGCATCCAAGAAATTACAGCTTTTATACTTCTAATTGTTTTCACCATACTTCCTCACTATTTGCTTGTATTTTGAACAATACTCTCCATGAATGGAAAAGATGTATGGTTTTCATAAATGTTTACATATTTAATCTGGGAACAGAGTTTTAGAAGGACAGAAGGAATGTCATGGCAATTAGAGCTTCTGGCGTGCAAATACTGTTGTTGCTCTTCTAACCCCTTTTATTTAACATCTGCAAGCCTTCTGAGACTGATTTTATCTTCCAGTTCCCATTAAAATACAAACAAACAAAAATAGCCCTCGTTTTGACTTGTCTTGAATATGTCAACCCCATTTCTAGAAAAAGACGACTCTAGAAAATGATGACTCCAGCTCCTTGGAGTTTTATTTGTCTCATAAAAGTACTAATCTGCTTCATAACTCAAGTCATATGTTGAAAAAATTGTTAAATGTAGTGTTTGTTTGTTTTTTAAATCTAATGAGAATGATTTTCAAAGTACCCATGCCTTACCATTACAGCATTTACCAGTCTATTAAAAAAAGACATGCATATATTATCACTGTATCAAGTCAAGGAGAAGTAAGAATTAGGTATGCAAATCCCATTGAAAATGGTATTCCAATTCATTACCATGTAGGGTAAAACAAGCACTATATAGCGCTTTAGGTCAGGAGGTGGGAAATGATGGCACAGGAACCAAATCTAGGCCTCCTGTTTTTGTAAACAGTGTTACTGAAACACTGTCAACTTCATTTCCATATCGTCTATGGCCATTTTTGCACGACAACAGTAGAAATGAACAGTTGCAACAGAGCCTGTGGCTTTCAAAGTCTGAAATACTTACGCTGCTGAAACTTTACAGAGAAAAACAAATTGCTAACCTCTGCTCTAGAGTTCCAAAGACCTCATAGAAAGCTTGAACACTGTTGCTGGGGCACATATTCCTAAAGAATGTTTACTTTGGGAAGAATATGAAAGATCTCTGAAATTACATGAAGGAAAATTTTTGTTTGTTTGTTTTTGTTTCCTGGTCTTCACCTCACAGCTATATGGCTAGAAAATCTTATCAAGAAAACAAGCTGTCAAATGATGAAGAATTATTGATTCAGATATAAAGCTGCCAGTTATGATGTGCACTCAGGTTGGTTATATAACTTCTCCAAACTTCAGTTTTATTATCCAATGGAAGAAAAATATTATCTAATTCATAAGGTAGTTCTGAGTATTAAATAAGCAAATGCATACAAAGTACTTAGCATGGGTTCCAGCAAAGGGTAAAAACTCACTAAATAGTAAATACTTGACTATACTGGGGGCTAATTCCGTGGTCTCTGAAAGAGGAAGAGGAATGTTAGTGTTCACATTCATTAGCAGCGTTTGCATAGTAACACAACAGACTTTGAACATTTTTCATATGCCAGGCACTTTGCAATGTGCTACAAAGATATTTATTAAATATACACCTTCTTAAGATACCTCAGTATAGGGGCGCCTGGGTGGCTCAGTCGGTTGGGCGTCTGCCTTCGGCTCGGGTCATGATCCCAGGGTCCTGGGATGGAGCCCCGTCAGGCTCCCTGCTCAGTGGGGATTCTGCTTCTCTGTCTCTCCCTCTCCCTCTGCCCCTCCCTCTGCTCATGATCTCTCTCTCTAGTAAAAAAAATAAAATCTTAAAAAAAAGAAAAAAGATACCTCATTAAAGTTATTTATTTCTCTCTATATTCCTCTCTGTTCAATTTGGAGATGACTTTGTTAGACAAGGGGTCATCCTGATTATTTTTTTCTGATGAGTTTAATGATATTAAATAAAATTTTCCCTAGTACTGAATTTTCAAAATAAATCCCTAGAGGGATGCCTGGGTGGCTTATGGTTACGTGTCTGCCTTCAGCTGGGGTCATGATCCCAGGACTCTGGGATCAAGTCCCACATTGGGCTCCTTGCTCTCTCTCTCAAATAAATAAAATCTTAAAAAATTAAAAAAAAAATCCCTAGAGATCCATGTAGAGCTTTAAAAGTTATATTCCCTTAATGACTCACCACATAAAATCAGTCTATTTGCTTACAGTGGAGGAAAGTGTAATCTTGTAGGTTTCCCACTTTCCTCTCCTTGCCTGTGTCAACTGACTCCTTTCTTTCCAGAGCAGAGGTTCTTAAATAAAATTATCAGGTATCTCAACCTGGTCGATTTATTTTTTTTCTTTCATCTGATCTAATTATAAGTATTTGTTTAAATTTAAAATGTCCAAATTTGGAAGAGCAGCAGCAGATATTTTTGAGCAGATATTTAAACGGTAGTATATACATTTTTTAAAAAATAATGGGACTAAAACATTTCCTTCTCTTTTAATGATAAACTTAATAATATTATGAAAATAAAAATGTACCACTTAATAGGTCATTGGGAACCACACTATGGATACACTGGACTGCATCTAGTAATATCATTTGAGTTTTAATGTACCAGCTACATTAAAATGTAAACATTGTAAGCCAAGGTTTAAGTTAGAGTATACATTTCCAAAAATATTTAAAAAGTCAAAGTGCAAAGAAATGAAACATTTTTCTTAATATAGATAAAATATATGTCTAAGAATTTTTTTTTAAATGCTGCTTAATCATACTGGTATAACATTTATACCTGACTATTGCAGTTTCTTAAAATATTGTTATAAAATTATTTTAAAAGTTGGGAAATGGTAATTCATAGTTACTTAGTATTTGTTAGTATTTGTGAAATAAGTATATTTGGTTGAAGAAGTAAATACATTAAATTACTGAAAACCATTATTCATGCCTCCCAAAAGCCTCCCATGGATACAGTTATTACTGTATCCATGAAGCTTTCACCCAAAAGGACATAGTTTTTTTGAGTGAAGTGATGCCAAAATTCAAGTCCATGACTTCTTCACAAATGACTATTGACAATGTCTCTGCATATTTGTAACTATAACCAGTATCCTATATATCTCCCATCAGAACAAACCTTTATTTACTCTTTCATGTTGGTATTTGTCTACACATTATAAAATGGTTCTCATTACCTAGGATATTTTACTTCATTTCCAAATGGTGCTGAGCACACTAGATGCATGAATGCCCTTCTTAAACTGACCTCTATGCCATCAGTACTGTCATTCTTCTTCTTTTTCCTCACTTATTTTTCTTAAGCTTCAAACAGGCTAAACTAATTCTGCTTTCCCAAACAGCCCATGCTCTGTCGTATACTCATGTATTTACAAACAGAACTCATCCCCATCTGTTTTGTGTGCTACTGATCCTCCAAGACACTGATGTATCTCCTTGGGGAGGTTTCATCCACCATCAATTTTTTCTTCATCTGCTTCATTAAAAAAGTATAAGTTAAGGACCTCATACAGAGTTAGTATAATATGGGCTCCATGTATAAATACACCCACTCTATCTGATTCTCACCCCATACTCTGTCCTCTGTACTTTTAGTATTCCATGAAGCACTATGAAATTCTATGTTTCCCCATAATCATCACCAGACTTTTAATTCCCAGAAGGCAAATTGTCTGATTTGCTTGCTCGACAATTTAGTACAAGAGCAAGTAAATATATTTAGAATAAAAATAATGACAAAACTTAAAGAGGGGAAAATGCTACATTGATAAACAGCAAAAAAGATACTATAAGAAACCTATCTTTAACAATTTCGTTGAATTAAATTTCTATGCAATAAAATTACCTTTTTTTTTTTTTGTAAATTTGAGAGAGAGAGAGAGAGAGAGCACAAGCAGTGGGAAGGAGCAGAGTGAGAGAGAGAAGCAGACTCCCCGCTGAGCAGGGAGCCACACACACAAGGGCTCGATCCCAGGACCCTGAGATCATGACTGAGCTGAAGGCAGACACTTAACTGACTGAGCCATTCAGGCACACTTAAAATCACCCTTTTTAAGTATACAGTTTGGTGAGTTTTGACAAATGTGTGTATTCCTATCATCACCACCACAATCAAGATTTCAAACATTTCTATCATCTCAAAAAATCCCTTATGTCCCTCTGTAGTCAATCCCTGATCCCTCTCTTGACTCCAGACAAATACTAAAATGTTTAATGTCACTGTAGTTGGCTTTCTCTAGAATTTCACAGCAAGGAGAATACACAGTATATAGCCTATTGTGCTTGGAACCTTTTACTTAGTGTAATGTTCTTGGGATTCACTCATTTTGTTGTATTAGTAGTCTGTTTCTTTTAATTGCTGACTAATATTCCATTGTATGGGTATATCAAAGTTTGTCCACTCACCAGTTAATGGACATTTAGGTTGTTTCCATTTTTTGGCAGTTACAAATAATGTTGCTCTAAACGGAGCATACCAGTCTTGGTGCAGACATATGTTTTCATTTCTCTTGAACAGACACCTAGGAGAGGAATTACTGCTTCTGTGGTAAGTATATATTTTGCTTTTTAAGAAACTATCAAATGTTTTTTTTCCCCCAAAGTGGCTGTACTCTTTTATATGCCTAGTAACAATACATGAGAGTTCTAGTTCCTATTTATCAATGTCAATACTTAGTATTGTGAACGTGTGGATTTCGCAGTTTTAATTTCCATTTTCCTGAAGACTAATGATGTTTGACCTCTTTTAATGTGCTTATTGGTTATTCATACATCTCCATTTGTGAAGTGTACCTTTGCTCTTTTAAAATTACACTTCTTTTTTTTTAAGATTTTATTTATTTATTTGACAGAGAGAGACACAGCGAGAGAGGGAACACAAGCAGGGGGAGTGGGAGAGGGAGAAGCAGGCTTCCCGCAGAGCAGGGAGCCCAATGTGGGGCTCGATCCCAGGACCCTGGGATCATGACCTGAGCCCAAGGCAGATGCTTAACGACTGAGCCACCCAGGCACCCCTAAAATTACACTGTCTTACTATTCATTGGCAATGGTCCTTTATATATTCTGGAAACATGTTCCTTGGCAGATACATGTTTTGCCAGTATTTTCTCTTATCCTTGTCATTTCATTAATAATGACTTTAGAAGGACAAAAGATCTTAATTTTGATGAATTGCAACTTAGTATTTTATTAAATGAAATATATTTGCCTCACCTAATGACACAAAGATTTCTCTGTAAATTCTTCTAGAGGTTTTATATTTGTGGCATTTCTGATTACAATTATGATCCATTTCAAACTAATTTTTGTGATGCATGAGGCTGAGTCTAGGTTCATTTATTCCCTTAAGGATATCCAGTGGTTCCAGAACCATTTGCTGAATACTATCCTTTCCCCACTGAATTATCTTGGCATCTTTGCAAAAAAACAGTTGACCATAAAATGTGGGTATACATATATATTTACTTTCAGTCATGTTCCATTAATTTATATTTGTGCCTTATGTCAATACCACACTGTTTTGATTATCCTAGTTTTATGGTAAGTCATGAAGCCAGGTAATAAGGGTCTTAAACTCTTTTCTTTAAAAAAAAAATTATTTAGGCTATTCTAGGCCCCTTAAAATTTTTGTGTTACAACCTAATTCTTCCTAAAAATAATTTTTAAATGGTCTAAATTAGAGAATAGCTATCGGTCATTCCTAATTTCATATAAAAACGGGGCCCCCAACAACCTGTCACATCACTATCAAGTTCATGGATTCTTGTCGGCTTATTTCCCAAATTCCAGCTTCCACAAAGAAGAAAAAGCTTGGCATTTAACCCAGGGGAAAGCTAATAGCATTACTTTCATTAGCTAACACGTTTATTTCTAATTTTCCCTTGAAATGTGTCTTGAGAAGGAATTTGGTACTGTGTCTGAAACCAGGGAAGTGACCTATGGCTTCTTGGGAATGACTACACTTCATGCACTCGGGACACTGACGCCACAGCTTCTGCCTAATTCACATCCCTGACTGCCCTGCTTATTTACCTTCCCAGGAATCTTTAGAGACATGCTGCTTCCCAGACAAAATTAGAACGAATGCCTTAATAAATGTTTGATTTGTGAAATTTTATGTAAAAACATTTTATAACATTAATTACTTTAGAGATATTATAACCATACAAATGCCACATTGGAAATTATGGTAACTATACTTAGGGATATTAATTTTTAAATAAGAGCCATGTTTTGTACATCTGCGTGTGCTTGACAATGTCCTGCCTTTTTTTGCAGTTTAATAAATGCAGAGATAGTATTAAGATTTCTCCATGAAGTTCTACATGATTATAATTTATGTAAAAGAAGCTGATAATTATTTTAATGTTTTTTATTAATAAAATTATTATGTTCCTTGTAGAACTAAAAATACAAAAACATTAGGCAATTAACATAACCCCAAATTCCATACATAGGAGCATGTTGCTTAAGAAATCACTAAGTATTTTAAAAATGTGATGTGAATGGGGGCGCCTGGGTGGCTCAGACGGTTAAGCGTCTGCCTTTGGCTCAGGTCATGATCCCAGCGTCCTGGGATCAAGCCACACATCGGGCTCCCTGCTGCGGGCTCCCTGCAGGGAGCCTGCTTCTCCCTCTCCCTCTGCCTGCTGCTCCCCCTGCTTGTGCTCTCTCTCTGTCAAACAAAAAATAAAAAATCTTTTAAAAAAATGTGATATGAATGATTCGTCAGTTTTCCATATATCTATGTAATACAAATGATTTAAGATATTTTTGGAGGTCTAAATAGCTTTCAAAATCTTGACTGTTACAATCAATTATTCCTCATAAATGTTTCTTTGCAACACTTACTGTTATTTTAAGGTGAAATCCTGATACAAAGACTGCTAGGTCAAAGGGTATAAACATTTTTACAGGCTTTTATATATATTTCCTAATTAACTTCCAGAGGGTTTTACCAGTTTACTCTTCCTTCAGGCAATATGAGTATTACCTTTTTTCCAAGGTGGGTGGTCTTATTGTTCTTTAGTCTTTGGAACTGAATGTGTGTTTAGCTTGTAGTTTCTGCATATCCAAGTGTGTATTGTTCCTGTCAACGTCCATACTAAATTTAGAGTGCAGCATATTTTTGAACATACAAAAGTTTGGCAAACATTTCTTTTGAGGAGATAGATAGATAGACAGATAGATTTTTTTTTTTTCGTGGAAATAGCCCAAAGTCAATCTTAGCTAAAACTGGTGAATGACTTAGTGATTTTTCTAAGTAACACTGGAAGACAACTGATTTTTAAATATGACTTATAAATGGGATTTAAAATAAATTCCCAAAGAGGACTTGTATAGCTTCCAAGCTTCACTTGGAAGGAGGGGTTATATATAGTATGTGTTAGCTAAAAAAGCCAGGTTTATAATTTTACAATTCTTTAATTTTTTTTGACATATTTGAGTTTGTATCTATTACTTTTTCATCTGTTCTATTTAATCTCTCTTTTCATCCTTTCTTTCTTTCTTCACATTTTTTTCATTTAATATTTTTCTCCTCTTAGTTTAGAATAATGCACAATATTTCCAGCTCGGATGGTTATCTCAGCAATTACAATATTCATACTTACGGTAGGATGAGGCTGAGGAGCAAGATGGTCTGACACTGGTCACCAGCACATGTACTGATATTAGAGGTTTCTCTGGTCAATAGCGTGCTACATGGAATCTCCGACAAATTGCAAAAGGAGAGTTTCAGAGAAGACCCCTTGGGATTTGGAGTAAGGCCATTCATTCCTTTACTGGAGGAAAACTCTCAGTTTGCAAAGCAGCTCCTGTCATGCTACTGGCTCCCAACAGTTCTGTATGACAACGGGACACCGTAAGAACCGAGTACTTATCAACATGAGCTTTCCTTCACAAAATGGTTGTTATTAGATTTGTTATGTCACAAGTTCTAGCAGGTCCAATAACATTGTAAAATAAAAATGGTACATTCAAAATTAGGCCCAAGTATGCATAAAAACATGAGTAAATTATGAACAGGTAGCCCTTTTCCTCAACTGATAACTAGGGGCTCATAAGGTATTCCCAAAAATTAACTGACAGTAGAGAAAAGGTCTCATCCAGGTCAGGGTCAGAGATGAGTTAGCTTGATATATCAGAGGTAGCCAGAAATGGAATCTTGCTCCATTGTATCTCCACTCGCATAGCTCCAAAGAAGTGCTACGAAGGGAAATCTTCCGTGTAGAAAGATGTTTGAAATAGTTGGTTTTCCTTGCATTCTTTGGGATATAGAGAGAATTTCAAATTTACTCTTACAATTGTGATATCTTTGTGGTCTCCGATTTATATGAGAATCGTATCTAATAGAGTTTTAACCTAGATATTCCAGAAGTTTGTTCTTGCCTTTTTTAGCAAATATCCCTCAGACAAAAAGTGGCTACAGGACTCAACTTACTATTTTGGAATTCCAGACTTCATTTGTTCCCTAGCCTAGTGATAGTTATCTCAAGTGAGGACAGTCTTCCACGGGTGCTCTGACTCTGTGAAATTTAGCCTAATTCCAGGTAGTGTCAGAAGTCAGTATACCCCATAATCTATACTTTCCCTGTGTAAAAATCACTGCCATTTTGTTTCTTGTATACTCATAATGTACTCAAATCTAGGAAAAAAAATTTTAAAAATATTTATTTTTCAGATGTGATGTTTAAACAGTCTTACCCCAAAAAATAAATAAAAAATAAACAGTCTCACCCTAATATGATTATTTTTAATCTAATAAAGAAGAAATGGGGGCTATCAAAATAATTTACTTTCAGTTATCATTTTCCTATAAAATTATTTTATATGTATTTTTAAATTTATTGTAATTTGTAAAATCTAGAATTCTTTCTTCCTATGAGATATTTTATAGTTTTCTATAAAGATTGATTCCATAAGAACGCACCATCTTGCCATGTTTAAGGGAGATTTTATTATATGCTTTGTCTACCCTTTGTTGCATCACTTAAATGGGAGAGTATTAGTAAAGGACTTGAGACTTTTTTTAAGGGTGAAGATACGAAGGTTCAACAAGGGTGCTCTTTAAGTAACATGCAGCCAGAGTTGAAATAAAGCAAAGAACTTCAATAAGGACATGATATATATAATAGTACTATTTTAAAAGGACAAAGGAATGGTCCCTATTAGCCCGAGGTAATTCTGTACAGCTATTACAATTCATACATTATTGGTTACATTTAAAACTCTGAAATATTTTGAAGAAATGTAACATTTTCACAAACTATGATAATATAAGAATTCTCACTCTAATAAAATGTACCATTAAAACACACAATTATATAAGTTATTTCATTTTTGGAAAGATAAGATATATCTCTGAGATACTTCCAAGAGATGTTTGCCAAAGTCATGCTATGACATTTTGTGAAACACGTGGGTAAGTATTTATTGTAAGGGAAATTCCAATTAAATCATGATTTCTAATGTTCAAGCACTATTGTCACTAATCAAAAGAAAGTAAGATCATATGCTATATTTGATAAACTAGCATAATAGCATATGACTTTCCAAGTACTTCCTTGTGCTATGTTTTTTTAAAAGTGCATCAAATTTGGCAATTTATTATAATGAATTTTTTGGTTGCTTATTACAGGAAAGGTATTTTTTAGGTATTTTTCTTGTTGAGATTGATCAGAGTTAGAAAAATTGGATAGGGAAAAACTGATAATTCATGTTGCTCTTCTCTGAAGCCTTTCAGGTTAGTTGAGGGTAATTAGAAAGAAGTTATAGATATTTTAGAAGATCACTATGGCTCTAAAAGGATGGAATAGGATGGAAGAACTGAGAACAAGGAGGCATGTAAGGAGGCACTGATTTGGTTCAGGTGGCAGGAGACAGTGACTTGGACAAGGAGGGGAGTATAGAATGGAAACAAGTGGATGGATTAAATATATTTTTTTCAGTTTAAGATGGAACTTATTAATGAATTAAACTGGTAAGGGAGGTGGAGGTAAAGATAAAAATTTGGAATAATTACTATTTTTTGGCCTAATATTTAAAAAAGTGTTATATAATTATTGGGATGACAAATTGGGGAAATAGTTTTGCTAAGGAGGAAACCAAATATTTTCCCCTGGATATGTGAAGTGTTAGACACAGAATGGTTATTTAAGTCGCTATGTCAAGAAAGTCCTAGACACATCTGCTGCTTACATTATGAATCAGACCCGGCTGCAGAAATGTGTGAGTTGTCAGTGTGCAGATGTTATGCAAAGCTAAGTTGTTCTCATATAGGGAAGGAATGCAGATAGGCAGTTAGGGTTAAGAATGAACTTCAGGGCACTAGAATTCATACATGAGTGGAAAAAGCAGCAAAGGAGACTAAGAAGAGGACAATACATCAGAGAGAAGCCCAGAGGACAGGGTATCGGAAAAGAAACAGCACAAGTTTAAAATGTAAGAAGTCATCAACTGATTTAGAAAATGCCTGAGATGAGAATAAAGAAGTGGTTGATTATACCCAAATCATCAACAAATACTCTCAACTCAACATTCAAAATACAGCCAGATCTGATTACTTCTTATCGCCTTTGCTCCTATTACCAGCCCCCCAATCCATACCACCATCATCTCGACTCTGATACATTGTGATAGCTTCTATGATGGTTAATTTTATGTGTAAATTTGGTTAGGCTGTAGTTTCCAGCTATCTGGTCAAACACCAGTCTGGATGTTGCTGTGAGGGTGTTTTAGTTGTGATTAACACAATCAGTAGACTTTGAGTAAAGCAGATTACCATCCATAATGTGTATGGGTCTCTCCAATTAGCTGGAGGCCTTAAAAGGGAACACTGAGGTTCTTGAAGAAGAAACAATTCTACTTAAACCCTGCGACACAGAGACCTTGCCTGGGCTTGCCCTACAGATTTCAGACTTCCCAGCCCCAGAAAGAGTGTGGGCTAATTCTAAAATCTCTCTCTCTCTCTCCAAACACACACACGCACACACACACACACACACACACACACGCACGCGCATTCTGCTTCTGTGGAGAACCCCAACTAATATACTTCTTAAGTGATTTCCCTGTTTTCAGACATGTTTCTCTAGATACTGTCTTCCACATATCAGTCACAGTAACACTTTTAAAACTTAAGTTTGATTTATCACTTCTCAGCTTTCTATGGCTTTCAGCAGCTTCCTATTTTAGTCAAATTAAAATCCAAAGCTGCGGGGTCTGGGTGGCTCAGACGGTTCAGAGTCCGACTCTTGGTTTCAGCTCAGGTCATGATCTCATGAGTCATGGGATTGAGCTCCCCCACTCCCTGTGCCAGGCTTGTAGCTCAGAACCGAGTGTGCTTGGAAGATTCTCTCCCTCTGCTCCTCCCCCTGCTCACATGCGTGCACACTCTCTCTCTCTCTCTCTAAAGTAATTAAGTAAATCTTTGAAAAAGAAAATCCAAAGCCATTGCCATGTCCTAAAAGGCCATATGCACATAACACCTGACTTCTCCATAACACCTCTGGCCACATTTCCTACCATTCAATGTCTGGACAAATCTACTTCAGTCACATTCCCCTATTCATGTACGCATATTCCCATCTCAGAGCCTTTTTACTTCTTCTTTGTTTTATATGGGACATTTGTCCCCAGGTAGCCCCATAACTGACTCTCTTGTTTCTTAAGGTCTTCAGGTCTTTTCTTGATGGCTCGTTCTCAATGACAAAGAATCTCATTTTCTCAATGACGTGTTCCCTGACCATCCTATATAAAATAACACCCATCCATATTTACTTTCTGTATACATTATCTTTCTTTCTTTTCATTTTAATACTTACAGCCACCTAACCCCCACACACATTTATTTATTTATATTCCATTGTCCATCTATTGCCACTAAGTTATAAGTGACTAGATACTGAAAGAGGAGGCAGTTAATATAATTTGACTATAAGAGTGAATAAATAGACGTTTACTGGTTCTTGGTTCCTGGTGTAGCTAGAGGTGTTCATCTGAGGGATAGAGTAGGCTAATAATTAAATTAATGGAAAGAGAAGTGACATTAAATATTATTGAGTGTAGTAAGTAGAAGCATGACACACACACACACACACTCATGATGTTCACATTCTAATTCCCAGAATCTGTGAATATGTTAGCTAATATGACAAAAGGGATTTTGCAGATGGGACTAAGGCTAAGGAATTTAAAATGGAGAGATTATCCTGTATTATCCAGGTAAGTCGAATGTAATTACATGAGTTTTTGAAGAAAGCAGAGAACCATTTTCAAGTGTAGTTAGAAAGATGTAATGACTGAGAAAGTGTCAGAGAAATTCAATGTTGCTAGCTTTGAAAATGGAGGAAGACCATTGACCAAGAGCCAATGAATGTGGGTGGCCTCTAAAATCTGGAATTCTGACCTACAGAGACATAAATGATACATTATTCTTGTTTTATGGCACTAAATTTGTGGTAATTTGATTCAACAGCAAGAAAAATCAAATACACAGTATAAGATGAGCAGACATTGGGAGGATCCTAGTGATCCTAGTAAATACGAATTAATTTGTTCCTTGATTCATTCAACAAATACTGATCAAGAATTTTCTATGTCTAAGATGCTTACCTGGCATAGAAATGACAGTATTGATTGAGGCAGACATGCTTCTTTGCTCTCCTAGAGGTTGAAAATCAGTAAGAAAACCATTAATCAAATCACTTTAAAAATATAGGATTACAAACTTTTAACAAATTCAGTGAAGGGAAAGTAAAGGTAGCTTTGGGAATATATCCCATGACAACTAAAAAGCAGAAAATAAACATGCAAGGGGAGGTAAAAATATAAAGACTATTCCAACCCAGAGAAATGGTATAGTCAAAAGCTATGAATCGGGAAGCACAGCGTCAGCAAAAGGGAAATAATCTTCATGTGGTTGGTATATATTGAGGGATGGAGGAGAGGGATAGAAGATGAAACTAAAGAGTTTGGAGTCTATTATTTCTATTACTGTATTTGAGTAGTAAAGTTTTCTTTTATCACACATTCTGCATTTCAAATTTAATGTAACTTATAACATCATCCCACAAATGGAAAATTGAAATTTTGCCACTGCAGTAAAAACTTTGTTTCCTGATATCAAAATTGTTCAGAACTCTTAAAAGAAGAACAAATTTGACTGGTTTCACATTATATTATTTATAATAATATTTAAATATGAGCATATAAAACAGTGTATCAGTTTTTTCATGCTTAAAGTTCTTACTGTACCTATAAAATCTAAATTACTGTACAAATTCAAGGCAAACAAAACGCAAAAGCAATGCACTTCAAGGTATCACCTTATTTTAATATAAAAGGTAATGTTGTTTAGGAAATACTAAGTTCTAACTCAATTCAGGAACTTTAATAAATGTACAGCCTAGGATCTTTTGAACTTGGGATACCTATACTTCCTAAAAATAAGTCTGTAAATAGGTCCAGTTTTCACTATTCTTCTTTATTGGCATTTCTTTGAAAGCTTTCTTAGAACATATTTCTAGATTAACATCTAGTATTATTACAATGAAATGGTTTATATATCAATGTATTTTAACTATAATTCCAGGACCATCTGTATTAGAATCACCTGAAAAATACTCTGGAATAATGTCATTCTCAACCACACAGAAATCATAACTTCCAATAAACATTTTAAAAGTAACAATTAACAATGCTATTTAAAATAGAAACATATGTTTTTCACACTTTTTGTGAGAAGTGGCAAAATCACTTGCTGCTTTTAGTGCTGCTAATTAAAATTTGCTTTTCTGTAACTATAGCAGAATTTAACTGATACATAGTAGAACCAATGGATTTATTTTCTTAGAAGTTCAGCTGGCTGATGATCAAGTCCATGTTCCCTCCCTTTCCATCAAAAATGGAAATTCCTAACCTTGACTGCAGAAATTTTAACTAGTATTTTTATAATTTCCAAAAAATTGATTGCAATAACCTTGGACTGTTATGTGTTCTTCTTTAGATGGAAATTAAAGTTTAAAAATTTTTCAAAGAATATAAATTTTAAAAAACAGTATTTGAAAATAACATCACTCATATAAGTAATAGTTCATAAACTAACAAGTAACATGAAATGCTAGACTCAACATACACTATTACACCATGCTTATGAATCTTAAAAAAAATCAAACATGATAGATATTGGTCTGTGTCCTAACTTAAATTATTCCCCAAATGAGATCAGGAGACATGGGGTTCTCTGTGGTAGCTTATTTGTAAGTGACCTAAGGAAGCCAACTGGAGAAAGTAAAGAAAGAGAAACAAGAAAGGAGAGAAAGGCAATCTGAAGATGTATTATTGAGTGGGCATTTTGTGAGCAAGAGAAGCTTGATCTCACTGAGGACACTTGAGGGAACTGAGTAGAATGCACCTCAGACTGGCCCACCTCAAAACCCTGTCATCCTCTAATGGTCATGGGTTGCCCCTACAGGACTTAACTCTGCTACATTTCCAGGTTTGCTCTACCCCCATGTCAGAGGACATGAAAGAACAGCAGAGAAACAGCCTCAAGACAGAAAACATGAGGTTCCAGGTGGAACTGAAGACAGCTGCTATCAGGCTATAACCACTGGGCAGCTGGTTTCCCCAGCAATGTCTGGTACACAAAAGTTAACCAAGAGAGTCTGAGATGGGGCACAAAAACATATAGCAGGATCTCCCACTCGCACCATTCGCATCTACTTATATCCTCCCTGAAGAAGAGTCTTTCACAAAACTTTCAAAGTGGTAATCAGTTACAATCTCTTCAAAAATATTTAGTATAAGAGGGTTAGTGGCACTAGCTAAAATCCCCTCCAAAAACTTGTTGTAAAGTTAAAATTAATAGTCATCATCCCTGTTTTTCATCCACCATTGCAGACTTCCTTCACTCTAAGCCAGCATTTCGACATTTTTAGATATCAGAGTTTCATTCCCTCGGGGGTTGAATCCCATAGTTTCTTTACTTTTGCAAAAACTGTGGTTACTGCTGGTGCCTATTTATTCTTATGATCAGGCATGGAGGTGCCAAAATATACTCCAATGAATCCACTTTTTTGCTTCCAAACATGTTCTTTTCTGATGCTAATGTGCAGTCACTACTGTAGCCCATCATAGCAGTTAGGATTGGTCACCTCTGCCAGTGTAACTTATTTTTCTCTTTGCCAGTTCACTGGCATGGGAAAGTCAAAATAACTAGGTAGTAATTGTAGCTTCTGGTTCAGTGGAATCCTTAATGCTTCCCAAGGGAAAGTATTGGTCTAGTATCTTAGAACGGGGCTTCCAATAGAGCAGAAACCAAAGATGTGAAAACTCCCCAAGAGGATCATTGTAAGTGATAGATAAGGGGGGAGAAAAGCCTACTTCTACATCTTGATAACTAGGCCTATATATTGTAGTTCTTGGGGACACAGCCCTATGACTCAGCAATTGATTCAGTGCATATACTATAGTCTGGAGGACGAGTCTCTGACCTCCAGGGTTGTCTACGACCTGACACCTCAGTTGAGCTTTGCAACAAGCTATACCACCCTCTTCCAGCTGATAGAGAAAGATTATTTTACTCTGTATTCATATGCCCTTTAAAACTCTTTTTTCATAGGTAGGTTCTTTGGTCTGACAAATATCTCTAAGGTCTCATGTTGACAAATCAGGCATTCTGCAAGTCTTTAGACAGTGATGATGACAGATGCACTGCAGGCAATGCAGCTAATGAGGATAAGCCTATATTGAGGAATGTCCATTCCGATGAGGTCAAATTATTTATTCTTCCAACATGACAGGGATTCAATGTAATTAACCTAATACCAAGTGACTTATTGAGGAATGGAGCCATACTGAGGGCTCAGCATCTGTCTCTGCTGAAGGCTTGCTGGAGATTCAGCAATGGCATTAGCTCGATCAGACTTAGTGAGAGGAATCTCATGCTGTTGGGACAAGACATGTGTTACATTCCCTCCACCAAAATCTTTCCTTTCATGGCTCCTAGAGGCTAAGAGGCGTGCCTGGTACAGAATGAGTCATGCGTCCTATGTTGTGGGTATTTTAGAGCAGGCATTAATGTGAAACTCAAACATTTACATATGTAGTGACCACTTTTTGTGAGCCCATCCACCGCTTCAAGGCCATGACTTAGTTTGGATGTAGTGTGGGCATCAGTCCATTTTCTGCTACTCAAACATTTGACATTAACTCATCTATAGGCTTTTTTTTTTTTTTTTTTGAGTATTTTCTTAATAAGATGTAGGAAGAGCCCAGGAATTTTTTGAGTGTTTTCTTACTCTATTAGTTACTCATAGGGAATCAAAAAGGAAAAGTCAATCCAAAGATAAAGTATTTATCTAATTACAGCTGCACGTACCTGGTCTCAATCCTAAGGTGAGCTCAGAGTACCTTCTAGCTTACGGCTCAGTTGCTGCCTTAGACATTGGACAGAGAGTATTTATTGACCATCATTACCTTTTTGATCAAGTATTGCTCCAAGAGTGTTAACTTTCTCAAATCTCTAGGGTCTAGGGGAGCACATGTCCAGTATGGTTCAGTGAGATTCCACAGATGCTCCATAAAGGTGGCAGAAAAGCCAGGGATCAAAAAGCAAGAGATACATAATAGAGTTGAGGTAAGTTTTTCTCAAGCTTTATCTGTATTTATATGATTGCTGCAATACTGACTGGACTCACAGTCTTGGTTGAGAAGGCATAATATTCATCCAAGCAATGGGAGATATTTATATTTTCAAATTCATTTCCTCACCTTATTTATTAACATTTATTATTGAGTATCTATTACATGAAAAATAATGTACTCTCAATAGTACAACATGTGTCAGGAATGAATCCTGCCTTCAAGGGTATTATAGTTGAATAAATGATTAAAATAATTGCATAATTTTTTAGAGTTACAAGGAAATGGGAGGTATAATTTTCAAAACATAAATACAGTGTTATTTCCCAACTGTTGGAATGCTTATATATAACAAGAGAGTATCCATGAAAGCTCTAAAATACCCTTATAAAATATCACAAGATTATGGAATGATTTAATTTATGGCCTATCTAAATGTGTTCTTGGAGAATTTATTCAAAAAAAGATAATCATGAGTAAAAAGTGAAAGAAATAATTTTATGTGAACTCAGGACCATGATATATAAACATCAAAAAACTGGATATCACATCAAATGTAATGATCTTTTGGTGGTAGAATTATGGATTATTTTAAATCTCCTTTATATTGTTATCTATATGTTAATTATAATTTTTATAATGCATATGCATTTATTATATACTTAATGTATATATTAAATATGAAAATATTTAATTTGAAATGAAATGAAAAAATTTAATTAAAAAATAGATACACAGAAAGATCTTCAATCAAAAAAGCATATTAATGAGTGAGAACCTAGGGGTACAAAAGCACATCTCTTGCAGGGATTCAACAGATACTTTGTTTTGTTTCATCATATGGTATATGAAAAAGGCTATTAGGACACTTAGAATTGGATGTTTATTTGTGCCTAGATTGTGAAGTTAGGTACTATGAGTTTGCACTGTATCTTACAGTTCATTGTAGCTGGGGACATTTATAAAACAACAACAACGACGACAACAACAACCATAAGCTAGATTAGGCTTTAGGGCTGCTTAGAAGAATTCCAATTTTTTTGTCTTTTTGATTTCCTTGCCTCTTTAAAAATAGACATGGTTTTGTGCCTTGCTTACTCAAGGGACTGTAAGTAGAAGTGAAACGTGTCACTTACTGGGTGAAAGATTTAATAGCCACTGTGCTATTTACCATCTTCTATTCCCCCCAACAGAACAATGATTACACTCCAGATTGTGGAGGTTCTTTCAGCCTCAATTCCTAAGTGAAGAGATCTCAAGGTAAGAGCCCCACCACTTGCAGTTGACCACTGATGATGGAGAATGAAAAATAAACTTGTTGTTTCAAGCCACTGTGTTTTGGTTGGTTGGTTGGTTGGTTGGTTGGTTGGTTGGTTTCCTAAAGTGTCACGTATTTGACATGGAGCAATATTTTAGAAAGGTTAATCTGGGGAGTGGGTTTGGTATATGACAAAAGAAGTGCCAGAGGGCAAGGAGAAAGTTAGGAGGCTGATGATGGGTGCTGAGAGAGAAGAATGAGGGGTCGCATTAAGAGAACAGCAGTGTAAGTAAAAAGAAACATGGGCTTAAAAAATGATCTGGATGTAAGGTCAAGCGTTAAGTCTTAATGCTTACTTGATGATGAGCCTAAGAAGAGGGAGGGATATAAATGAGGTATATTGTACTGATTTGGGGTACCTGGAAGGATTATATTTTATTAAGACAAATAAAGACAGCAAAAGAAGGGGCAGGTTTAGTAGATCATGTTCTTGTTTTGTTTGGAAATATTATTATTTAGGTGCTGGCAAGATACCAAGGTAGGAATGCTAATTAAGTACACATATAAATTTGCTGCTGCAGTCACAGTGCAAATTCAGGCTTTCTGAATAAATAGATTTGGAAGTTAAGATGCAAGATAATATATTCACACACTGGATGATGTTATTTTTAAAAAGGAATTAGACTGAGAACATTTATGCTGAAGTTGAGGTTGAAGAACGAGCTAAGAGGGACATCTCTGTGGAAAGTGAAGCAGAAGATCATTAAAGCCAATGGGGGAACTAAGTTTCAAAAGTGTCACTGCAAAATGATGAAAGGAGATTAAGTATAAACAAATTTGGTGAGAAGGAAGTCACTGATGATAGTAGGGAAAGAAGTTTCCAGAGCGTTAATGGAGGTGTCAAATTTCCCCAAAGCAGAAAATGGCTGGGTTTTAGGAAAAAGTAAGTAGTGAGTAAAGAGATTGCATTTGGTCTGGAACTTGACAAACTGATAAAATGTATGGTGTAATCTGAAATAGAAAAAATATTTTAGGCCAAAATTAAATTGCAATATTAATGGAAAGAAAAGAAGAATTAATAGTGTCTCAAAGGGCTACTTTTTCCCCAAGTAAGGGATATAAGATTTCCTTTAGAGGTTGAATAAAAATATAATGCAAGTAAAATGTAAAATATGTATAAAACATAAGCACACATTAAGTATATACTAGCCACAAACTTCAGAAATATATAAATGTTCCAAATTCAACAATTTTTAAGTATTAATTTTTATTCTGAAAATAAAGACAGAAACAGAAATTGATAGTTTCCAAATTGCATAAATCATCAAACTCTTTCTAACAATGTTAAAATAGCTGAACCCTCTCATTAATGGATACATAATAGAAGCATTATTTCCTCTTTCCTCCAAAGATGACCTTACTGTGAACTTTTATTAGAAAGCCTAAATTGGATGTTTTTTTATTCCAGCACAGACATCAGGAAAACCATGTTAGCACAAATCTTCCAAGAGACTTCCATTTCTTTACATGTAAACAATACACGATAAAAGTAACCTGAATTCAAAAGCCAATTTCCAAATATCTTTTTTCACATTTTCTGATTTGTGCATTGGTTGTAAAACTTCTAGGAAAACATGACAAGAGTTTCTTACTCATTCAATAAATTGACATATCTATGCTAAGAAAATATGTACACATAATTATTTAGAAGTAGTTAACCATTCACTTATCAAGGGGTGAAGTTCATTTATGCTAAGTGAAAAAAAAATGACTTACAATTTTACTTATATTAGTGTCAACAAAACATTGTGTGAAAAGAAGGGAAAATTTTAAAACATGTTGCTTAACAAATAAAAATGTTATCAGGCCGGGATAAGAGACATTAAATATTAAGCAGTTGAACCCTCTCACTAATAGACAAGTAATGGAGGTGGGGGCGAGATAGGTCAGGAAATTATTCCCGTTTCTAATTAGAAGGACTAGGATCCCTGAATCACCACATGGAGGAGATCTTCCCATATAGAAAGTTGAGATGGAAAAATCAGGCCACTGAGAAAAAAATTTTTCATTCCTATTTGAATCATTAATATTTAGGGATATTGACTATAGTTGCTAAGAGTACCCATACTAACATGGCATAAGATATATAATAAAATACAAAGAAAAAACTTTGGGGAAATAGCTATGCTTACCAACATTTTTAGCATTTGTGAGTATTTTTCAAGCAATGTTTAAGAATACACAGAAGAAATCAATTTATTATTCAATTATCAAATATTTATGACCATGTAATACGTACTGTGTGTGGGTCTAGTCACTGGATACACAGCAGTGAACAAAAACAAACAAACAAACAAACAAAAACAAAACAACAATTCTCTTTTCATGGTATTTATATTATTGTCAGAAGCTTTACTAAAGCCAAGAAGGTTCTTTTTGATTGACTGGGGAAGTTCTTAGTTTTTCTGTAGGTTTTGCTGTTGCTGGAGTCATATTCAGAAAGAAGCCATGAAATATAACTAACTAGGTAAACACAATTTTACATTTTCTCTTGATTCCAGATTCTGAAATCAGGTAAAGAGGCTCCCCTGCTGGGTAGACAAAAGTGAGTAACTCTCACCTTCATTCACCCATGGCAGAGAAAGATCTGGTAGAGAGACCACCTAGGTAACACAGGGTGGATCTCAAACACATGGGATGAAATCTGTTGTTCTTATATTTCACCAAATGAAATTTTTGACAAATGTTTGGGATTTGTAGGAATAAACAAATTAGGCAATTGAGAGGACAATTACATAGATTGTAAAGCTTCTATACTTAGATGAATATGTATTCCCAAACTTTAATACTGGCTGTCTCAGGAAAATCCCTTTATTGGCCTAAAAACATTCCAACTCTCACAAAGAAAGTTTTATTTATCGTTGGAAGTGACACTAAAAGTTGCCCAATATTGTTTATATTCTTAAAATAAACGATGTTCATCTCAAACTACATCCAAAAAGATCAATGTCTTCCACCATATTATATAGTGTCACTCAAAATATTCTCTGCTGGTTGACAAGAACTTTTCTAAATTATCTAAGAATTACTTAACTAAAAGTCAGTAATAACTTAAGGGATAAATGTAAAATTCTAGTAATAGGCATTGGAGATGACTTGAATAAATGGAAGGATATCACAAGTACTTGAGTGAGATAATTTAATATTGTAATTAAGCCATAAATTAATGCAGTATTATTAGCAAACCAATCCAGCTGAATAGTTCAAAAACTGGAAACGTTTAATTCTAAAGTGTACATGAACAAAGAAGGGTCTGCAATAACTAAAATAATCTTTGAAAATCTGAAGAGTACAAAGGGTATACTTGACCTCTTATATTTGAAGATATGATACAGAGTCCTTTTTTTTATGATACAGAGACTTTAGGGGAAAACTGATTTTGATGAGAGAGAGACACACACACAGTCTAATGGACCAAATTGAGTTAGAGAAACAAACACACACATAACATAATATTAAAATGTAACCATAAATCTAAGAGAAAAATACATATTTTTCAGTAGGAATTTTGGGAAACTGAATCATCTAGGAGGAAAACAAAACTGGATTCCTAAATAAAATGATATGCAGAAGTGGGACTCTACATTAGAATAAAAAAGTTGATGCTACTGGAAGGAAAGGGGGGGAGATAATCTTGTGATAGAAGCATTGAGAAGAGTTCCTTTAAAAAAATCAGAGGGGCCTGGGTGGCTCAGTGGGTTAAGCATCTGACTCTTGATTTCAGCTCAGGTCATGACCTCAGGGTTGTGAGATCGAGCCCCACGTCAGGCTCCACACTCAGCAGGCAGTCTCCTTGAGATTCTCTCTTTCCCTCTCCCTCTCCCCCTGCTCATGCTTTCTCTCTCTAAATAAGTAAATAAATACAAAAAATCTAAAAAATATATAAAATAAAAAATTAAACAAAACAAAACAAAATCTTCAGGAACACAGAAAGCTGGAAATGCAAAATCTTGGTGAGAATGAATAGGAAATAGCTTAGGTTTTTAGACTAAAATACTCTAAAACTACCTGTAATCCCATTAGGCATTATTTAGTCAAAATAAGAATATCTATACCCAATGACACAGAAATTCCAATTCTGGGAAAATATCCTAGGAAAATATTCACACAGTTCCATCTGAACATGTATAAAAATGCCTTTTTTCAATATTGCTTTTAGTGTTGGGGGGGTTGGAGGTAACTGGAGATCAATCACTTTTTAGAAGCAAAATATTAGACATGCATATGGCAACAAGAATGAATCATGTGAACATAGTACTTAGAGAAAACAGAGAACGAGATAAATATTATACAATATTTTTTGTTCCACAAAAACTAGAAATAGCATGAATGCCAACGAAGAATAGTTCAATAAAATGATTGCATTTGTGATATTGAATATTATGCAAAACAACCTATGTCATTAGATCTGGATGAATTTGCATGGTAAGTTGTTAAGTGAGAAAAGTAACATGGAAAGAAAATTCATAATATTATAGTGTGTTTTTTAAAAGAAGCAATTAAATAACAACAACAACCAACAGAACACCAAATTCCGAAGTGCATATAAGTATGCATACACGTATGAATGTATGAGCAAGGAGTAAATTGAGGAGCAACACTCACCAAAATACTAATCCTGTTTACCTGTAGTGGTTAGGCTAGGGAATGAGAGATGATGTAAGGGAAGGGGGAAAAAAGATGTTAGCAAATAGACAACTAAACATATTTAAGGAAGAGTAAATAAATAAAATATTTTTAAAAAAATTCTAAATCAGAAGAGGGAAGAGATTTAACAATACACTAGAAACTTCTAAGAACTTCTATACTGGATACAAAGAAATGAATTGGCAAGATTAGCAACATAATTAAAGAAGATATTTAATGCATTTGCTTGTTTTGTTTTGTTTTCAAAGAGAAACCTTTTTGGAAAGAAATAAATGAGATCATCAAAGACAGCACTAGGAAGCCTCTGATGTTGGATTAACAGAAGCGAGGATCAAGGTGAAGAAATGGGATTGTTGGTAGGGACAGGCTAAGCTGTTAGAAAATAGTGATGGCACCACCTCCGAGATGCACTGGGCACAGACCTCGGCCCCAGCCGTCACTTGGCATGAAATGCAGCCAGAGTAAAATGTAGGCATTGTCTTAGTGGGGTTTGTAAAAGGACAGTTGTGTCCTTGAGGGAAGGGAAGCCATGTACCAACTAGTTTTGACGTAGTACCAAAACACAGAGATAAACAAAACAAAACCTTGAGCAGTGATGTCTCGTCCCCTACTCCACTGTGTTCCGCGTGGCAATTCATCCCAGTAGGATTCTAAGTTGACATGAGCCCTACTAAGCTCCCAGTCTGACAGCCACTGAAGATACTGCCAGGCTATCAAGTGTGGTAATGAGAGGGGAGGAGATGTTCCCTAGGCATAACTCAGAATCTACAGCACCAGAGTTGATGCAAGAGGCAGCTGCTTTGAAGCATGGACCCTATGCCTAGTTAGCAGCTTCCTTAAACTGAATCAGCCAACTATCAAAATGAAATCAGGTAAACATAAGCTTCTCCCTTTGCCTATAATAGAAGTATCTAAAGAGTGGTCTCTGATGCCTCTGACAGAATACATTGGAATTTCCAACAAGGAATTGAATGGAGGCCAATAAATTATCCTAAATTTAAAAGAAATACATGAATTTTCAAGAAGAACAATGGCAAGAGGAACAAATTAGAGAATGGAACTAGTTATGATATGTGTGTATTAGGAAATCTGGAAAAAATGGAAGATAAGAATAACCAACAAAATAATAGAAGAAACTTTATTTTAGGTAAAAGAAGACATGCATCTTCATAAAATGTTAGGCAAAATAACTGGAAAAGTGTGTGTGTGTGCGTGTGTGTGTGTGTGAAATTTTATATTATCTGATAGAGAAATTCAAAATATAACAATTTCTTTCCAGAAGGTATTACTCTAATTTATACTCGAAAAACAGTTTGAACAGACCTAAAATGTGATGTATATTTTTTCTGATATTTAAAAACAATGTATTCTTAAAATCAAGTTATACAAATACATTAATATAAATGTGGATACTAAAAGTTTCCTGAAAACTTGGTGCGGTTAGAGATTAATAAGGTGAAAAATATCACCTGCACACATTTCCTAATAAAGGCAATAGAGTAATTGTATAACTTGATGGGGCTGATACAATGATATTTTAACACAAAGAGTAAATGGTCCTATCAAAGTGGCTATGGCCAAATACTCCCTTTCATCTGAAGATGAGCACGGCCTTGTGAATCATTAGGCACAGATCAAGGGTAGAAAAAAAGGCTAGCTGCTATAATGTATATTTGATTTTCTAAACTAAATCCTAGCCTTTAATCAGTAGGCAAGTGGCCAAAACCTATTGAAGCAATAGAATACTGACTCACTCTATTTTGGAAATTTTTAGCTAACCGTACAACTTAAGTTGTAACAAAGGCCACAGTTCCATCTGGAAAATAGCCCAGCTCTGTGAAAGGAACTGTAACTGTTGCAGCCATGCAATATAGCCATATTTTAATAATACTTACTCAGGTTATTGGGGAATTTCTGAATTCTTAATTTTTTTTGAGAAATCAATTTATTCAGTAAAAGAGTTGAAACAAAATGAATTTTTCTCAGTATTTGCCTAACATCTACAAGATTACGTATTATAATTTTAACTACAAGATTACATAATTTCTAAACCTTGTAATATCAATTTCTTCTTTAAATAAACAAGAAAAGACAAAACTATCTTGTATTAGAAAATAAACAAAAATTATAAATATTCCTTTTATTCAATATTTCATATTTTTGAACTTTGATTAAATACCTTTAAATGCATTATGACCTTCCTGAGGTTACTGAAGCTTAAGTCTTTAAAACTGTTTAGTTTTTACCCTAATGCAGAGAATACAGTCAAACAATTATTAAGGGCGCCTGGGTGGCTCAGTTGGTTAAGCAACTGCCTTCGGCTCAGGTCATGATCCCGGAGTCCTGGGATCGAGTCCCACAACGGGCTCCGGGCTCTGTGGGGAGCCTGCTTCTCCCTCTGACCCTCTCCCTTCTCATGCTGTTTCTCTCTCGCTTGCTCTCTAATAAATAAACAAAATCTTTAAAAAAAAAAACAATTTTTAAAAGACCATGGAATTTCCTATAAAATTTAGAGTAGTTCTGTTAGCATAATAATATAAAAATTTACTTAAATGTTGTATGGACCAGTTATTTAAAAAGATTTAAAAATGCAATATTGAAACAAAAGAAAAGACAACAGAAACAACTTAATTTCTGTGAATAATTTTAAAAGGCATTAAGTATATTATGTGAAGTGTTATAGTTACAGTGAGAGCTACTTTTACTTGGATTTAGGACGGAAAATTCAAACCCATGTGCTAATTTGTGTTGTTTATAGTTTGTATATTACCAATAAGGTTTTTAATGAACATGCATATAAAAATTTTTGAGTGGAAATAAGTTCATTTCCTTGAGACCAATTATGTTTCTGTTCTGTTTCTTTTCCCCATTTTTTTTTGTTTTTGTTTTTCAATTAGAATAAATTTGATACACCTATCTTCAAGTTCAATGATATTTTTTTCCTCTGCTATATTCAGTCTGCTAATAATCCCATTGAGGACATTTATATATATATATATATAGCATTTTCATTTGTCTAATTATATAGTTTCCATCTCTGTGCTGATATTCCATATCTGTTCATATTCTATACCTTTTCCACTGATCCTTTATAATGTTAAAAGCTATTTAAAAATATTTTTCCTAATAATTCCAACATCTAGACCCCCTTTGTATCTTGTTCTGCCGATGGCCTTATCTACTGAATGTGGGTGATTTTCTCTTGAGGGGTGTGTGTGTGTGAAAATTTTTTTTTTTTTGCATGCTGGACATTTTACTTATATGAACAATAGAGATTGAGTTACATAATCTCTATGTCTAGCAATGGGCATGCTTCCTCATTTAGTTTGTTAAAGGTTATACCAAAGAACTTATGTGCTATATTGAAAAGGCTGCCACAGGCCAAATATGATACAATTTGAGTTTTAAATGAGATAATAAATAAGACTGATTTGAAATCATCAAATATCTTTAAATTCATAATTTAATAATAATAAGAAGAATATATAATTGGTCAACTCCAGAAGATGATAGAGAAGCAAATGATTACCTTTAAAATGAATATAAAAAAATAAAACTTCTGCCCTTTAAATGAGCTATATTACAATGAAAACAAATAGTAATTGAAGCATGTTTTTGTCTTTTTGACTATTGTCAATTTGCTACGTGCTGTGCACCAACTGATCTAAGCATTGAAGAACAGTAACTGATAAAAACACAGAGAGACACAAATTATCTCTTGATATAAAATGAAACAAAACAAAACACATCACTACCTAAGGTCTTACCAAAGGGATTGAACAGGACTCTAATGAAACTCTGGATCCAACTTCCAATATGCAAGAAATGTGGGTGACAGGGAACATACTGAACTGTACATAAGTGTGCAATCAGAAAAATGCAGGCTGTGGGAAACTAAAATACAAAATGCCTCGAGCTTTTCAACAGGTTAGTTATAAATGATGAAATGAAAACGATAGAAGGGAGACTCGTAGGTTACGCAAGACTTAAAGTCACATTAATTAAAACCAAATGGACAGGAAGGACTAAACTGAGGGTTGGAATGCAAACTTGGATGGTAAAACCATGAAGATATGAGAGGAAATGGTTAATATAAGAGTCAGGAGAATGGCTACCCTTGACAGAAAGACCAAGTTTTGAGACTGAATCTGAATCTACGAGGGACTTCTAGAGTTCTGGCTTAATTCTTTTTCTTTACTTTGGTGGTATTTGCCTCATTAAAACTTATAATAATTCATGAAGCTATAGATTTGTTTTTTTTAATAGATTTTTGCATCTGTGTTTTATTTTACATTTTATTTTATTTTATTTTTTTTAATTTTTTTATTGTTATGTTAATCCCCATACATTACATCATTAGTTTTAGATACAGTGTTCCATGATTCATTGTTTGTGCATAACACCCAGTGCTCCATGCAGAACGTGCCCTCCTCAATACCCATCACCAGGCTAACCCATCCTCCCAACCCCCTCCCCTCTAGAACCCTCAGTTTGTTTTTCAGAGTCCATTGTCTCTCATGGTTCTTCTCCCCCTCCGATTCCCCCCCTTCATTCTTCCCCTCCTGCTACATTCTTCTTCTTCTTCTTTTCTTTCTTAACATATATTGCATTATTTGTTTCAGAGGTACAGATCTGAGATTCAACAGTCCTGCACAATTCACAGCGCTTACCAGAACACATACCCTCCCCAGTGTCCATCACCCAGTCACCCCATCCCTCCCACCCCACCCCCCACTCCAGCAACCCTCAGTTTGTTTCCTGAGATTAAGAATTCCTCATATCAGTGAGGTTATTTTACATTTTAAAAGTCTTTAAAAACTTAGATCATATTAGATATTTAGCCTTGATAATTCAGAAGGGGACTATGAAACTTACTGAAATAATAATACAGAATAAGAGCATGTTTTTCTTTATGTGAGAAGATTCAAGAATATTAACATGTTCCTTTTTGAGGACAGTTTCTAAGAGTTCTTTATTGATGACTTGGTAGATCCTATTACCTAATTATTTTGAAATAGTACACATTATATTTTATTTATGGATGATTGTCATTTTAGATGTTTAGATTTCACCTGAAGCAAGTTTTTTTTCTTTTTTTAACCATAAAATGAACGAATAGGCCAATTCTACAAACTACATGTTTCACACTTGCTTTGAGGTAAATCAACTTTCACTGGATTAGCTTCTGTTCATAAGGTGACCAATACAAAAATGTCAATTTGTACGGAGACCTTTTTAAAGACAACAGGAATGTACTATAGCTACCGACTGTCTTGTTGTTCTCTGACATAAACCCACTCAATATAGTGGTGAGTGACTTTTCCATGTACCTTCATTTTCTTGCCTGAAATCACACATTGTATACAATAGTTTAATTGGAATGCACTTTGCTGAACACATACAAACAACAACAACAATAAAAGTTAGGGATACATTAAAATCTATATATCATTGTATTGTCAAAATATGTATGATTTTATTAAGTAACCAGCATACTGACTGCTAGAGCAGAAAAATACTTTAAGCATTATACCTTTAACTTCATTCAGAATAAACAATAATAGATTAGAAACGTTTGAAAGGAATTAAGCTCTCCGTGGAAGTGACTTGAGAATGCACTGTGCCCTTTTCTCTTGCTGTGTATGCAAGAAGGTGAGTAGAGTGCAGGTTGGGTTCTAATATATGTTTGGCACTGAATATAAAGTTCAGTCACTGAGAAAGAAGAAGACATCAACTGTTAGACACTGTATTCCAACATGTAGAGTCATAGCCAAAGAATTTCATGAGAGAGAAAGAAAGAAAATGATTTATAAGTGCAATTTATTTGAAAATTACTTATTGTCTCTATAACAAAAAAGAAACAAAGATCAATATGTACACATTTTGACAAATACTGTATGATCTTACTTCAACGCAGAATCTAAAATCGAACCAAAAAAATAAATAACCGGTTGATTGGTGTTTGCCAAGGGTGGGGGAAATGGGAGAAGATCATCAAAGGATACAAACTTCCAGTTATAAGATAAGTAAGTTCTGGGCTCTTATGTAGAGCATAGTGACTATAGTTAACAATACTGTATTATATACTTGAAATTTGCTAAGAGAGTAGATTTAAAAAATTCTCACCACACACACACACACAAATGGCCACTATGTGAGGTGATGGCTATGTTAACTAACCTTAATGGGGTGAGCATTTTGCAATATATGTGACTATCAAATCATGTACATCTTAAACTTACACAATATTATGTGTTAATTATATCTCAATAAAGCTGAAAAATGCACATTTTACTTTCTTGCTGCCATGTGTGCATGGGTCCATTTATTTTTTTGTATGTTATTTTTTTATCATTATTGCTTGTGTTATCTACGTTAACAAGCTCAGTGGGAAATCTCACTGTCTGTGGAGCTTTTACACTATTTATTTACTGTGTTATCATAATTTTACATTCTATGCATAAAGAATTCATTCTAGTTTAATTTCCCCCCCCCCATTTAGGTGTCAGACTCTCTGTTTTCCTCTAGATGGCAGAGTAGTACTCTAAATGTTAAAGATACCCTTTGTGATAAACATTTAAAACATTTATGTGTATTTGCTGGCCGTTTGAAAATATATTTTCTCCCTTCTACACTTAAAACAAAATAGGGTATATTTATGTTGTATATTTTTAAATTGGTGAATACAAAACATTAAAAAGCAAGTGAATATAGTAGTAGAAAATTATTAAAACTATTACATACCTGATGGTGCTTGTAGTAATGTATCTGGCGTGTCTGCATTTACTGAAAAACGTAGAAACCATCCAAATGTCTTTTAATATTCTATATCTGAGTCCAGGATGGAGTTTCTGCAAACACTGTGGGTAAGCGCTTCCAAATGTCCAGAATTTTCTTTCTCTGAGTTTCTCTAGCACTGAAGTGAAGCAGTGTGCTACCTGTCTATGTCCTCTGCAAACACACAGGACAGATGTGATTCTGCATTCAGAGACTTAGAAACTGAGAGGGCCTTTCGCTCTTTCCCCATTCCCAGTCTGATAGCCTTAGGGATATTCTATAGCATCTATAGCCTCCAAATAGCCATATTTTACACTTTGCTATCTGCTTCATATGTGAATTTGATTTATATATGGAACATTTAGATCTTTCCTGCTTTCTTATAGAGAGCCAAAAATAAAGATGCCTAACATTTGATAGATATGATGATATATTTAGTGAATGAGATGGTAATACAACACTTAATGACAAAAAGTAATGGTGGAATGTCTATGATGATAAATGTTTCAGATCTATAAAAAAAAATAACAAAACTTACTAACAAGAGAAATTAATTTTCCTTTTTAACTCATAAGCCAAATGTATATTTTCAGTTGTTTAGTACCTGAAAAATGTAAGCAAAAAAGGAAAATAACTATGACTGTAAGGGGAGTAAGTGAGAATTTCCCTAATACCTGAATAAAGCCATTTGGTAGAAAGCAGGCATTCTGGAGACAAATGCTGCAAATGGACTACTCTTGTCCTGAATACTGCTGTCCCACATGTCCCCATACACAGGGAAGGAATTCTCCAAGTCTTCAATGAAAATATAATTTGATATGAAAACCAACTATTCTTCCTTTTTTGTAGCAATATGAAGGTGCATTGCAAGACTACTTTAGTCTCTTCATTCCAATATATTGCTTGCAGTAAACTGAATAGGCCTTACTGAATGCAGCATGAAGACATTATTTTACAAAATATACCATACAGGGTGTTCATTTACCTGGTCAAATTTTAATAAAAATAAGAGTATTTTGAAGATATGATTTCATTAAATAAGAATTTTTTGTTTCAAATAATCAGATATTTAGGATTTAGTGTTAGATTTTTTTAAGAAAAAGAACTCGACTCTCATCTTTATATATGTAAGCATGGAAGTGATATATTTGTCTTACTTCTAATTATATATTTCATTTCCAATTATTTTTTCAAATCACATAAAATATTGTACAACCTATATTTTGGGCTATGTTTTTCAAAGGTAATCAATATGCATTAACTATTTATCAAGAACTTTCATATATCCCATCAGTTTAGTGTCCTTAAGGATCCTGAAAAGAATATATACCTATTTTATTTTCCTAAATATGAAAACTGAAATTCAGAGAAATTAAATAACCTGCTCAAGACATTAGGTAAATAAAATAACTAGAATGCACCTCCTGTAACTTCAGCATGAAAATCTAGTTAGCTTTCTATTCTTCATGTGGCCGCGATCTAATATTCTGACATTCAGTATATCTCCTTCAGGCTGCAATACTTTTAGTAATTGGAATATCTTCCAAATTATCTAGATCTGATGAAATCAGTAGACCTTCCAAATGAAGCAGCTCCAAGGTTTTCCTGTGTTTGCCAAGTTTCTTAGAACTGCTGTTTCTCTGTTCACTTGGTTCACTTGTCTTATTAGCTGGCTATTGACTGTGAAAAAAAGAATTCTTCTATGTCTTTGAGAGAGAATCTAAAAGCTCCTTTGGATATTGTGAACTTCACATCTCTGGAGGAAATGTCAGGAAAATTGAAATTTCCATGGTTCGTGAGTACGTTGACCTTTCTGTTAGCTTTTCTAACTGGCTAAATTGTTCCTAATCTGTATTCTAACCTCACTTATGACGGCATTTATGACTTTCCTCTGAAATCTTCACATATCACTTAACTTTATTGTATTAGAAATGCATGTAAACTCTTGTGCATTACATTCATTTACTTGCTATGAACCTTCCTCAACAGGCTTTAAAAAAAGCAGGATTCCTCCTGACTTGTAGCTTTTATAAAGTCTATATTACCAATGATTCTTAGTAAGTTTTCAAGAACTGAATTGTTCCCAAAGTTATTTTAATTTAAATTCATTCAGACAGTAGAAATTTTTACTCTTTATAGATTGTTTAAGTTTCATATAAATTGCTATTCATTTTTTAAATCTCAGTCACCAAATCAGTGAAATAAAGGAGCTGAATTACTTGATTTGTAAAGATTCTCCCGGCTTTAAAATTCTATGCATTTCATAAATCAATGATTTTTGCTTACTTCATAATTAAGCTAGACAAATACTCAGTAAAATTCCTTTTAGGTATCTATTTATGTATCTATGTTTCTATCTGATTTCACTGAAAGTTTAAATGTTGATTAATTCATACACACACATACACACACACTGATATTTACAATCAATGAATTTTACTCATTTCTTAGTACAACGTTATAGCTTCAATATTCTTATTGTATTTGCAAAGCATTAATTATCTACACTTAGAGGCAATATAATACTCTATTCTGCTCTTTGTTAATTGATTTGGGAGCTTCCTAATAAAATGTAGGCTTATTCTTAACTTAGAAAATATTTTTTACATTAACTCTTATAAGAAGATAAACTTTCAAAAGTGCGTTGTTGTTACTTTTCTCTCCTTTCTCCTGAAGTGTTGAAACTGATTTTCATTTTCTCTCTTATGTGAAAAGCAACACTTTGGGATCAGGTCCTTTATCCTGAGAAAATCATCTCCCTTTTCAATGCCCAGGACACTGATCATGCTATATTTCCAAAGAAGGGAATATCTAAATTGTCAGAAAACTTTCCCTGTGGCCTAGTTGCCTGCCTACCTTGGTGCCAAAATCTCTCCCAGTATCCAGAGTGGTGTTCAGAGGTGCACCAACAATGAGTCAGGCTCCAGGAATTAGAAGAAATGAGTGAAGGACAATAGGGCTATCGTCACCTTGCAAATAGCATGAACATCACCAAAATAAGGGGTAACACAGTTTAATTTTATTGCAATATTCACAGATAAGAGAGAAAAGAAAGAAGAGAAATAAATGTAAGAGAAGAGAAAAAATAAACATTAAACACAAATATTCATTACTTAGCTGGTCTCATATAGAATTTTTTGTGATGACAGAATTGATAACTTAAGTTTTCAACAGTTGGAGCTTGGTTAAATAGTAACTTTGTATGATAAAGTATTATGTAATCATTAGAAGTAGTATTTACTAATACTATTTTTTGACTTAAAATGATTATGATAATTAATTAAAAATTAAAGTATAAATACTAAAGTGTGCATACTTTGAGCATGCACATGTCACAATCTACATATAACATTTATGATGTATAACATATATGCATGTATGCATGTATGTAAACACAACCCATACACATATATTACACTTAATATGCATGCACATAAAAACATACACACATACACAGATGTATAAGTACTCACATAGATTTACACATGCATTGAAAAAGGCAAACAGAGAGAAAGCAAATAAAAGAAAATCTTAATAAAGTTTACATCTGGGAAACAATATAATGGGTAATCTAAAATTTGTTTATGATTTATGGTATTTTAAACTTTATTCAATAAAAATAAAATTCTTTAATTACCAGATACGTGTATTTTAAAATGTATAGTAAAATAAAATTTAGTATTATTTTATAAATCCATAGTGTAGATTTATGAAAATATACTTTTAGGACAGAAAATATGGTTGTAAAAAATACCATTGATATGTTATTCTTTGAAGATTTTCAAAGTTTAGTTCATATGCTGCCTTTTTAAAAATAGGATATTTAGATAGATCGCTAGATAGATACACAGATGCACACACACAGAGTGCATTTACCATAAACTGTAAATAATCTTTAAATCTGGCTATTGTGAAAGTTTATTAAAATCTGTGAGCAAATCATAAGATATCTTTAAAAAAAAAAAGTAAATGCTTTAATAGTTTGAGCTCAATGAAAAACAGGAAATAGATCAAGAAAGCATATAATTCTCCATAGAAATCTTTAGAAAACACTAGCCAAACACTGAAAAATGCCCAGATGAATTTGTGCAATTTTTATAGTTCTGAGTAATAAATGTGGACCACACTATGTGTAGAATATACTACTAATTTTTAGATAATCTGAACTGAAAATTCTCTACTTTGTCTTTCTAACAACTGGTGGTATGGTTTATTGTCTGGCAGAGAATAGAAAATGCTACTCTGTGCTGGAAGTTTTTTATTTATAATGCACCTCATGTCTAATTCAATTCAACTAGTCCATTTTTTATTGAGTACAGTCTGCATTTAGCATTGTAGTAAGACACACACCTAGAAAACAGCCTTAAGTATAAGCTTTGGTGCTAGAATATATAATAGAGAGAGAGAGAGTTCTATAGGGATCAGAGAAGGTCAGGACTACTGTGATCTGGAATGGTTGGGAAAGAATTGTGATGTCCAGGAATGGGTCTATCTCATTTAATGCCCTGTGTCCAGTGCCTAGGACAGTGCTTAGAATCAAACAGCTGCTGAATGCATAATTACAAGAAGTGGGACTTGACCAAGTTCTTTCATAAAGAAAGGGCCTTGACTAAGAAGTGGGACTTGACCAAGGTCTTTCATAAAGAAAACTTTATATCTGAAAATGTTTACATATTCTAAAATACATGCCAATCATTATAAATACACATTAGATACTAGAGTCTCTTTTCAGTAATTTTCATCTATTAAAAAATATTTAAAACCCATCACTCAGAAAAGAAAAAAAAGTCTAGATGAATTTATTTATTTATTTATTTTTTGCTAGAGTTCTTTTGTTTTTCGATAGAATGAATTATTTAGGATCAGAGAAAGACTGAGAGACATATGTCTTGCAGTTTTAAATTTTTTTAGTTTGTAAGGAGGCCACTTTACAGAAATATATTTTAAGTATGAGATCAATATAAAAAAAATTGTGCCTACCAAAATTTAAGCTCCAAGAGGTCATGAATCTTGCAGGGTCCAATGGAAAGTATGAATAAAGTTTTGAAGTAAATCAATGAAATACACTTTTAGTCTATAATATGTGACAAATGCTCTACGAAGTGCTTTACAACAGTACCTTGTTTATTTCTCATAATTGTACTGGATATTAATTTTCTCCATTTCAATGATGAGGAAATTAAGACTTAAATTTTCCCAAATTTTACAGAGATGAAAGTGGCAGGTTGCCTAAATCTAAAGCACATTCTTTTATTTTTTATTTTTTTTAATTTATTTGACAGAGAGAGACAGCGAGAGAGGGAATACAAGCAAGGGGAGTGGGAGAGGGAGAAGCAGGCTTCCCGCTGAGCAGGGAGCCCAACGCGGGGCTCAGTCCCAGGACCTTGGGATCATGACCTGAGCCGAAGGCAGACGCTTAACGATTGAGCCACCCAGGCACCCCTAAAGCACATTCTCTTAGAAATGTCACAATAACTTCCTGAAACACGTCAAAATTAATAAAACATAACCAACACAATTAATAGGTAGTATAAAGCATTCATTTCTGACTAATATAAGCATCCTTCTTATAAAACTTCAAGTATCCTAGATTTTTACCCAATCTAAATCCCCCATTAAATATTCAATAACCTTAAGTTCTTCTACATCAGAAAGAGATTTAACTCTAGAGAAAAATGAGAAAAGATTTTAGCATGTTTCCTACAATTTCTATGAATATAATGAATACTTAAGAAAGACTACCTTCTAAGTACTCCAGGCTTGGGGTTATCATTTGACACTTGAGTCAAAAACTAAAATGCCTATGTTTGACAGTGTTTTTTTGGGGTATAAGAGAAGTTAAGACTCATAGATAAAAACTTAAATGTTTCTAACTTCAAGGCAATGTTGTCTAAAATGTCAGATCATAAAAAAACATCCAACTGCTTGCTAAAATACAAATTTCCCGGCCTTCACATTGACATACTAATGATTAAGTCTGTTATGGGTCTCAAAACTCTAAAATATTAAAAGAAAACCAGGATACTCTAAAACATTACCTAAGACATCTAAGTCTAAGGGAAAAAAATGAATGAATTCAATAAAGATTCAAGTTTGAAGGAATAAATTTGAAGCAGAGGGAGAAATACAGTAATAAAGATTATAAAGACTAAGAAAACAGACATAAATTCTTAGTGTATATTTAAGCTTGTAATTAAAACTTTAAAAAAAGAAAGCAGAAGTAAACATTTATAAAAATACTTTCTTTTTATTTCTCAGCTTTACGGAGGTATAACTGAAAATTGTAATATATTTAAAATGTGCAACATGACAATTTGTATGCATATACATTGTTTAAGGATTCCCACCATTCCATTAGTTAACACAACCATCACCTCATATATTTACCTTTTTTTTTTTTTTTTTTGGTGTGTGTGAAAGCAAAATGTTCTACTGTCTTAAAAAATTTCAATTATACAAGGCAATATTATCACTATAGTCACCATGTTAAACATTAGACCCTCAGACCTATTTATCTTATAACTAAAGTCTATACCATCTATCATGCTCCCTATACCCCTCTGCCCTGGTACAGCCCCTGGCAACCACTTTTCTACTCCGTTTCTATGAGTTTGTTTGTTTTCCCTTTCTTTCTTTTCTTTTTTTCCCCCCTAAGATTCCACATGTAAGTAATACCATACAGTATTTGTCTTTCTCTATCTGGCTTACTTCACATAATGCCCTCCCGATTCATCCATGTTGTCACAAATGCTTTCTTAAGGCTGGGTAATATTCTACTGTATATATTTTTATCATATTTTCTTTATCCACTAATCCATTGATGGACACTTAGATTGTTTCCATATCTTGGCTACTGTGAATAATGCTGCAATAAATATGGGAGTACAATATCTCTTTGAGTTTTAGCTTCCTATGGTTATATACCCAGAAGCGGGATTTCTGGATCATATGGTAGTTCTAGTCTTAATTTTTTGAGAAGCTTCTATAATTTTTTTCACAGTGGCTATACCAGCTTGCATTCTCACCAATAGTGTATAAGAGTTCTGTTTTCTCCATATCCTTGCCAGCATTTGTTATCTCTTGCATTTTTGATAAGACCTTCTAATAGGTGTGAGGTGATATCTTGTGGTTTTGATTTGCATTTCCCTGATAATTTAGTAATGTTGAGTGCTTTTCCATGTAGCTGTTGGTGATTTATATGTCCTCTTTGAAAAAAATGACAACTCATGTCCTAAGCACATTTGTTAATCAAGTTACCTATTTTTTTTTAAATATTGAGTTGTAGGAGTTCTTTGTATATGTTGGTTATTAACCCCTTATCAGATAGGTGTTTTGCAAATTTTTCTTCCATTCCATAAGTTTTCATTTTGTTGATTGTTTCCTCAGGTAGGGCTAGATGTGTAGTCCAAACCCTTGACTCCTCAGGAAGAAGCTGGGAGTCGGGGGTTCCCTCCTGATTGTATGGCTCTGTGTGAGGGAGAGGGTTTATGGTGAGATTGTGTCTTGTTTCTTACACAATCTGATGTGGTATTTCCTCTGTGGCCCCATGTGTAGGAGTCACCTATCCAGTTTCTGGACTTCTCTCATAGGAAACTTTTCTGTGTGTGGATATACATTTGCCACATCTGGGGAGAAGGGAAATTCAGGAGCCTCCAGTGTCACCATCTCTGCCATAAATACATTTTTTTAAATCTCAGTAATGAAAACCTCTAGAATACCTTTCAAACAATAGTTGATTTATCTAGCACTAGAGTCAGTAGACTAGATCAATGTTGATTTTTATTTTTCATATAGGTTTGGTGTTTCAACTTCAATCATTTTTTTTCTAGCGTTTGTTGCAGGATTTGATCTCACTCTACTTACCAGACAAGCAGCTATCCTCTCATTGTTTCATGGCTTCTGGCAAAAGATAGGAGGCTCCTGGGACCAAAAAAAAAAGCCCTTTGTTACCCCTGGCAAAGCAAGTAGCAGGCGCATCAGTATGTAGTCACCCCCCTGTATCCCCAGTCCTACAAGGGTAACATAACTTGAGCCCAAATAGAAGCCTGCACATCCAGTGGTTTATGCTGCAGGAGAGAAGCACTGAACTTCAGGATTCTGCTGTTTTATAACAAGCCTGCTTTTTGTCCTGGAGGTGAGTTGACTGATCTAAATAAAACACTGACAGAAGTCCCAGAGAATGAATTGTCAGGGGTTTTCCATCTTGGCACACCAACAAGACATGTAGGAATATAAGAGTCCCATGGAGGACTACGTCTTCCAAAAGTGTTTACCAGGTTCTATAACAATGCTATGTACACATCTATATCTTTAGCCTCACACCTTAAAGCAGGTATAATAACCTAACATACATACACACAAACACACGTGTTCCATTTCCACATCCCTGCTCTTTCCACTACCTTGTTATTTCACTGATTAGGTCGAACAACTGAGCCAGTTGTTCAAACTTGTACATGTTTAGGGATGATATTCAAACAGGCATATCTGATTCCCAACCCAAACTGCTTCTAGCATCTTGTTCTGTTTTCCAATACAACATATTACTTATCTTTGATAATAAAGACATAAAATCAATTGGCAATATTTTCAGGTTTCAAGTGCTATGAATCAAAGTTTAGAAGGAAGAGAGCTTCACTGATGGGATAAATAGTCAACCCATAAAAAATACATGCTGGGTGGAATAAAATAGCCACCAACAACTAAATAAGTGAAGAAAGTGGCAAAATGGAGAATGAAGGGTTAGAATCTAAAAGTTAATACAGGGAAATTTCATTTGTGATGAAATATAAGAATGCAGAAAATATAATTTGGAAAATGCAAAAAATAAGAAATCATATTACATGCATAAAACATTTTGATTAATTTTAGATATCTCCTTTTGTAGAGGGTATCATGTTTACCCTTCCTGAGTTGCAAGAGATAGCACCTTTCCAAGAGCAGGGCCAGAAAAGGGAAAGCACTGTGACTCCTACTCATCACGCACATCAGCAAATCATTTTTGCAGCCAATTTACAAAGACCTGCTGGCAAAATGTTGGCATGCTACTGTGTTAGAGAAAAATATCAACAGTGGTTGATATTACTAGTAGCTGTGAATTTCCTAATATTTTATTATACATTTTTTGCATTTGATATGTTTTCCTCTTCAGACTCTTATATGTAGACATCATGTAAAGTATGACTATTCACAGTTATATTATATTCAAATGACTTCTGGGAATGGATATGAAGACCAACTATAATTATCCACATGCAACCTTCTTAATGCATCTATGATGATATATTTTGCCTTCCGTGACAGCTAATTTTATGTGTCAAGTAGAGGGTGCTTTTGGATGAGATTAACATTTAAATCAGTGAACTCTGAATAAAGCAGATTGCTCTCCATTATGTGAGTGGGCCTTATTCAATCAGTTAAAGTTCTGCACAGAACAAAAATACCTTCTTCCCAGAACAAAAGGGAATTTTCTCACAGAGTGTCTTCAAACTTCAACTCCAAACATTTGCTTTCCTGAGTCTCCAGCTGGCTGGCCCACACTGCAAATTTTGGACTGGCCAGCATCCATAATCTCTCTCTCTCTCTATTGATACAGGTATAGATATATAGATATACAGATACAGATATAGATCTCCTATTGGTTTTTTTTCTCTGGAAAACTCTGACTAATCCACTCCTCCTTTCCAGACTTCTCTATGTTTTAGTGAGCAACCATAACTATCTTGCATTGTCAGAGTTCTCACTAATGAGGTTAGACTGAAGATAAACCAGTCTGTATCCATTCTGTTCAAAAGAATAATATTTTTTTATGGTAAAAGATTTATTATTTAAAAATCTACACTTTTCCATGTAGAGATTATGAATTGTAAATTCTTTGATTTGGTCCTGGCTAGGAAAATTGTAGCTAAACCTAGAAACTTCATCCCATAATAACCATTTTTAGTGACTAAATGTAATCAGATAAAAGAATCTGGACAAAGAGGCAGTAGGAAAAAAAATTGCTTTTGCATCTGTAAAATGGACCTGATTATACATAATTCACAGAGCTGTTGAGTGTATAAATTTAGATAAGGAATAGAAATGTACATTGAAAACTTCATATAAATATTCAAATGGAGCATATGACTTTTATTTTGAATTCTATAATATTAAGAATATTGATTTTTCTATTATCTGTCTTGCTTTATTCTAGAAGCTAAGGATATAGCAAAGAACAAAACAAAATCCCCATACTAATTTGCATATATTTACAATAATATTTTCAAAATATTCATATATATATTTATAATAAATATATATACAAATACATATGTGTGTGTGTGTATATATATATATACAATTTGTTTTGCATGTTATCTGGCATCAAGGAGCTGCTCAATAAAGTTGATTTTATTTGTATCTGGGGAGAAAGCAGAATATAAAACCAGTTACATGTATGAAAGATAAATTAACTTTTACAAATTTCCATAAATAATTAAAGATGCCAGTTTGGTTTAATTATATTTTATATTCCAGGCACAGGGAAACAGTATATAGCCACCCTCTTTAAAATATGGATGGAATAAAATAGTCACACATCTTCATCACCAATTTCTTTCTTTCTTTTTTTTTTAAGTTAGGCTTGGGTAACTGCAGAATTGAATTCGGAAGTTATATTTATAGGGCTATCAGTTTTGGCATGTAGTATCAGCAATGCTGCACTGGTAAATGCTCAACAGCTGTGCTCTGAAGCCCATTTAAGGCTATTTGCCGATTTCTGTGGTGTAAATACTCAAACCATGGCCAATTTCAAACAATAAACGTGACATTGCTGAATGTGGAGCTGTGAAGAGATGCCTAAAATTGGCTCATGAGGGGCTACACGATCTGGCTCCAGGAAACCACTCAGTTCTCCTTCTATGTCAAGGACAGCGTAAATACACACATAGATGGAATTACACAGATTCATGTTAAAGCAAGCTGGATCTATTCTTTGCAGTGGATATATTGTTAGGCGTGAGTTCCTTTTGAGAACTCACCGTTTATCATTATTCTAATAAATTCTCAAACCTTCTATATTCCACATATAAAAATTACTTTTCTCTTGTACCAAGTATAGGCATAATCTCAGAACTAGAACATAAGGGATATTAGAAAAAAAATACAAATGAGAGATAAGGCCACGGACAAGTATATTTGTCTTTGCAGAATGGATTCTGAAAACACAAAGTCTGAAACAACATGTGTGAACAGATCTGAGCCTGGATATCTTTGGAAAAAAATGTCTAAATCCTGTCATTTTTCATTTAATATAAAACACTGCTATGGAAAAAAATATATAAATGTATATCTCCAAATTAGTAATTTTTCCTAAGAACTACCATCAATCATACGTGCTCTTTTCAGGAAATAATTAGATTATCTCATGAAAAGTGAGTAGGAAAGTCGTATTTCTGCTACAGTCAGTATTTGCCAATCCCCACATATTATACATGATTATACTGAACTTGGGAGATTTTAAGACAACAGAATAATTAAGATTTGGAGTTTCAAAGGAGTGAAGCAAAAATCACTAATTTGCTAGTTTTATTGGAAGTTCACTTTATAATCCCAAGTTTATTTAAATCTGAATATCCTCATGCCCTTGAATCAAATTCAGAGGCAAGAAATCTTGCAATCTACAGAATAGAATCTCTCTATTCTTGCAATCTACAGAATAGAATCTCTGGATATACAATCCCAGAGGACACACTGTATTCTAATTATCTCTTTTCTGTTGAGATTTAATTTTACTTTGCCTTAGATGACAGATATAAATGAAAGAACAATTACATTTTTTAAAAGAAAAGTCATAGAGGCTGACATTTGATTTAGAGTCATTGAGAATTAATAAAACTCACTTTGTGATAATATGCCTCCTTTGAAAACTGGTAAATTGACCAATAGCAGGTCCCCAGTGTAATTTGGAGATTCAATTTTATTGACACTCCAGGGGAAACGTTAATAGGCATACAGACATTATAATTGTTAGCTCACAGTATTTTATAACTACAATGTTAATAGAAATAATATAAAGGAAGACAGTATTACTTACAATAACCTTATGGCCTCTCTGTTTCCATTTTTTCCCTCAATGTTTGGATTGTCATAGAATGTCTGGGAATTTGGTATTTTCAAAGACCTGAGGTACAACTATGCTATCATTAATTTTAGCAGTCAAGTTAAGGTAAATGTTTTATGGGAACGAAAGCTGTTCCAAGAATGGGTAGAAAGAGATTTTGATGTCTGAAGCTGTACATAAATCAGCCCTGATAACCCACTAAACTCTCTATATATGTATAAGCAGTCTCTGACCCCTGGACTTCTATCTTTATATTAACAACACTTCCATTTACTTTGATGAATTAAATTTGGTTCAATAAAACTTTATTGAGCACAATTTTTGTGCTAGGATGCTCAGTAGACAACTTATTTGAAGGACAGTAGTATGGATGTACGCACAGTGGTAAATTCCTTTACACTTCATAGTAATATAAAAGATGCAGAGTAAAGAGATAACACAGAAGGTGGGATGATTAAGTGTATGTGTGTGTGTTGAAGTGTACGTGTGCACACGTGTTCAGATTCAGAAGAGGAAACTCCAGATAAGCCTTTGAATGGGAAAATAATTGCACCAGACAAACTTTGGTAAGGAGGGGTGGAGGAGAGGGCATACATTATTCTATAAAATAACTGATAGAGCCCTTTGCCTTCTTTATGATATGTTTCAGGCTTCCCTTTTCTGCGAGGTTAACTTGGTGTTATTTTACATCTGTTAATTGGGGTTTTGGTGACTAAAATCATTCCATCTGCATAATCTTATCAAAAGTTTTGAGGGGGACGCTTGGGTGGCTCTGTCGCTTAAGCGTCTGACTCCTGACTTCGGCTCAGGTCATGCTCTCTGGGTCGTGGGATCGAGCCCCGAGCCAGGCTTCGTGCTGGGCATGGAGTCTGCTTAAGATTCTGTCTCTCCCTTTCCCAAGTTTTGAGGATCTTAGGCCCAAATACAAAAACAAATTCATAAATAAAATCTGGTAATCTTCCTCCTCTGCAAAACAAAGTAAGTAACAACATTTTTTTCAGACATATCTGTGCAGTCATTTTTTTTTAAAGAAAGAATTAGGAGTTTGAGAGATCAAGACATGTGCCGTATAAGAGTAGTAGTGGAGATTATAAGTGGACATTTTATTGGCAGAGCATCCATATTTTTCTCCATGAATTAAACATCAAATTATGGGGTGAGAGTTTAGAATGCTTTCATTAGTGACAAATAATCCTACAAAGAATAATAATAGCTAACATTTATCATGAGTTTACCATGTGCTAGGCATTGTTCCAAGCTATTCACATACATTAACTGATTGAAGTCTCATGGCAGCCCTTTGGATATGTATTACAATTATTTTATTTCCCTATTTGTAGAGAAGAAAATAAAACATAGAAAGGTTAAGCAATTTGCCCCAGGCTCTATAGGTAATACATAGCAGAGTCCAAAACCCAAACTCACAAGTTAACCACTCTGTTATTACATGTTTCATGGTCATCTCCACAAATGTCCTTGCCTTTTCTGTTGCAATTCCGAGAGTGAAAAATTGACTCTAGGAACACAGTTAATGGCTCCACTTAAATACATTTACAAAAATAAAAAGTTGGTTGACCTTTAAATTGTAATACATACAACATTTTTTGGCAAATAGAAATTAAAGTACAACCATAACAGATGTGTCTGCTTTCTTAACACTTGTATAACCAGCCTTTGCCTGCTGTGGAGAAGGTGCTTAATAATAAGTATTTGCTGAATAAATTAATGAAATGTAGGTCATTTTATCATACATTGATTCGTTAATTTACTGGTTATTTTTTGCAGTGTTTATTGTTCACTCAGTTCCAAAATCAGCTACATATTGTACTATACACTGAGGATGTAAAAACGAATATACTGACTTAGCCTTGAGGAGCTCAAAATCAAACGCAAGGAGAGACTGATGTTATGAAAAGGTGATAAATAATAAAATGGAATTTAAATATGTTCTTACCAATGCTTCTCAGAGAAGTATGCATCTTCTGTACAAAAATATTGAGGGTTTTGAGCCAGTCTTTCAATGTTACAAAGTGTTTTAAATAAGTAAGAGTATTGGAAGAGAGGTATACTCCCAGTCAATGGTGAAATTTTGCTAAAACCAAGACTGCATAAAAACAAATGAGTTTTACAGGGAATTATGAATCGTTGAGTTATTGACTAAATCCTAAACAGCATACCAGAAGCATGAAAAGTTAAAGCAAATGCCATAGGTAATGATTTAAATGCAGCATTTTGGATTGATATTGACATAATCTGGAAAATCATGCAGTATTGCATTTCCAATTGCTGAATCTTTCGTTTTGGAAATAAAGCAGAATTTCCCATAAAGGTAAATTAAATTATGAGAATCATTAAAAGCAAAATTGAACAACCTGACCTGCTCAGAAGAAATGTGAATCACATAGGCAGTCCCATGAGATTTCAAAATATGCCATAAAGGAAAGATACCTTTGCATACAAGAATATAGACTAAACCTTTTGAGTTGGCCTCTGACAGGTAGATAATAAAACACTAAATAACAAACAAGGTGATTTTCTTCAAGAAATAGGGTTTTTTTTTTTTCCCTCAGATCATCTTGTATAAAACCTCCACCCTGTATGTATTAATGATGCCTCATAAATAAGATACACCAGGAGAGAAATGAAAGCACAGCTCCTTGTAGAACAAGTTTGCCTCATTTTCTCTCCTAGCTAGTTAGCTTTTTTCCTCACCATTCATCTTCTTCTGTGATTCTAAAGAGAATAATAAAATGCTGTTCTCTAATTAGGGAAGGATTTGAAAATTTGTTTTGAAATGTGTGAACTGCTGACATTTTCCATTTATATTTAAAGATTATGGTGGCAATTACTAAGGCTGTGAGTAAGCTCAGAGGTGAACAAATACACCAGAACAAAGCCAGGCAAGTTTTAAAAGTCATAGCCCCCATTTCTTGGTAATAGATCAATTTATATTTTTTCATAAAAATATTTTCTGTAAGTCTGTCACCCTAGTTATTGTGTTAGTTTCATTCTGTAAAAGCCTGTGGGAACTCTAACATCCTTCAGGCTGTTCAGTAGGAGAAAGTAACACAGATGTACTTATACAGTAGGAAGGAGGGAGTTTGTGGGGTTATTTTCAATTTTTCAGGCACTTGAGACTGGACAGAGGTTGGGAGAGAAGGGCAGGTTCGTCATGTTTCTCAAGTTTAGGTAGGACAAAACAGTAAAATCAACCTCATGGATGCAATCTTGAGAGATATTAGTCTGGTGTTGAAGAAGGTATACTCTTCAGTTCCGGAAGTCACAAACAGGAATTTCCCAATAGTTGCTGCCGAAATAATGCCTCTTTGGGGGCTGAGGACAGAGGACAGAGAGGGTGAGGATCTGGGGCACGTACTCTTTGGTCTAAGGTTCCCGGGTACCCCACTCAGGTGAGGGGGCAAACTCAGCTTGATTGTTCATTCACTGTGTAGTAGGAAAGCGCACAGCAAGATAAAAGTGTAATAAATTTAGGGCTCAGGAGGAGAGGGAAACCTTGGTCTTGAGGGATGTTAGCGCTGCTTATGGGCCTTATAAAACTAAATCTTAAAGCTTAGAGATTTTTTTTGTCACTCATGCTATCAAGAGTCAGGTGCTCTGACCTTGGTATCATTCCCAAGACCAAGAGAAAATGATTTGCCCCTGGGAAAGTTGGTGAGATACAAGGTGAGAAGACAGGATGGAACCTTAAGCCAGCTGCAGTGACTCTGAACTATAACCTGGCGATCTGGGTACAGAAGCTAAAGCCCAAAGAACAACACTCTGGCAATTCTTATTATGAGGTTACTGATGTTAGCTAAAGAATAATTTCTGTCTGGCTTATTTTCTCAGAAGTCTCGGGGGGAAAAACACATTTAGAATCTTGAGATACATCTTACCTTATCTAATAATGCATTTATTCCAATAACCAATATTAGCAATTGTTTCAAGTTTATTCTCAGAATGAAATTTCTAGGAAATTGAACTACTTCCTAAAAGGTTAAGAGGAAGTTGCTCATTAAATCATGTTATAGGGGCACGTGAGTGGCTCAGATGGTTAAGTGTCTGCCTTTGGCTCAGGTCATGATCCCGGGGTCCTGGGATCGAGCCCCGCATCGGGCTCCCTGCTGAGCAGGGAGCCTGCTTCTCCCTCTCCCTCTGCCTGCCACTCCCCCTGCTTGTACTCTCTCTCTAATACAAAATTAAAAAATCTTTAAAAAAAATAATGTTATAGAGTTTAGTTAAACAAATATTATTTTATTACTGAATTGTCAAAAGAATTAGCTTTTCAGATTCAATGAACAGTACACTGACTACCCTTAAAGGCATTTTTTTAAATTTAAAAATTTTTAAATGGAATTTCCCAGAGTTAATCAACACATGCCAACAGATATTCCCCAAACTGAACAGATTTTTCTTTTTTTTTTTTTTAAAGATTTTATTTATTTATTTGACAGAGAGAGACACAGGGAGAGAGGGAACACAAGCAGGGGGAGTGGGAGAGGGAGAAGCAGGCTTCCTGCTGAGCAGGGAGCCCGATGCGGGGCTTGATCCCAGGACCCTGGAATCATGACCTGAGCCGAAGGCAGACGCTTAACCGACTGAGCCAGTCAGGCACCCCATGAACAGATTTTTCAACAGGTTCATTCTTTTTTACACATTCTCCTCATCTATGTTCCAAGTTCTCATGGACAATTTTTTTTTTACAATCATTGTTAATTTGCCTTTGTGAAACCATACTAAAAAGATGAGTAGAGAAATATTACTATCGTGCATCTATCTAAATAGGGTTGTAAGTATTTTGTTGTTGTTGTTAAGACAATACTATAAAACTCTCAAAATACAATTACATATTATAATATTTAATGGACAAAAGAGAACCTATCTACAGAAATCTGCCTAAGAACAGATGATGATATATACCAAAGTTAGGAAGAGCTGATGGTATGGCTTCAGGGCACCCTCATATGATGTTGCCCATTGTCCGAAAATCCTTTTGATATCACTGCAGTTAGACCATGTTCTGTATGATTTTATTTTTTTTCTTCAATTTGTTGAGGTTTGTTTTATGGCCAAGAATAGAGTCTACCTTGGTATGCTTGTGTGTAGGCTTGTAAAGAATGGTTAATGGAGTTATTGATTTATTCTATATGCCTTCTGGTTTTTCTTTAGTTATTCTATCATAAATCCCAGCTATCCCACAGTCCTGTGATTTAGGAAAAAATATATCTACTCTTTGAAACTCAATTTCTTCACTTTAAAATGGGTTATAGAATATCTACTTTTCAGGATTCTTAAGAAAAAACAAATTATTATAAAATATTTGGCATATTACAGAAACTTCAGATAACTGTAGCCTTTACTATTTTAATCACTGGTATCTGGTAGATAAGGCAATTGACTCTCTAGTCTGTAAATGGAGTCAGTCTGTAACAGTCTGTAAAATCTCCCACCTGATGTTTGTACACAGTTAGGTGTAACCTTGTCCTTTTCTTTCGGGAGTTACTTCAAATTCTATTAATGATAACATATTACTGTCTGGAGCAATCTCAGTTTTGTATTAGAAACATAAAATATAAGAAATGTCCATAAGGAAGAACAACTCATAATCAAATTGGAACAAAGAGTGTGGAAAGAAAAACCATAAGAAAAAGTAAACAAATTTTTAAGAGTAAAAGATTCTTGGGGCACCTGGGTGACTCAGTTGTTAAGCGTCTGCCTTTGGCTCAGGTCATGATCCCAGGGTCCTGGGATCGAGCCCCGCATTGGGCTCCCCGCTCTGCGGGAAGCCTGCTTCTCCCTCTCCCACTCCCCCTGATTGTGTTCCCTCTCTCGCGTTGTCTCTGTCAAATAAATAAATGAAATCTTTAAAAAAAAAAAAAGTAAAATATTCGTCCAGAAAAATGAGGAGCAATTACTTTCATCCTTGGTTCAATTAAAAATGGTACCCCGCAGAAGCTGGTATTCCAGTTTTCTCTTGAATAGTTGATAAAATTATGAAAAGAAGATACAGGGCTAGAGATATTGCAAATGAAGAAAGCATAAAGTATATAAAGAAAATCATCATTTATTTTGGCTGTAATATATGGTAAAATAAAAAGGTAAAATGAGTTAAGTTTGAAGAAGCAGTAAAGCACAGTAATTTTGTCATTTAATACACCATGCTAAGAAATCTGGTCCAAATTGTAAAGGAAAAAAAGGTCATAGAAAGCTTGGTAGCAGGTGACTTAGATTGTTAGGATTGTAATGTACTTGCTTGAAAAGTTATGAAAAATGAGAATTAACACTATAAATGTGCATATTTAAAAGAAACAGATTTAAAAATAAAATAATTTATAGAGTAATTATTCCAACCTAATGGTATATAAAATTGATAGTGTCTTCTTAAAATGTTCTTATTTAGTAACTGTACTTTGAAATCACTAATTGGCTTACCCACTTACACAGTATAAGGTAATCTAATACCATTTTCTTAATTGCACACTTCAACAATATGAAAAGTTAAGCAAGTCACCTGAAATCATGACTGTTTTGCAGATATGGAAATGCAAATGAGAATCATTATTTTCACTTTCTGTGTTTGAATTTCTAAACTCGTCTGCCTAACATAACACAATATATTTTTAAAATATTTTATTCTAAAGTGACTTTACTTAATGTAGCTAATATTAGTATGAGTATGAGCATGGCAGAAAAAAATCAATTGATGACAGGCCTTCAGGTATGTATAGAAAACTCTTCTTTTTTACATAGTGTAGTAATAGAAGAAAGAAGATAAGATTTGGGAAAATAAGACTAGAGGTAGCAGCTTTGAATCCTGGCAGACTCTTACTGTATCTGGCTCTGGGGAAAGCAAATATTCTCTTCGACCTCACTTTCCTTACATTTAAAGTGGTAGAAATTAATATCTGCTTTCAAGGTAAGTGGATATCAATAAAGAACGAGTTATAAAACACACAGCAATGTGTATTCATATGCTATTTATGTTATCGTTAGTTAATTCTCTAGATTGTTTTTGCAAATATTTTCACTATAAATGAATTTCTTCTGTACCACATTCTTGAATACAAGTTCTGTTTAGAAAAATATATTTTTGTCATGCCTGCTACTCAGAAGGCTTGTCTAACTGTTGCTTTTGTTACCCCCTAGTTTATAATTTTGATGTTTCTCATGCTTCATTTGACCATATTTTTTCTAACAAATATAATCCATTTTTTATTTTTCTATTTTTTTAACTTAAATGAGGATCTTTTAAAAACTGACCAAGATGCTCTGACCAATAAATTGATGACCCTCTCCTGCCATTTAAAATTATTCTTATTAGAAAATGATGCATATGTTCAGATGTAAACAGCTTTCCTAAGTTTAAGCCAGGAATCTGATTCTCTATAACTAATATTTAAAACTCCAAACTAGTAACACCTCATTCATCACATATTGAGAACTATGAAGGAAGAACACTTAGGCAAAAACCTCAGTTCTGAAATTAATTTCTCAATTCACCACTCCCATCTGCTATAATCTTTTTTTAATCCTCTTTGCTTTTCTTATGGCTATTTTGATTTTCTATTCTTTCTTTATCCTTGATTCTTGGCTGCATTTTCCCAGCAATGAAACTAGCTCAGATTACAATGATTTGGATTTCCTTTCTTGCTATTCTTTCTTCTCTTCTTGTCTGCAGCAGACAGCTTTGGACCACTGTGGTCAGAGAACACTCAAGTCCCAGCAATGCGCCTTACACAAAGCACTGCTAATAGGCTTACCTTAGCCACATGAACAGTAACTACACAAATACAAAACTATGGTGTCATATACTTTCCCTTTGGCCCATGCACCAATGTTATGATGATGCTCTATTGTTTGCCATACTACCAAGATACAGTTTTTCTTATTTGTTCTTTAGAGTATTTAACCTACCCTAAATTTAGAAATTAGATTCTTTTTTTCCTGCAATATATGGAATATCTCTGATATATGTGCTTAAGTTTGAAGTAATGTACAGTAAGTGCTTGCATCAAAGTCCAATTTTATTATATGGAAGCAGTAAATCTGTTTTACCTACAGGTTACTGCTTCAACATGATGTGAGTTTGATATTTTATACTTGAGAAATAATGAAGCTCTATGTTTTTGCCTAATATATTAATTCTAAAAAGGCACTGCAGAAAATCTAAATTGCGTAATAAATTTAGTACTCTTTATTATATTTATTCATTTATCATGATTATCATTTATTACTCTTTCACTGATTGCTGTGCTTTGAAAATCTCAGTAGGATCTTTGAGTGATCTGAGTTATGGTTTAAATAATAACGATACCTTACATTTATATTGCTTTACAGTCCATAAAACATTTTCAGATACATTATCTCATTTTATTTGATGCTCAGAACAACACTGCCAGAAAAGAAGGCCAATGTATCTATGTTAAACAGAAGAAAATTAAAACTCACAGATAAAAATTTCACCAAACTCACTCAGTTAAATATTATATGGCCCTATTTACTTTATAATATAAGGTAGCTACAGTGAAGCTTCATTTCGATCTCAGTGCCCAGTAAAAGAGGTGTAAGAACATCAGGACTACCAGCATGGTTTTATGCCTCATATTTTTCAGTATCTCTAAAACCTTCTAATTCTTCAAGACCTAGAACACATTCTTCCTCTCCTATGATCTCCCTTATTATTTCAGTTTGAATAAATTATCTCTCCATTGACTGATTTCCAACGTTTAACTTTTTTTTTAAAGATTTTATTTATTTATTTATTTGAGAGAGAGAGAGAAAGTGACTGGGCAAGCACCACCGGGGGTGGGAGGGAGTGAGGGAAGGGCAGAGGGAGAGGAAGAAGCAGGCTCCCTGCTGAGATGGGAGCCCTACATGGGACTTGATCCCAGGACCCTGGGATCATGACCTGAGCTGAAGGCAGATGCTTAACCCACTGAGCCATACAGGCACCCCAAGTTATAGTAACTTTTTAAACTAACTTGTATTACTTACTCCATAACCTACTTCTTTATTTCTCAATCTCATTCTTTTTTTTAAGTTTTTATTTAAATTCCAGTTAGTTAACATACAGTATAATATTAGTTTCAGGTGTACAATATAGGGATTCAACACTTTCACACATCACCTGGTGCTCATCACAACAAGTGCACTCTTTAATCTCCATCACCTATTTCACCCA